>NC_091285.1:241873850-242180684 GCF_032444005.1 Ranitomeya imitator | reverse complement strand
ATTTTGCCCCTCTAGGAACGCACAATTTAGATGTAATTAGGAATTCGTAATATGAAATGTCTCTATTTCGTATATGAAATTTACATTTTGAGGTCTTGCTCCTGTTCTTCTGTCGCCCTTCTCGAAAACAAAAAGCTGAGAGCCGAATTAATCTCTGCCGATTCCCTGATGACTTTATTTCATTCAATATTTATTAATTTCCATTGAGGACAGCAGTAGCAGCAGCAATTGCATGCTAAGTGTTAGAGTCATACATGACAGAGAGGCAAATGAGGGTGAAAGACTGCAGCTCTGTGTAAGCATAACTCCTCTAATTTATTTTTTATGCAAAGATTAATGTGCACCCAGCATGAATGTTTTGGTCTCCTCCATCATTACGAGAGAGAACTTTGGATCTGCATTACCTAGCAGCGTTACATCAATCAATCAGCAGGGTATGGCTGCCGAAATTCAGCAGGAACCCCACCTGAGATTGAGATCATCCATTTTACTAATGGGCTTCTCCTTTTTATATTGGTGCACATTACAATGCTATTTCCTAACGTGGAAAAATACATTTTTTTTGCTACCCGTGCTGCAAAACATTCATAAAACCGGACATTTCGCAGACAATACAGATATATACATTCATTTACAAGTACAGAACAATGACATTTACCAAGGTGCACTCTATAATATCAGATTTATCCTATCAATAATATATTAGAGTGTGACATTAAGGTTTAGCTGTTCTGGTGGATTTTTCTGGTGGATTTTATTCTGGTTAATAATGTGACTCTTCGAACAATAAATAAAACCACATTATTTTATTGAATTTTCACTTTTTAAAATGTATAAGAAGTACAATTAAATGTTAAATAACAATAATATACTATAAATTTTTATGTATACCTTCACCCACATATCCCAAAGACCCTGGGGTTCAATTCAAAAAATGTACCAACTACATTATGCCAATTATAATTAGGGATGAGCGGACCTGTAGAAGTTTGGGCTCTGGGACCCTACTGAACTTTATGTCCAAAGTTCGGTTCAGGATCCGAACTTGAACATGAAACCAAACTCCATTGAAATGTATGGGGCTGGAAATATCTTCCTTTATCTCTATCTCCTCCTCCTAAACTTCCCCCCGGAACTCCAAACATTAAAACGGACTATCGTAAGTAGTCCATGTTCTGCGTTCAGCACCAGACACTAAGTGTCCGGTATGAACCCCAAATTGTAAAGTTTGGATCCGCGCATCTCTAGTTATTACAGCTGCCTTATTTTATGTGCCAGATCATTATTTTAGCGCCCTCAAACAACTGGACCCTTTTGCAACTCCTTCTGCACTACCCATACCTACACCCATGGCTCCTATGTAAAGTAGTATAAGGGCCTGTGCACACTTTGCAGATGTGTCGCGTTTTTTTCCGCGCAGATTTGTCACAATATTCTGCCACCAGCAAAGTGAATGAGAATCCTGAATTCTCATGCTGCTTATTTTTTTCCTTGCAGGTTTGATACAGATTTAAACCTGCAGTATGTCAATATTTTCAGCTTTTTTGAGGAAGATTTCACACATATTAATGAATGAGTTAAAATCTGCGCCAAAAAATTAAGTAAAAATGTGGCAAAAATGCACTTATTTTTACCCTGTACCTATTTTTATGCAGTCATAAAATAAACTTTTCCATGTCCCTCAAATATTTCTTCTATTCTAATCTACAAAGTCCATTTATGTGTTGAGTATTTGTCTCTTCCCTCACATTAAATCATCATGGCCCAAAATGAAAGTGAAGGGGTAAAATATGGGGAGGGATTAGAACAGTTAAATGGGTTGTCCTATCAAAACTGATATGTCTGCAGCTGTGTGACTGCAGACTTATGAATCCACCCAGCACATACAGTGTGATTTGCGGGAATTCACTGGTGTCAAACCAGGGAAAAGAAGGAATTTATGAGTTATACGTTCCCCAGCCAGTGGGCGCAGCGTCACTCTCCATACACTTGCATAAAGTGAGGCTGCGCCCTCTAGTCGATCACACCCACTTGCCACCTGTGTCAGAACATTGATGTATAACAGAGTACCTGAAGACTTAACGGTCTTTAACATAGAGAGGAAGACTAGGGAGACAGCAAAATACATAAAGTGTTTGTATACGGATACAAAAGTAGGAGAGACATGGCTGAACAACAATAGGGCTGATATTTTACAGGGCTATAGTCTAGTCAGGAATGAATGTACAAATAAGTGATGGCAAGACATTTGTATATTATTGTTATTATTGTTATTAATTTTTTTAGCGCCATTTATTCCATACACTTTGGTAGGAGAAAAAAGGATCATCCCCGCGCTGCCGCAGGAATTCCAAAAATTGTAGAGGTTTCAACGTGGTTTATTCTACGCGTTTCAGGGTTCAGGTGACCCCTTCATCAGGACATACCACAAATATTGTACAAGAGTCATAGGTATACAGGGTTTAAGTACACGTCAGCATTTGGAAGCAACGCCCAATGGATCAGATAACACCCAGTGTCAGAGTTCAGGCTCATCAGGAAGTTCACATAACAAGATTAAAAATCGTCAGCTTCCAAATGCTGACGTGTACTTAAACCCTGTATACCTATGACTCTTGTACTATATTTGTGGTATGTCCTGATGAAGGGGTCACCTGAACCCTGAAACGCGTAGAATAAACCACGTTGAAACCTCTACAATTTTTGAAATTCTTCTTGCGGCAGCGCGGGGGTGATCCTTTTTTCTCCTACCTAAGTGTGTGTTTCAATCAGGTCCTGCACTGACCTGTGGATCTGCAGCAGCTGCCATTAATATATGTCCTTCCTTCAATCTCACCAGGTGAGTAGTTCTCTTGGTGGGCAACTTTGTGTAACGTTTGATAAGAGGGCTCATAGTCTACAGTATACATGTCAAATCTTCCCTAAACCCATGATGTGTGACATTATATGTTAGATATATATAAGAAAAACCTGGCACTCAACTTTATATAGGTGATATAGGTGGACTCCGCGTTTGCAGCACTACAGCAGGGCTGCGCCCATACCTGAGTATTCTAACCAGTGCCTTCCCTTAAAGGGCAATTAGCACTCTAGTCTGTTAAACAGAGCTAACACTTACTTCACCAGCAATCACTTTACGTAACTGATGAAGGTCATGTGTTTATGACCGAAACGTTTGCTGTTACTGCACCTCCGCTTGGAATAATAAAATATCACCTATATAAAGTTGAGGGCCAGGTTTTTCTTATATGTATCACTACGGTTTTGGAACCTACCTGGGCACCTTCATATAGAGCTGTGCACACGTTTTTTGTTGATACATTATATGTCAGAGACATGAAAATGTAAAAGTCCCTATTGGTGGAAATAAAGGGACATAGAAGAATAAAAAAAATAATACAATACTATGAGCGGTCTGTTATAAGTCTCCAAGTATAATGGAAGAAGCAGAAAGTCTACTTATAAAGGAAATAGACGAGGCAGCAAATTAGGGTGAAGGAATTAGTATGTGGGACATCAGCTACCCTGATATAAATTGTTGGAGCTGAGAAATACAGGTCCAGAAACAGGTTTTTGACAATAGCAAGAAAAAGCTGCCGCTTGCAATGAGTTCTGGACCCAAGAAGAGATGCGGGGAATGAACACTTCTTGACCTAATTTTAACCAATAGAGCAGATTGATTATCAATTGTACATATTGAGGGTCACATAAGAAAAAATTATCACAAATTAATATGTTTTCACTTATCCACTAATAAGATGTTTAGTAGAGGGTTAAAACTAGAGATGAGTGGTTCAAATCAAATTGAAATTTGCCTGTCCGCACAGATTTTTCTTGGAAATTTGAATCGCAGAGAAGAATTGAATGTCACTTATTATGCTGTGAGATCTCTCCAAGGTTGAAAAGCCTCATAAAAGTATGATGTTAAAAAGAAACACCTAGTCTCACGTTACCACTCATCTCTTCAGCCTCTCAGCTCTTCAACGTCACCAGCCTTAGCATTTTATTACATTTCTGCGAAAGTGTGCTTAAGATAAAAATATTATGACATCAGGACACACCGTGCAATCTTGTGTGCGCCTCTATTGGAACATTCTGTGCCTCTTACATTACAATTTCAGCATTCGCGGCAGTGGTCAGAAGATGTGAGGAGGATCGGACCAGTGACAGTGGGAAGAGTGATCAGAGAGGTGATCGGTAAGGTAAGTATAAGTATTTTTTCTATTTTTTAACCTTTTGATGTCAGCTAGCTATTGCCATTTTGCTCAATTAGAAAAACTGCACATTTTGGAGAATGTATATTTTTGTATTACTGAAGTAGAATTCAATTCCACTTGAATATATTCACTCATCTCTAGCTACAAGGACAATGAACTTCAGGAAAGCTAAATTACATTGGCAAAAAGACCAGAAAGTGGGACAATGTGCTTAAAATTAAAAATACACAAAGGAAATGGGACACTTTTATAAATATTCTGCAAAGGTAATGTGCCCAATATGTGCCTTATGGGAATTAACAGTTTTTAGAGGAAGCCACTAAAGCTAAATAGAGCAGTAAGAGATGCAATAAATGACAAGAAGAAAGTGTTCAGAGAATTATAGCAAGAAATGTTGACAAGGCATTAAATAATTATAGAAAAATAAACGTAAATCAAGGCCAAAGAAAGTAAAAATAATACAATAATTTTCATGCCAGAAAGAGTAAGAAACTCAAAAATGAAAGTTTTGACCCCTCAAAAATAATGTGCATGAAATGGTGGTAAGAAGATCAATTAAATGTATTATCTGCTGTATTTACACAAGAAATCAATAACATATGAAATGATCAGGGATACCATAAATTCTGCATTAAATGTTACCTGCTTAACCTAGCAGGACAAATGGCGTTTCCTAAAAGATAATATAATATACAAATCGCCAAGTCCTGATGGCCTGAGACTTAGAACACTGCAGGAAGAAAGTACCGTGGTAGACAATTATTTCTAACTAGATTCTAATGCATCAGGTATTTTAGAATATGCATGTCCACGTAGTATATTGCCCAGCCACATAGTATATTGCCCAGCCACATATTATATTGTCCAGTCACGTAGTATATTGCCCAGTCACGTAGTATATTGCCCAGTCACGTAGTATACAGTACAGAGCCACGTAGTATACAGCATAGACACATAGTATACTGCCCAGTCACATAGTATATTGCCCGGCCACATAGTATATTGCCCAGCCACGTAGTATATTGCCCAGTCACGTAGTATATTGCCCAGTCATGTAGTATACAGCACAGAGCCGCATAGTATACAGCACAGACATGTAGTATACTGCCCAGTCAGGTAGTATATTGGCCAGTCACGTAGTATATTGCCCAGCCACATAGTATATTGGCCAGCCACATAGTATATTGCCCAGCCACATAGTATATTGCCCAGTCACGTAGTATATTGCCCAGTCACGTAGTATATTGGCCAGTCATGTAGTATGCACCATATCCCTGTTAAAAAATAGAATTAAAATAAAAAATTGTTACATACTCACCTTCCGGAGCCTTCGGATCGAAGCAGCCGGTTACCGATGGTCCTCGCATGCTCCGGTCTGAAGAGTGCATTGCGGTCTCGTGAGATGATGACATAGCGGTCACACGAGACCGCTACATCATCATCTCGCGAGATCGCAGCATGGACTGGTTACCAGAGCATCGCGAGCGGGAAAGGCCTGTTGTGGATCCGAGGAGCCGACGAACGGTGAGTATATAATGATTTTTTTTTTTTTTATTATTTTTAACATTAGATATTTTTACTATTCATGCTGCATAGGCCGCATGAATAGTAAAAAGTTGGTCACACAGGGTTAATAGCAGCATTAATGGAGTGCGTTACACCGCGATCAACGCTGCCATTAACCCTGTGTGAGCGCTGACCGGAGTGGAGTATGCGGGCACCGGGCTGTGACTGCGGGGAGGAAGGAGCGGCCATTTTCTTCCGGACTGTGCCCATCGCTGATTGGTCATGGCTGTTTTGCCGTGACCAATCAGCGACTTGGATTTCCATGACAGACAGAGGCTGCGACCAATGAATATCTGTGACAGACAGGCAGACGGAAGTGACCCTTAGACAATTATATAGTAGATATTCAATGATTCAATAATAACATGGTCTTTACCATAGGATTGGAACATCGCAATTGTGATGCCAATATTCAAAAGGGAGTTAAAATTGAGCCTGGAAACTGTGTGCCTGTAAGTTTATATTCTACTATGGGCAAAATCTTTGAGGGTCTTTTTAAGAGATTTGCACTATTCCTATTTCAATAAGGGCCTGTACACTTTGCTGATTTTTCTCATTTTTGTTGTGTTTTTATTCCTGTTCAAATGTGTCAGAAAATCTCTAAAGGTTATTTTTGCCATGCAAATTAGGTGCAGATTTAAATCTGCAGCATATCAATTCTTTCTGCATTTTTGCTGCAGATTTCACCTATACTAATTAGTAGAGAAAAATCAGCGACAAAAACGCATGTAAAAAATCATCAAAAAGCTATAAAAATGCACCTAGTTTTTGCTGTGTTTTTCCTGCTAAGAGATGCAGAAATGGTACGGTAAGTATCAAATACTTAAAACGTGTGAACATGGCCTAAAAATTACTTCATTATCCAGTATTAACATTGGTTTTTGAGGGATCTGTCCCGTCAAACTAACAAAATCATCTTTTAGGAGCGGGTAAGTTTCAGACTGGACAAGGGTAAGGGCATTGATATTGTCTATTTAGCTTTTCTGAAGGCATTTAATACAGTGTCACATAAATGGTTGGTACATAAAATGAGTGAGATGGAACTAGAGTAAATTAACAGTGGGGCTCACCAAGGGTCAGTATTGGGCCCTCTTCATTTTGATATATTCATTATTGACCATGGATAGGGAATGTGGAATAGAATTTCAATACTTGCAGATGACACAAGGTAATCAACATGGGGAACAATATTTAATATTGCGGAAGGATTTATCTAAGCTAGAGATGTGGCCTCAGAATTGTCAATTGAAGTTTAATGTAGATAAATATAAGGTTATTCAATGGGGTCAAAAAATAAAATTTACAATTATGTGCTAAATGGCAAAAAAATGGGGTAACATTGTCACTGAAACACACTTTGATGTGGGTGGACAGCAAATCATGAGATTTTTTAAAAAAGGCATAAATGTCTGTTCATGACAAAAACATAGTTTTGCCTCAATACAAGTCACTAGTGCAGCCATACTTAGAATACTTTGTTGAGTTTCGGCTCCAGTGTATAAAAAAAGACATAGCTGAACTAAGGAGCATCCAAAATTATTAAGTGAATGGATGGACTACAGTATCAAGACAGGTTATCAAACGTAAGGTTATTCAGTTAGGAAAACTGAAAGCTTATATGCAAGTTTATAAATGGACACTACGGAGATCTATCTAATTATATTTTTACAACTAGGTCTGAATGATAAGAAATAGATGTTGATTCTTCACTGTGTGAACTGTGAGATTGTGGAACTCTCTGCCGCATAATATGGTAAAAATTGATTCACAAAAGCATTGAAGGAAGTTTTGGATGTGTTTCTTTAAAAATAAAATATTACAAGCTATGGGTCCTAGTGTCAATGATGGGACATTGATCAAGGGAACTAGCCTTATAACCATATGAGGAATTGAGAAAGAATTTTTCTCCTAATATTGGGCAATTAGCATCTATCTTATGGGATTTTTTCCTCCTCCTGAATCAACATGTTAGATTATTTGTTAAAGTCACTGGACTTAACTCTCCTTTCATCTTTAAAACAAGGAAACTAAGAAACCAAACCTTCTCATAAATACTGATTTATGAATAAGAGGGCAATAGAATAAGGAACAAATGTAGCTTCAATGGAACCAGGTTTTCTGACACTACTCAATGCCTCCTCAGATCAGCAAAACCTATTACTATAATACTTATTATGAAATGTGCTTAAACCCTAATGAATTTTCTGAATTTGTTTTAATTTCCTGAATATCACCATTATTAAGATACTGCACTATATTACTTTTCAAGTAACCATGTCACAAAAAATATCTAAGCTAAAAGCCAAAGTAAAAAATATATTACTAATTTGTCTTTTTACATCAAAGCATTGATTGATTTAAATAAATTAATTATCCACTTAGGCCACTTAAAAGTAAAGATAATACTGATCTAAATTCTGTGTATAATGAAAAATATTAATTATTGAAATTTGTACATAAAAATAAGATTTTGCATTCAGATTTATCAATATTGCCTTTTTTCTAATAAAAAACCCCTTTAACATTATTACACTTTTTGTGCTATGGTTATTATGGTATTGAGTTGAAACAGTCAGAGACCGACCAAAGTAATGCAACTTAGCCATTTTGGAAAAGAAATGCCCTGATGTTAATAAACCATGAGTAAATGTACTACATGCACATGAAGCATGTTGGTGTTTTCAGTAATGGACTACGTGTTGGATGTAAAAATGTTTTTACAATTAATAAAGATGAAGACTTTACATTTGTGGAACTGAATTTTATTCTGCAATTTAAAGTTAGCCATTTTGTCTAACATAAAAGTCAGTGAGCCAAAAAAAGTCATTTATATACCTAAAAAAATAGAATACATTAATAGTGCACCAATGGATTAACCAATAACTACCATAGAACAGAATATAGCAAATTTAATAAATATGCCAAATTTACAAAAGAATAGCTAGTTAATGAATTGATCAATCATCAGTAAACATATTTATATTAATGGAGCTGCATAATGAGAAATGCAGTTAAGCAGTTTTGTAGTAAAAAAACAAACATATATTTCATAGGCAACTCATTTGCATATTCTAGAAATGTAACTTTAATATATAGTAAGGCGTAAGGAAAAAATGTCTTTTCGACATGAACTAGATTAAAGTAATACAAAGTGCTGTTCCAGTGAACATCTCTGCTGGTTTTTGTTAACAGGCCACAGCAGTCATGACTATAGCACTCGTTGCAGCTGCGGCCAATCACTAAGTTTAGCAGCTTTGCTGTCTACTTCGGAACAGTTTATATTATTATTATTTTAACAGGAAAAAAGCTTAAAGACTGAAAATACTTTTTCCAGGTAATTCATTTAAGCAGAATATAAAGCTTATCTCATTCACAGAATATCATAAAGCAGGGAAGAATTAATGGCAACTATTTATGATAAATATTTTGCTTGCATGCCAAGTGTTTGGAAATGGTATATGGTCTTACATCTAGGCAAAACGGATATAGCAAAGGTTAAATGAACTGTTTTGGCACAATACCGCAGCATAACGCACCTATACCGTTTTCATTGTCAAGCTGACCATTAACTTAACTTTTTCAAATTCGGCACATGTGGTTGTTGTGCCAAACAGCAACTCAATTTCTTCATCTCTAGTTAAATGTATGGGGTTAACTTCAACAAATATGTCTGCAAGCTAAGATAAAACAGCAAAGATAGCTTACAACTAGACTTAAAGTGTACCCATCATTCTAATTTATTCATAAATCAATAGTGCATTTGCAAATAAGAAACTTTATAATATATGTAATCAGGCAAATTTGCTTCCTCGTCAGAATTGATCAGTCATTATCAAAATTTTAAGGAAAAATTAGTATTTACTGAAAACAAACTATTACATTGTTGAGATGGGAGATTGCAGTTGCTCTGGATACAATTCTATGTAAATGGGAGAAGGGAGGAGCTACATACAGAGCTCCTCCTCTCCCTTCTATCTTATCAGGAGCAACTGTCATCTCCTATCTCAGTAAAGTCTGTCTTCACAGAATAGGGATTTTTCCTTAGACTTATGATAATGACTAATGAATTGTGGTGTAGAAAGAAGCATATTTCTCTGATCAGATATATTACAAAGTTTCTTTATTAAAAAAAAATGTAAAATGACTGTTATTCTTTAAATAGCTGTTTCAGCACTGAACAGTTCCAAATTAAGATGGGCAATTTTGCTTTTTTTTTAATTATTTTTGACCCAAGGCTTCTTAGGAGGTTTTTATTTTATCATATATTGCAAAAGCACTTAATTTTCCAAAGCTTATGAGATTATGAAAAATATTAATTTAGTTTGAAGTAGGAATTTCACAACTTTTTGACATCATAAATATGTTTGTACTGAAAAGTGAAATTAATCATAAAATGTATCCTGCAGGCAGAATAATAATTGCATGTTAAGTCATGTATTGTTCATTGTGGTGTACTTAAGAACATTATTAAGGATTCCAGATTGTTACTAACGTAAATAAAACAAATTTTGAAGATTAGAAATTGTACTTGGTGTTGTACAGTAAACAACACTAGTCTATGGGGTCATTTCATCAAAGTTTTGAATCAGCTTGTCCAAAATTGACAGAGATGGGGATGAGCCATGGTTAAACAGTGGTTTGGCCTTGCTCACCTATCCAATTCATCAATATTGCCAGAGATGTGTATGCCAGAATTCATATTCCGGTTATAGAGATGCATGCCACTCAGAAGAGGCACCAAATTCATTTAGTGGCTAGCCCCTCATAAAGGTATTGGGAATTTGGCGCCTTCTACTACAGTAAGACTGGTGTAGTGCGAATGTATGCTCCACTAGTCTGGATGAATCAGCCCGTATGTGTTTTATGTTAGTTTTATAGGTGGCACTAGAGTTCTAGTCCTCTTCCTCTTTGAAGAGACAATTTGCATATTTCCCAGAGGAGCAACATTTTCTCTTGAATCCTGGTCAGACGCCTCTCACACAGCCAAACCAGATCTCACACTTTGGCACTGACGAGGGGCAGTACCTTAAAACACAGTGTCTGCAAATTGAGATTCTGGTTTTGGCTTTTATCCTAAGTCATGTGACAAGGCTCGTTAAAGGGTCAACATTGACTGTTAGGATTGGTACTTCCTGTAGGTGGCACTAGAGTTCTAGTCCTCTTCCTCTCTGAAGAGAAAATATGCTTGTTACTTTTAAAAAAAAATTTGAAATCACAAGCCAGCAGACAATGGCAAGAATGGTGGAAACATTCGCCAGATTCACTGATTGCAAATATACAACACCATGAGTTAGACAGTTCATGTTACATTATTGCCGATCAAAAACAATAAAACCCCATTTCAGTGTTTATTTATTTACTTTATCCACTCATATAGTGCCATTAATTCCACAGGACTTTACAGACATTATTATCAAGAATATAAACAGTAAAAGAAACAGCTGTCCTAAGGATTCCCTCATTCCGGAACACTAAACCCCCTTGTAAGCATGACAGCCTTCACTAAAAACCCAAAATATGTTTTCCAGGTTAAAACAGACTAAAATGAACAATTGAAGCACATTAATTTTAATCAACCCTGTCATAGTTGATGGATGTGGCTCAAACTTTTGAGCCTAAATTATTTACGATAAAGTGGAGCAGAAGAGAAGAGCTGCATATTTAAATATTTTATCTTATGAGCCATTGTCACTCAAAATTGAGAGACATAAGGGTACAACCATTTAAAAAAATATATACAACCTCAGATGAACAACAAAACATAAAAATTAGAGTGTAATTATTTATTAACTAGGCCAGTGTGTGAAAAATTAAGTACACCCCATGAAATAAATGGCTTTTTGAACCATCTTTAACAGCAAAAACATGAATCAATTATTTTATTCTTGACTTTATCAGTCTTTTATCTTTATTAGTCTGCTCTGGAGGAATTTTGGTCCCCATAATTTATGATTATTTTCTTTTATCCTATTCTGATGTATATTTGAACGTGAGCTTAAAATGATTGTCCCAGGTTTTGACAAGCTTTATCTGTTGATAGATAGCCTCACATTTGGCTCCAGAACGCTTTCATATACTGAGGGGTTCTTAGCAAAATCAACTAATGTGTTCCTACAGATTGTATATGGTTTTTGGACATTATGATCAAACATCTCTATTTTAGTCTCATCTGCCTAAATAACGTTGTTCCAGGAATATTGTGGTTTCTTTAAAAGCAACTTTGCAAACTTTAGCTCTGCTGCCATATCCTTTATAAAAATAATCTTTTTCCGAGAACCCTTTCTAAACAAGCCATATTTTCCAGTCTTTTTCTAATTGTAATGTCATTATCTTGAACATTTAACATGATAATTGAGTCCTTTGGAGTCTGAGCTATATATCTTGGTTTATTATAAGTTCTTTGAGGAATATATGGTTTATACTTATTGAGACATCCACTTCTGGGGAAATGGCTAACTTTCTTGAATCTTGAATAATTTTTACTTGTCAATAATATTTCATGCTACACAAGGATGTCATCCAAATTTTTGGAAATGGTAACCTTCCCACATCGAAGTTCAGCAACAATTGTTTCTCTAAGATCAGTCCTAATTTATTTCCTCTTTAGCATTGTGTTAACACATGCCTCATTGCTCTAGACCTTCAAACTGCTAAACTTCTGTTTTATAGAGGTGTAACTGGTCATACTTGCTGATAAACAGCTAATCTAATATATTTGATTAGCAGCACTTATTACTTACTATCTTAATTTATAAGGAAGGCATAAAGGTGCACTTAATTTTTCCCACACTGCTTCTAATTGTTGGCCATGTGCTGTTGTTTATTTGAGTTTCTATTATCTAATTTTTGGACCTTCTGAGGGCTAGAGGTTTGTACTATTCCCTGACAAAAAAAATCCATTGAATTTAAAGAGGGTGCACTTAGGTTTTCTCATAAAAGTGCACAAATAGTAAATCACAAATAAGTCTGTGTGTCAATTATGTCATGATACCTATTGTAGACTAGTAGATTAGGGAGACAAAAAGCGCATATAGGGTCTTATCCTCAGATTAAGTGCAGTTTTTTAACAGGGAGCTGCTCACCTGATGGTGTAAGGCAAAAAGCATGTGCGTATCGGCTGCTGCAGATCCACGGGCAACTCACACGACCTTCTCAGAGACGTTGTGCAGGATAATTTGGGATTAAGTCCACGCTGCCACAATAATACAGATTCAAATGTAATGAAAAGCTCTGGTGGCTTTTTGTGGTATTTTCCTGATGAAGAGGTCAGATAGACCTTCAAACGCGTTGAGTAAACCACCAGAGCTTTTCATTACATTTGAATCTATTGTAGACTAGCATATCTTACTTATTATTCATTGTTAAAAACATTATAGAGCTTTATTAAATATATAACATAGCAGTTGAAATAAACAATATATAAGTAGTGCAAAGTAGAGGAGCTTTAAAGGGGCACAGATTTGAGGAGACCACTGTTAAGTCTTAACTGGTTTACTTATATAGGTATATAATACTGTATAATCTTGTTGAACACAAGGCATTGATAAATTATGAATTGTATGTTCATATTTTGTATGTGATAGCTAATGATCAATATTTTGAGCATTTCAAGTATTTAATGCTTCAAAATCAGTTTTGAAATCTTCAGCACACATAAGAATGTTACTGCTCCATCTGACATGACAATCATTATGAGGTCTGTCCTTTTAAAATATGATTTTGATCACTTATAGGACTCATGAGATACTGCATTTAACAATTCTGACATTTGTATCAGATTTATAGTTTACTTAGCTGATATGTATAAGATCCCATGGGCTTCCCTGTCATAGTCTATTATTCCGTTTGCCTACTGCTTCCTTTATCTGAACAGAAAAACATTTAGAATTGAGAGTCCTGAACATGAAGATTTTGTAGTTTCGTGGGAGTTACTGACATTTGAATGACTATAACTTATGATCTTACTTACTGGTTTTACAGATGAGTTCTTCAAAAGACCATATTATATTAATGAACTCATTTTAGCATATTGATAACCAATCTAAGCTGTATTTTCAGATATTCATGAGATCAGCACTCCTAATACCAAAATACCATCAAGGCTTCTTTTCGAAAGCTGAAAGTTTTTGTATCTAGCTTTAATATGAGTTAGTTGTAGACACAGATTATAATACTATTTTTGCAAGGATAAGAATATGCCTTCACATGACAAGAAAGAGCACCATTCCCCCAAAACCTATTTTTGTCAAAAGGAATAAAGTCCTTTGTAAAACTTAAAAATTAAACCAGGCCTCAAATATTTCATACAATATTTGATTAAATAGTCGTCTAAATGTTAGAGCACACATCAACTGTGTACAGGAGACGAACATATATATATATATATATATATATATATATATATATATATACAAGTGGAATTGCTTTCTATTCGAATATTACAAAGATCTGCATTTCCCAAAAAGCTGATTCTTTTTTTATAATTTGGATTCACCAAAATGGTAACCTCTGTCCATCATTTTTTCTGACCTATAAATGTCCTTCAAAAGGTTTTAAAACAAAAAATATTTATATTCAACTTGCTACTCACTTCTCCAAACCCCATACTCCTCACTGTCATCCATCCGGCTCTTGTCGCAGCTTCCGATCACCGCTGTGAGCACTTTTTATTTTTATGATTTTGTCTTATCCTTATATTACCTACATGTGTATTTCTATCCTTCTTATTCCTCCCTTTTTAAGGTTTTGTTAACAATTGTTTACCTTATTTTACACCAATGCTTCATCTATTTTATGTACAGCATCATTAAATGCAGGCAAAAAAGGAAAAAACAGCACCAGGTGATTTCCATAAAAAATCAAATTTAGTCTTTTATTTAATCCATTTTTGGTGAAAAGTTAAAAATATACATGTCATAGAATGTCAAGGCACACTGCACACCTGACGTATTTCAGACTTTATGTCCTTACTTATAGGCATCTAAATGCATAGGCATAAATTGCAGTATATGGTGCATAGATTGCCATGCTTGACGTTTTGGTTCTGATAATTATATTGATTGACATAGATATATTAGTTTTTCTATCTAAATTTATTTTCTTAAAAGTATGGTAGCTTTGGAAGTAAGATATGGAAAAAGTTCTGCATGCTTTAGTTATACTATAGCTATGCTGCTCAGCCCAAAATAGTATTGGCAGCAGAGAGGGAGAAAGCAGCTTTTCAGCAGTCAATCTATGCCAACCTCTTCTCAGGCTGCATTATTAATCAGATTGTTCTAGAAATACATTTCAGTGGTGAACCTCTTTATCTGGAATCCCACATTTGAGAATAAACAATATGTACAACACTGTAAAATGTGATTGCACTAGGTAACCAACAGATTTCAAAATAAAGACTTTGTAATATATGCAATTTCAGTTTACCATTATATGTAGTATGCATAAATTACAATATATGTGCATTGTGATGTGCATAGCTATTCTTTAATATATAAGCCTATTCACGTGTTCATTGATTAAATTATTTCCCAATGGTTCTTGGGAGTCACTGGCATTGTTTCCTCATTGTTTTCCATGTTTATTTTTAGGTTCATAAAATGGGTAGTCTCATAAGTACAATTAGAAACCAGATCCGTTGCTTTTGCTGGGGATAACCTATACTTCTTTTAAGGGATTTTAGAGAGGGTATTCTTATAGGGTACATAGACTAGGGTTGTCTTCATGAAATGAACCTTTAGTTGAGCAAAAGAAAAAATAATAATCATTTTTCAGTTGAGCAAAAATATTTGCAGGGCCCTGGCCGAGTTGCCATGTTAGTAGTCTGTGCCTGTTGAACCCTAGCCTTGTGAACCTCTTCCTATTTGCTGGCATCCTTAGGACTTCTCCTAAATAGCAGTTCTGGTGTGACATCATTATTGTGACATGAAGCTCAAATTACATCGCATTGGGCCTACAAATAATAAGAGATGCTGGTGATGAAGAAGGTTTACAGGGCTCTTGTCTGGCAGCCACAGATACCAAACCAGGGTCCTGTGAATTATTTTGCTCAACCCTATTGTCAAATTGTAATAATAAAGACTATATTAGCATGGCTCTTGTGTGCAAGGATGACATACAAATTCACATACCACTTCCTCATCTTGACCTCTTTTAGCTTATGTCCACAAATATTCAATCATGAGATCTATATCTCTAGAAAAGAAAAGCTCATAGAATTCCATAGCTTTTAGAAAAACTTTTCAAATGTACTTTTCTATCCTAAATTTTATTTTTCTACTGACTATGATTTCAAAATTTCTATCATATTTATTCACCTTTTCCTGCTTTCCAAAATCTGCACAGAGAAAACTGAATTCATTATCTTACAACTATCACTCCCACCAGACTATCATTAACAGTTAATGGCTCCACAATTTCCTCATGCTCACAAGTCCCCTTTGTGATAGGTGTGCATGACAGAGCAGGCAGGGACAGCAGATCGATTGAAACTGGGAGAATATAACATCAAACGTCAATATTGCCACTTAGAGTCTGCAAAGTGGCCACACAAAAGGGACAAATCCGGGGGCGCCACCCGGTAATCTGATGCCAAGGAATATGTAACAACAGTCTTTAGATTTGTTACTAAAATACAGCAGAGTGGTGGCAAATGATCTCCACACATGGCACCAGGACCTGGCCGCAGCAGCAGATCCTTGCCTTTCCCAAGATGCAGCATCAACCAAAACATGTGACTTATTGTCCTACCTTTCTGGGGATCAGCCCTTTTTGTTGGACCGAGATAATTACATCCACCACCCAATTAAACATAGCTCAAAGGATGAAGATTGTTCAAGATCCCTCTCTCAGCCTGTCTGCTGGCTTGTGCATTGGAGATGCTTCCTGCAGATAGGAACAAAGACAAACATGCCCCCACTATATGTAGGACAAGGAACACTAATGTAGGTCTGGTTACAGTATGGTGTCCATGAAAACAGGCTGGTGGTGACACTCTGTTACTCCCTACTTTTGAATAACCCTCCACTTTGTCTTTCACAGCACACACAAGCCCCCTGACACCTCCTCCTTAAAAATACTTTTCAAAGCCACTCTTTCCTTAACTTTTGTCAACTTTAAGTAATCTATTAGACAACTGGAACATCTATCTCTGTGACATTCCGTCTAATACTCTTGCATAGCCCCAATGTTCCTTTAACATTGCTTTCCAGTACTTCCTAATCCCCTTCCTTATTCAACTTCCTCCACTCTACCATTCACTGGCTACTAGTTTCACAAATAATGTAGTTCAAAATATTACCATTGATTTACAATTCTATTCATCACCATCTCCCTACTCTAGTGTTCAGAAGACCTGCTAGTTTGCTTTCTTCTTGTCTTCTCTTCACACAACCATTTCCCACATGCATGCCCCATACATTGGAACACACTACCCCAACTGATCAAATGCTCCTCCACCTTTGGAAACTAAAAAGCAAACTAAAAACCCACTTCTTTAGACAACCTTAATTCTAGAATGACCCTACTGCCACTACTCTACCATATCAGCAGTTATATAATTTAGTGTTCGCTTAGTCAGTTTAAACTGTGTTAGTCGTAATTGAATTTGTTTTCTACTAATTATTTTGAGACTAGTGTTCTTCAAGTATAAGGCAGAATATGAATTAAACTTTGTAGCAGTCTAATAGTGGGTGGAAATTTTATCTTTGATTCACTCAGCATTTATAAGAAGACCTGCCTAATGCAGTAAATCTCCAGGTAAAGTTGAGCTGTAAATTCATACAGTCACTCAGAACTTCTGAACATAGGTGTCAATGTTAATTAGTGTTATGGTGGGCGGAACACACTAAATAAATTATAATAATGAAATGCATTCACCACTCGGGGACCACCATGCAGAAATGGTATACTGCAGCTAAAAGAACAATGGCAAGACCTGCAGCAAGTGAAACAGACTCTCACTGAGTTAATTACACTCAGTGGATTAGCATGTGGCTGTGCCAATCGCACACATCGAAGGAAAAGAAACTTTGCTATGAGACCATGTTTATCAGCACACGGCCGAATATGTGAATATGGCGCTAATTGCATACCCTGTTAGTGACACAGGTGTGCGCAAGCCCCACTGGGGCACAGAAACCGGTAGTGGACTCCAAGCACTCAAAGAACTCCTCCCCAGAGAGGACGGAATTCTAAAGGCACTAGCATCTGCCCTGAATTCAAACACATAAACTCCTCTCCGGAAAAGCTGGAATTCTAGGCACTGAGCCTGCCCTGAGCACACACAGCTGAGTCCACACTACTGTCAGGTTCCTCTCACACACCAAACACAAATGATCTTAGCGCACCGACGGGCACGCCAAAGATCCTTTTATAGTTTCTGTCAATCTGACAGGACCTTACTCACTGGCCAATCCAAAACCAACCAAGACGTAAGCATGTGATGGGTGACCACCAATGAGAAGTCGACCCTCGAGCATGCTCAGTAGAGCAACACCTGGGCTCAGTTTCAGGAGTGACTGCACATTGCTTAGTATAGGCAGTTACTATAGCAGAACCTGGAGAGGCAGCAGTAACCAAATGTACAGCCTGGATCTGAGCAAGATGCTGAGACCGGTGTCCTTGCTCAGCAGCATACACTGTGGTTGAGACAGAATGGGGCATCGCAGGAGAAGACAAGGCTTGGGA
Organism: Ranitomeya imitator; assembly: GCF_032444005.1. NCBI lineage: Eukaryota > Metazoa > Chordata > Amphibia > Anura > Dendrobatidae > Ranitomeya > Ranitomeya imitator. Next base: position 242,162,217 of record NC_091285.1, on the reverse strand, counting down.
TCCCTCCTGTGCAAAGGGAGAATCCCGGTGCCTAGCAATTAGGCCCCCAGATTAGAAGAAATCAGTGGTATTCTCAAATTTTATTAAATATTTACAACAAATCCATATCAGTATTTTATTTTTTTTAAATATTGCTTTTATGACTAGATAATCTTAATTTGTGTTGCATATGTTGAAGCTGTTTTGCTAGTCATGCGCAGCATCCTAATATTGGTGTGTTGCATTCCTTACATAGAAACAGCCTTCTTATAATAAATGTCTATAGATGAAATCAATCAAGGGATGAAGGAACCATATTAAGGCCTAGAGGCTTGTTAAATATCCCAGATGCCTTAGCCTTGTTATTAATTGCCACAGTATTCTCACCACTATTGAAGGAGGTTAAGCGTTACCGTGTTCTTTTCCAGGCTCATGAAATGGAAATCGATATTCTGTACAAGATGCAAAATATGTTCTATACATAGTAACCAGAGTGACCAACTAAATTGTCGCTATTCCTTAAGTTGTAAGCATTTGTAAAATAAAATATTACTTTCATTTTAACTAAATATAGAAGTGTAATAGATATGGGGACACAAATGTTAATGTATTTTATTCCATTGAGAGTCTTAAGTGCTTATTTCTATATAGCACTAAAAATAGTCAAAAACAGTCTACTGCATTTGGCATCCTTATCAAGTAGTCAAACATTAAAGTAGTTCAGCCTTGCCAAAAAAAATCAAAATAGATGTCAAAGACAGACTCCATTCTGAGCTTCAGAGCTTTTTAACACATCCGTTTCTTGGTATGTGTGCTATCTGTTATTTTTAGAGATAGATTATGGACCCCTTACAATGAATGTGCTTTTTCACATGTCCTTTTTTTGCAGACTTATCTTTATTGTGCAAGAAAAAAAAGAGTCACTTCCTACTTTGATCTGTGTTGAGGATCAAACTCGCTAAGGCAAGCCAAAGGCCATATAAAAAAACTGAAAGCACACTGATGTAATCTTTATGCTGTCAGTATTTTACTACTTAAGGAACAGGGGTATCTAATTTTTTTTCATCAGACGAGAAACATAAATGCATCAAGGATTGCTGGAACAAAACTCAAAATGGGTCCAAGACACTGAAAAAAGCACAGTTTATTTTTCATACATGAGAAACCAGCTTTATTCATTGAGCACAGGAACAAAAGTGCCCCATAACTGTACGTTTGTACTATCCAGAATATAAATTTTCTCTTAATACATTCTGCGCGAAGGCAGCCAAATGGTAGCAAGTTGATGCTGTAATTTTGTTAAATCTTAGAAGGATAGGAAAATGGTTAAAAAAATATTAGTAATAGTCACATCACTGGTCACTTATCCTGCCATCCCCGCAGTTTTCTGTCCTGTCCTCTATGCCTTAACTTTCTCCCTGTCATCCAGTCTCTGTAGCCTTTTCATTCCAGGTCCTCGCTTCTAGGTCGACTAGGCCTCTAATGTCACTGTGTGTTGTGATGTTTAAAGCCTTGTCAAGCTGGAATCCAGGACCTGGAGAGAAGAGGTGGAAGAGAATGCGTGATGGAGTGTAGAGGACCAGATGGTGGGCTGCAAGAATAGCAGGACAGGCAAGCGGTGAGGTGAGTATGATTTTAATTTTAGATCCTATGTTTATTATGCTCTGTGGTGTGTAACCCCTGCGGATAATAATAACATTCAATTTGCACATAATAACTTTGCTGATAATTGAATTTCTCTTTAAAACCTTCACAATTTGTTAGTTTTAAATCTTGGCAGATTAGATTAGATAGTTCTCAGAACAATATTATAAGAGACATACCTATAGATATGTCCAGAAGTGTGGGCACCCTTCAATTTGTTCCAGAAAATTAAGTATTCCTCCCAGAAAATTAATGTAGTTACACATGTTTTGTTACACACATTTATTTCCTATGTGTGTACTGCAAGAACACAAAAAAAGAAAAAAAAACAGCAAATTGGACATAATTTCACACAAAACCCCAAAAATGAATCAGATAAATTGTTGTCACCATTCCAAAATTGTGTATAAACAACTTTATTTCAAGCCTGGGATGCTTGTTCAAACTCACCTGTGGCAAGTAGCAGCTGTTGGCAATATGAAAATCACACCTAAAACCAGATAAAAAAGCGAAAAGTTGACTCAATATTTGCATTATGTGTCTGTGTGTGCCGCACTAAGCATGGAGAACAGAAAAAGGAGAAGAGAACTGTCTGAGAACTTGAGAGCCAAAATTGTTGAAAAATATCAACAATCTTATGGTTACAAGTCCATCTCCAGAGGTCTTGATGTTCCTTTGTCAATGGTGTGCAACATAATCAAGAAGTTTCCAAACCATGGCACTGTAGCTAATCTCCCTGGACGTAGACATAGTTTTGATGCCTTCAGTGTCAATGTATAATTTTCATATTCACGAAAATACAGAAAAATTTTTAAGTGAGAAGGTGTGTCCAATATTTTGGTCTGTACTGTATAAATATATATATATATGTATATATATATATGTGAATGTATGTATACTTTTGCATGTGCACCAACTTAAAAACTGTACTCTACATTGGGGTACATTTGTGCCTTAATTTATGCTACTTTTATGGCATAGATTATAATGTATTTGCCTGCCATGCTGAACCACAACCTTTTTAAAAAGTTGGCACAACTGGTCCAGACTGGTATAAAAACTACAAGTTATACAAAAATTTTATGATATTTCAACCAATTTTATACCAGAATTCCAGCAAAAATTATTTGATGAATTGGGGCCTGCTGTATTCTTTCATCATGCCTTGTAGTCAAATGGCAAAATATTTATTGTGCCATTTTGGATACTAAGAAAACATACCTATAGTTGTTGTATTCTGCATTTTCATAGGGTTGTATATTCAGGTGGCAGATTTATTTTAAAGAATATATAATAATGAAATCCAAATTTGGTTTTATTTTAGAAATTCATTGCACCTTAAGCTGTTGCTCTTCAAATATTGCTAAACATAGTGGTCAGGGCATGTTAGGAATGTTGGTGCTAGCCAAAACTACGTATCTACAAGTTTGATATCATTATTCTCAATGTAGCAATTGCAATTATCTTTACATTACAAATATATTTTATTATGTTTCATATTGCATTTACTATGAATCATTTATATACAAGCACGTATCATGGAGTAAATACTCTGTAATATATTTTGGATTCCAAGGAAAAAAAAATCTAATTGTGTTTCATAAATATTCGATTGGCATATGTCCTCTAAAAGGATTTTAATGATTTTATTATGCAAATTCTGTTTAAGTTTAAACTTGTTGATATTGCAAAATTGAACCTAATTGACAGCTGGGTGAAGAAATAATTAGCTTAATTTAGAATGGCTGAAATCGAGGCATCGCTTACTGCGAAGAACATTAATCAAGGGAATAGTAAGTCAGTCTGTTATCATGGGCTTAACTATATTATTCAGAATAACTGTTATTATGCGCTCATTTCTGACATCTCCTAGCGCAAGGTTGTGACAGGATAGAGAGCCTGTCATACTTTTTTTTTTAACTAGGGTGTCACATACTTTGTAAAAAATAAAAAAAAGGGTATCTTTCATATTCATAATATCTGCTGAGGGAACAGCAAAGCTTTTGAAACTGTTCTCACACTGCATTTTCATTCTGTAGATATTACAGGCTTATTGAAGAATCCATCGACCATTGTATGGTGTCTCCACTTAGTGTAAAATGGCTTCGGGGAATCTATTCATACATACCAGCAGAACTTTGTAAGGTGTGGAGCAAATCCCTTCAGGATTTAACAAAGGTATGTATGGATTTGTGTCACATTTTGCAAGCTGCTCTCATTGCTATTAATACATGAATATTTGACAAGTGCAGTAGAGGAATTATTCTTATGCAGACTACCCTCTAGATATAAAATAAGCCATTCTGCAAAACAGTTGATTAGTTCTGAAAATACATATGCCATGGAGACTTTTTTCACAAGATAAATAGAAAGTCCTTGTACTCAGAATTGTTCAATGATTTAGAAGCCTTTAGTTTTCTAACCCAACTGGCTGACATTAGTGTAGTAGTAATGTATCTGTAAGTAACACTAAGTATTTTCTTTTTTTTTAAGTCACATTGTGTGAGTTGCTCTATTTTTTATTGAAATCTACTTAACTACTATTTTATTGATGGGCCAATTTCCTATTAAGGAGTCCTTTTCCTCATTGTAAGAAAACAAATGCTTTCGCGAAATCACTTTCAACCGGCATTGTCTTATACAGTATGTGGGAAAAAGGAATCTGCAACAAGAAAGGTCACAATAAGTTAGTTCTCACAAAGCCTTTTTTCTAGATTCACTTATCTCTATTATCTCCAATATTTAAATATGTGGAAGCCAACCAACTAAAATAGTCCTTTCAATGACCACTGTACTATCAAACAACATTGTCAATCTGAAAATTGTTCACGTTAAAAATGATGCCTCCCCACTAGAAAATTGCTCTTAAGTACTTGACACTAGATGTCTTTTTTTGTTTAACTTGCTGTATATTGCCTGTTGTCAAGAGTAATCTGCCTCTACTAGGAGATACACCAAGATAGATGACAGTAAGTAGGGACAGTTCTTTGTCTTTCAGCTCTTTCTCTACTCTACGTCATATGGGCGGTGGGCTTTCAGCTAAGGGCAAGTGAGCCATTGGAAAATGGAAATGCTACCCCATACAAAAACTAGAGAGCACGTTAAAGTATGAAAATTGGGGCAGTTTCTTTGGGTCAGTTTGCTTTTTGTGTAGCAGATGTTGGTCACAAGACAGTTTTTTCTCTCGGCTTTGGGCGAGGACAAGTGCCCTTAAACAAATCAAATGTAACTAAATTCTTATAAATTCATTCAAAAGTATGAGTCAATATTATTTTGTAAAGGACAGAGGCATTTTCTGAACACCTTGTTTGAAATTGGCATGGCTAAAAAATATAATGCAAAGTCTTGATAGATTCCAAAAGTATTGCAGCATATCAGAATAGGTAGCACATGCACATGTGATTAATGCATAGTTATTATGTTCAGAGAATAAGAAAAGATTTGCTTGGGGCCTTTGGTCACATGACTATAAAGTCACAGAAAGCAAGATCTATGCTTACTATTTACTAAGTCTTTGCTGGGAATGCTGCATACAACTTATTGGTCAAAAATCTAGAAGATGTGATTTTTTTTGTGGCTGTTGAGTTGTAGTAATTTGAAGTCACATGTGTTAGGAGTCGAATTTCCTCTGCTGCACAGGGGGAATCTCGATCCGTCTCCGCTGCGGTCTCCCATTCTCCTCCAGCCGCAGTGGAGCCTGCTCAGCAGGGACGTCGATCCCAGCGTCTCGCTCAGTCTGACTCTGTGAGAAGAGTTACTGCTGCTTCTCCAGCTTCTGCCTGTAAAGCCTATACTGGTCAGCAGCGAGTGGACTTCTCTGGGACTAAGTCTTTGTCTGCGCACACTGAGCATGCCCAGGGCAAGATCTCCCGTTGGAGATCGAGGGTCATGTGCTCAGACTCTGCAGCGCATTCTATTGGTCCTCTTGGCAGGTCTTGGAAGGGCAAAGTTTCTGTGGCCGCTTCCTGTCCTGCAACTATATAAACTGCGCATGACCGCACGGCCATGCGCTAGTGTACAATTTAATACGTGTGTTTGTTGTGAGTGCAAGTCGTTCTTTAAATACCCCTACCCTATTGTATGATTGTTCGCGTATGGAGTATGGCTGCTATCTAGCGCCCGACTTATCACTCAACGTGTCACACACGTGTCAGCGTCTACTGCTGTGACCGCCAGTGCGGTGCCACGCGCCAGTGTGCGCTTCCTGACCCACGTCTGGGTGCTTAGTGGTGCCTGCCAGCACGGCACAGTTCGCACTTCGGTGCTTTAATTATATAATTCCTTTCACACCCAGTAGCGGTGTAGTGCCAGCAAGGGTCTAATCGGACTACAATCCCTGTTGGGGTTTAGTTCGCTGACCACTTGCTCGCGCTCTATGTGCGGTACCGCGGTCCTGTGACACAACAGGATAACTTTCTTCACGCTGGGTGAGGTTTAACCCACGCGTGTATACTTTTGAATACCGCCATATTGTCTGTCATTTCTTAGCAGCAGGTTTCACCTGCACGGTGGACCCCGGACTGCGAACGCATCTATATCATCTCTCTTGGTGCGTTCCGCCAGTCCTAACAACATGTTGCAAAATGACCCAATTTAAAATAATTAGATATGATGTTGCAATTTATGATCTTCCTGTCATCTGACCAAATTAGCCATGTAGCCCTTGCTAATCATAGTCTCTAAATACAGACTAATTGCAGTGAATCAACCTGAGGACATTCTTCTTTAAGACTATCTTAAGGCATGTTGAGGAAGGCTTTATACTGCAGATGTTTATGACATGAACTGGATCGAGGAGAATGAATGGCTGATATTCTAAAAATCATAAGAGTCTTATTCAATCATCCATTTTTTAATGTGTATAAGAAAAATGGACAATTTTTCATCAGTGCCCTGGATCCATTTTTGATTTGTGTGTCATTCTTTTCCCTTAATGTAGCATCCTTTTCATTCCTATGAAAATAGTAAATAAAAACATTTTACAAACTTGTTAGATTAAACCACAAAAAAGAACTGACTCACTTAAATTAGTTGAGTTTAGTCCACAAATTAGACCAAAAATTGACATTTTGTTTTTGTAGAACATATTAACAAAAAGATAGTAGAGTTTGTGCACCAAGGATAATGTCATTGCAAATAGAGCAGCTGGTGCCCAAATAACTTCTTGTTGTTATAATGACAATTCTTTTCCATCCCCCTACTGTTCAAACACCACCTATAGCATTCAGCTTAAAATAAATATCAGAAATTGTATTATTTCAGCGTTAAGCTGCCCTTTCATGTTAGATCCTTTTTGAAAATGCATGCAAACCTCTTATTGACCATTGATATTAATATTGTAGGGTCTGCTGTATGTATCATTGAATTACAAGTCACTTATCTAAAATGGCTGAAATATTTGTAGTCCATCCATCTTCTAAACCATTATCTATATAATAATAATAATAATAGTTAGAAATAGTAATGACAAGACTTGAACATTCTCTTACCCTAGATCCTGAAAAACATATTTATCTAACCTTTGTGACTATGTCTTTTAGGTTTTTTTTACATTAATTTTTATGGATACTAGCTGGTAAATTCTCCAAAAGCTTTACCATGTCTTGATTAAAAAAATAAATAAAAAAATAACTGTAGGTGAATATAAATAATGGCAATAAAACCATTTCTCATATCATCAAACAGTGAATGTAAAAATAATATCTGCAAACCCCCCAAAATAAATGGTCAGGAAACAAATCCCAACACATGCTGCTTAACAATCTTATTTATATGAACAGAACTGTTTTGCAGTTGCAGAAATTTGTGCAATAAATCTGGTATATGCGAATATAGCTCTAGGGCAATCTGAGTTAATAGTTACGGTACATCATTCAGGACCTCTGTCAATTAACTAGAATGACAGGCTATTGATTTAAATGGACACCATCACTTGCTACAAACACAATATTTTTAGGACACCATTCTAAGAAGACAGCAGTGTCCATTAAAATTAATCCTATGTAGATCAAGTGTAATCCAGAGGCCACCAATACATAGCACTCTAGAAGCCACGGCCTCCATACTAACAAATCTTCATTTTCACATCCTTTGGAAAGAAACTCATTTAGCATACTTTATAGGGCAGATAAATAAGATGCATGTAAAGTATGACTATAATTGATCCACTTGTCCACATCACTTAATGTTAGGGCTAGCGGAACGCACCAAATAATAAGACAGATAGAGTATGGTGCGTTCGCAGCCCGGGGTCCACCGTGCAGAGATGGAACCTGCTGCCAAGTAATGATGGACTATATGGCGGTACAAAGTGAATACACACATGGGCTAACCTCACCCTGTGTGAAGGAAGCAAACCCTGTTACGTCACAGGGCCGTGGTACCGCACCAAGAGCGCAAGCAACGAGTCTCAGAACTCAATCCCAAGACACAGGATTTGAGTACATAGACCTCATGCGCTCGACACCGCTACTGAGGTGTCAGAGTGACAGCAATAGAAGCATGAGAGTGCATGCAGTGCCGCACTGGCAAACGCCACTAACCACCCAGGCTTGGGTCAGGAAAGCGCTGTGAAAGCACAAGGCGCCGCACTGGCGGTCACAGCAATAAGACGCTGTATTGTGTGTTTACGTGCTGAACAGTCATCCAATAGGGAGGGTTATTTAAAGAGCAACTTTCACTCACAACACACACACATTTACACATGTACACTAGCGCATGGCCGTGCAGTCATGCGCAGCTTATATAGTTGCAGCACGTTCAGGACCTTCCAATAAAGGACCAATGGGAAGCTGCTACCAAAGTTTTGGCCTTTCAGGACCTTCCTGGGGGACCAATGGGATGTGCTGCAGTACCTGAGCATGTGACCCTCGATCTCCAATGGGAAATCTTGCCCTGGGCATGCTCAGAAAGAGAAAAGCAGGACTTAGCCCAAAAGCATCTGCTCGCCGCTGCCCAACACTGACTTCAATGGCAGAAGCAGGAAAAGCAGCAGTAACTCTTTGTACAGAGTGAGACTGAGCAAGACGCTGGGACCGACGTCTCTGCTGAGCAGACTCCACTGCGGCTGGATAAGAATGGGAGACCGCAGCGGAGATGGCTCGAGATTCCCCTTGTGCAGAAGCAGGAACTCAACACCTAGCACTTAATTCAATGGTTCTTCTTGCAGTATTTTTTAATTTCTTATATGCATATGCAGTATTTTTTCATCTTTTTCAATGGGACTGAGGTGTCCTTCCAGAACTTGTTTCTAAAACTGACAATCTTTACATACATGGCACGAGATTTTACAGAAACATGAAAAAAATGCATTGCATCCATCAGTGTTCCATCACTTATAGTCTGCCATGCTGAAAGGGCTGTCTCCTCTTCTTTCTTTAGGAGCACACCTTTCCTCAGCCTCTCTATTTCCTATTTGCCAGTGGAGTGGTGTATTCCTGAAAATAAATAGTTTGGACTTCCAGCACTGTCGCACCTCCGGTTTAAACTATGTGCTCTCACTTTCTGTAAACAGAGTCAGGTTCGACTCTGCAGCCAGCATTGGTTGAATTCAGTGGTCCGGAGAGCTTCAGAACAGTCATGCAAGTTCTAAAGCAGTGGTCCCAAACTTTTCTTACCTGGAGAACCACATTCAGCTCTCAGAGCGGGTTTTGAGCCACACTCAGGTCTTTCCCCCTCTTCCCAGAAGTAGTGACGTCTTGCTCTCTCCCCTCAAAGTAGTGACACCCAAAACAAACATTACCAGTGTAAAGACAGCCAAAGTTTTCCATCACACCAAGACCTTGTGCTGCCCTAACTTATAGTCAGTATACTCATATCCAAGGGTAACCACCTTACCCCAAATCAGTATTTTTGCATCATGCGCTCCCACCATTGTGTCACATCCAGCTTCAAGCACTACCTCTGGCTGGTAGTATCATTCTATCTCCAGTATCATTATATACTTAGTTTATCTCTAAACATTAAGGCCAGTATATAGTAATGCAGATTTGTTCTTCTCTGTTCGATTACTCACAAAAGTAACCATCTGGAATCCCACTCTTCATAGTTGTTTACTAGCCATGGTGCAAATACATCAAGCCAAAACATAGGTCTGAGAGCCACATGTGTCTCCAAAGCGACAGGTTATGGACCCCTGCTCTAAAGCATGCTCTTTCTGCCTTGGCAAAGAGAAATACACAATATAACAAAAATCCATCCATTCTTGAAAATGGAAAAGATTTTTAATAAGAGATAAATTGCAAAGTTCTTTGTTTTTACCAGAATTTAGCAATTTTACACAATTAATAAGATAAGACAATATCTTTATGAATTATGCATAGTAAGTGTACACATTTCCAAAAACTAGGGATGCTCCATCTCATGAATGTATCATGAGAGAAAGCTTTTCTTCGGCCTGTGTTGCCATTAATTCCAGCAAATTTATCAAAGTGTGAGACAATGTTTGGTTAATTTGGCACACTTTTAGATGTAAGACTTCTGTTTAGAACATTTTTTTCAGTCTTTGTGCCATCTCTCTACTGGAGCTGCTTTGGAACATTTTGTGCAACATTTTTAAAAAGTTGCAAATCATAAATATATGTAGCTGCCTCTTTTGACTAGATCAAAATAAAATTAATGGACTTAAAATATGTCTAAAAACTAAAAATAACACCAATGCTCACAAATTCTGGTGCAAAGCATAAGATAAAGTCCACCCGTTAACTTTGTGCATTATAGGTAGAGATGAGCTAATTTGTTCGGGTTCGGTTCCAAATTTGATGGGCATCGAATATTGTTTTTGCAATATTCATTGAACATAGCTGAGCATCATTAGAGTCAATGAAAGTAGAAATTTCCAAAAATGTTGAGAACCAATCATCAAACTTACATTCGGCGCTAACAGTGTTAGAATATGGCACGAATATGTCAACATCAGATTCGGGGACAAAAACCGATCGAATTTGCGCATCTCTAATTATAGGAACTCAGCTTATTAGTTAGGGATGTGTCTAATTACAGGAATTTTGACAATTTTTCACGATGAAGAACTATAAATGCCAATCTTGGTCATAACTATTCTTCGGAAATATAGAAAATACATATAAATAGCATCTTATGCTCACAATTTAGGATTCATTATTATAATTCTGTTTGCTTTTATGTTGGGTGCACAAATTCACAGGTGCAACCTTAGGTGCTCTGCTTTCAATACATCATAATTTTCTTGGCTTTGACCATAAATGTGTTGTCTCAGTACAATTGTTTCATGGACAAAAGTGTACAAATTGAACTTAAAGCGAACCTGTCAGCAGGATTTTGCAAAGTAAACTACAGACACTGTCAGGTTGGCGCTGTTACTTTGATCAAAATTATGCCTGAAGTAAAGAAATGCGTTTCGTGGTTCTTATGTAATCAGTATTAGAAGTTTTCATTGAATGAGATTCTCATGCTTTGGGGCAGGACTGTAGGCAGAGTATTTTCTTCCTGCTCTAGGCCAGAGAGCCAAGGAAAGATCTGCTCACAGGCCACCCCAAAGCACAAACAGTCTGTCTCTATGATGAGGAAAATGTTTGTACTTCGGGCGGCCTGTGGGTAGGTCCTTGGTTTCCCTGGCTTAGAGCACCATGATAAAACTCTGACTACAGTCCTGTCCCAGAGCACACACATACACAAGAACTGCAAGATTGATTTCTTCATCTTAGGTATCATTTTAATCAGAGTAACAGCGCCAATCCTGCTGACAAGTTTAATTTAAAAGAAAATGAACAAATACAGTAAAGGAAATAAGTATTTGATCCCTTGCTGATTTTTTAAGTTTGCCCACAGACAAAGACGTAAACAATCTATAATTTTAATGTTAATTTTAACATTGAGAAATGGAATATCAACCATAAGATCCAGAAAATCAAATTGTATAAATTATAAAAATGCATTTGCATTTTGCAGTGAGAAATAAGTATTTGATTCCCTACCAACCATTAAGAGTTTTCGCTCCTACAGACCAGTTAGACGCTCCTAATCAACTCGCTACCTGCATTAAAAACAGCTGTCTTACATAGTCACCTTAATAAAATACTCCTGTCTACAGACTCAATAAGTCAGATTCTAACTTCTACAACATGGGCAAAGCCAAAGAATTTTATAAGGATGTCAGGGACAAGATCATAGACCTGTACAAAGCTGGAATGGGCTACAAAACCCACGCTGGGTGAGAAGGAGACAACTGTGCAAAAGTAAGAAAATGGAAGAAATACAAAATAACTGTAAATCGTCATCGATCTGAGGCACCATGCAAAATCTCACCTCGTGGGGTATTCTTGATCATGAGGAAGGTGAGAGATCAGCCTAAAACTATACGGGGGGAACTTGTTAGTGATCTCAAGGCAGCTGGGACAACAGTCACCAAGAAAACCATTGGTAACACATTACGCCGTAAAGGTTTAAAATTATGCAGTGCCCGCAAGGTCCCCCTGCTCAAGAAGGCACATGTGCAGGCCCATCTGGAGTTTGCCAATGAACACATGGATCATTCTGTGAGTGATTGGGAGAAGATGCTGTGGTCAGATGAGGCAAAAATTGAGGTCTTTGGCATTAACTCATCTCGCCATGTTTGAAGAAAGAGAAATACTGCCTATGACCCAAAGAAAACTGTCCCCACTGACAAACATAGAGATGGAAACATTATGTATTGAGGTGTTTCTCTGCTAAGGGCACATAACTATTTCACCACATCAATGGGAGAATAGATGGATCCATGTACCGTAAAATCCTGAGTGACCACCTCCTTCCCTCTTCCAGTACATTAAAAATGAGTCATGGCTGGGTCTTCCAGCAAGACAATAACTCAAAACATACAGCCAAGGCAACAAAGGAGTGGCTCAAAAGAAGCACATTAAGATCATGGAGTGGCCTATCCAGTCTCCAGACCTTAATCCCATAGAAAACTTATGGAAGGAGTTGAAGCCCTGAGTTGCCAAGTGACAGCCTAAAAATCTTAATGATTTAGAGGGGATCTGCAAAGAGGATTGGACCAAAATTCCTCCTGACATGTGCACAAACATCATCATCAACTACAAAAAACATCTGACTGCTGTGCTTGCCAACAAGTGTTTTGTCACCAAGTATTAAGTCTCATTTGCCAGAGGGATCAAATACTTATTTTTCACTGCAAAATGCAAATAAATTGATATAATTTAGTCAATGTGATTTTCTGGATTTTATTTTTGATATTTTGTCTCTCAATGTAAAAATTAACCTTCCCTTAAAATTATAGACTCTGTTTTTGTAGGTGGGCAAACTTACAAAATTAGCAAGGGATCAAATACGTATTTCCCCGACTGTATCTTGGAAGTTTCACTTTTGTGAATTTTTGTTCTCAATGTTAAGCATATTGAATTCAATTTATTTTTTTAATGTAAGAAAAAAAGTAAAATAAAATGTATGAAAACATCTTACTGTACTTCATTGATATTCTCACTTGCCTGCAGCTTTGTGGGTAAGAAGACAATAACTCAGGTTTTTTAGCTTTGTCATCTGCACACTGAAAAGATAATGCTAAGGGTTAGGGCTTAGGAAAAAAGCTACGAATGAAAGAAGCTATCTCATAAGTACAACTTACTAGAAAAGGTAGCTAACCCATAAGTCAATGTCTGACCCCTAAACGATCCTTGCAATGCCACTTCAGAAATTCATTTACAGCTTGTCTCAGGCTGTTTACCGATCATTAGCGCAAAGAAGAATCTTCCTGGCTGAGTGCGTCAATCTTGAGGCAACATGTAGGAGATAACAGCTCTCTTTAAAGAGAATCTACAGTCAGAAAATGAGATATTTTTTTAAAATTAGGTTGTTGTGTTAAACGTATTTTTCAGAAATTTATGGCATTTTTTACAGATCAAAGTATGTATTAAAAGTAAAACTTCCTGCTGTTTCAGTAATCAACTCATGTTTATATGTATAGTGGTCAGACCTGCACCCTATCTTTTGTATAGAAACATTTAATATATAGTGTCTGTTTGCAAAGGTCATTGTTAAGGGAGGGGGAGCAGGGTCAGCCTGCTAAAAACTCTCCCTTTCAGAATAGAAAGCATGCAAAAATCATTAGATCACTCATCTCTCTCTCTCTTTATATATATACTAGATTGTGGCCCGATTCTAACACATCGGGTATTCTAGCATATGCATGTCCCCGTAGTATATGGACAATGATGATTCCAGAATTTGCGGCAGACTGTGCCCGTCGCTGATTGGTCGAGGCAACCTTTATGACATCATCGTCGCCATGGCAACCATTATGACATCTACATCGATACTGTGCCCGTTGCTGATTGGTCGAGGCCCGGAGGCCTCGACCAATCAGAGACGCGGGATTTCTACGTCGATGCTGTGCCGGTCTCTGATTGGTCGAGGCCTGGCGGCCTCGACCAATCATAGAGCCGGGATTTCCAGGACAGACAGACAGACAGACAGACAGACGGAAAAACCCTTAGGCAATTATATATATAGATATATATATCTCAATTCTCAATTGACCCAAATGACCCATGATGGTCTATTAAACCACAGTTGTTTTTATTTTAGCTATTTGGAGGATTGGTTATTGCCTGGAAGATTGGCACCCATGTTAACCTTCTTTTTGCTTGCTTGTACTGCTTCATTTTTAGATAGATAGATAGATAGATAGATAGATAGATAGATAGATAAATATGTGATTTAAAACAAATGGCAAAAATATTTTACAAATATATGACACACAAATACCTGACCTAAGCAACAGGTCATTTTCTTAGTATAACGTCCCTTTAAAGAGAACAGCTGAGTATGGAACCTTCATTTCCTGTTGACCTTTTTTCATTTTCCACAGGAGGTAGAGGAAAACTATACATATGCCATAAAGAAATCAATGCTTGATTACATACTATTGGACCCATTGGAGCAACAGAGGCTTGGAATCGAAATGATCCCAAAGGTAAAATGTTATTTTCCACTTCCATATTGAAACATTTTGCTTCTTAAAATACACAATTGTCTTTTGAGGGATTTCCAGCAATTTGTCAGGAGATTTTACTCTGTGTAAATAAACTCCTAGTGGATGCATACTTTCCTTGGCAGAGTAATGAATGTCTATAGATTTTGTTGGAGGTGAAAGAAATTAGGTGTCTAAAAAAAGGGTCCGAAATTGCGTTGGTTTTTTTGGGGCCAGACACAGGTCATTTCTCTGCTTGATAATGAGGTTTCACAGCTGAAGTTACACAGCTATTGTGGGTTGCAGAAAAAAGTGTGCCTTATGGTTGGAGCAAATGAGACTTATATTTGTAATAGAGCTGGCCCTGTGGGGTCATTGTATATGATGGAGCTCTTACAATGGTTTACCAGAGCATTTCTATTCTCAGTAGACTGCATGGAAAGGTGGTATAGCACTGCCATCACATTTCTCACATCTGTCACCTCTCCTGTTAATGTGATCCTTCTATGTACGCTGTAGATACACATCTGAAATGTGCAAAGCTAAAGGGGAATGGTGGCAGTAATAAAAACGCTGTGGTCATGATGATAGAAAGTGACAAAGGAAAGAAGGAGACAGGCGGACAGGGCTATTTCATTGAAATGAGAAGAGTGGCAGCCACAGGGAGAGCTGGGAAAGAAGAGCTGTCAGGCTGTATATACATTTGGTATTGTTATTTAAATGAAAGGATATCACTTCTGATAGCTATTTCTATGTGTTCTACAGTCAACACAAAGTTACATTAGCGTTTATTTTGCTTAGAATACAATATGCAATCCATCATTTTATTACTTTCCTTTTTTTGCTGTGAAACTTATGGCAATGGACTTATCACAGTAAAACACTCCAGAACATCTTAATCTGCTAAACAGATAAAGTCTGTATGTATATTATAATTTACAATTGCAGTAAATAAGATTTTTTTTTATTTGTCTTTAATAATATACGTACAGTTGTGTGATAAAGAGTTTGCCCCGTTTTGATTTTCTATTCTGTTGCATGTTTGTCACATTTGAATGTTTCAGATCCCCAAATACATTTAAATATTAGACAACGATAATACAAGTAAACACAAAATGCAGTTTTTAAATGAAGGTCCTTATCATTAGTGGATAAAGAAATCCACACCTACAGGACACCATGTGAAAAAGTGATTGCTCCCCCAACTTAACACATAAATTAGCTGAGATTTATTACATATATGAGTTCAAATTCTCTAGCCACATCGAAGTCTGATTGCCGCCACACCTATTCTCAATCAAGAAAGCACCTAAATAGGAGCTGCCTGGCAAAGTGATGTAGACTAAAAGTTGGTCAAAAGCTAGACATCATGCCGCGATCCAAAGAAATTCTGGAACAAATGAGAAACAAAGTAATTAAGATCTATCAGTCTGGAAAAAGTTATATAGCCATTTCTTTAGCTATGGACTCCAGCAAACCACAGTGAGAGCTATTATACACAAATGGCAAAAACATTCAACAGTGAACTTTCACAGGAGTTGCTGGCCAACCAAAGTAACCCCAAGAGAATAGCAACAACTCATCCAAGAAGATACAAAAGACCCCACAACAACATCCAAAGAACTACAGGTCTCACTTGCCTCAATTAAGGTCAGTGTTCATAACTCCAGCCTAAGAAAGAAACTGAGCAAAAATTGAATGTGTAGCAGAATTCCAAGATGAAAATCACTGCTGAGTAATAAGATGTTGATGATACCCAAGAATTTTGAGAAAATCCTCTGTGGACTGAAGAGAAAAAGTTGAACTTTTTAAAAAGTGTATGTCACATTACATCTGGCATAGAAGTAACACAGCATTTCAGAAAAGGAACATCATACCAACAGTAAAATATGGTGATGGTAGCATGATGATCTGGGGCTGTTTTGCTGCTTCAGGATCTTGAAGATTTGCTGTGGTAAATGGAAAGATGAATTCTGCTGTCTGCCACAAAAATCCTAAAGGAGAATGCCTAGCCATCTGTTCATGACCTCAAGCTGAAGTGCACTTGGGTTATGCAGCAGGACACTGATACAACAAACACCAGCAAATCCACCTCTAAAAGACTTAATACAACAATTTTGACTTTGGAGTGGCCTAGTCAAAGTCCTGACTTTAATTCAATTAAGTTTCAGTGGCATGATCTTAAAAAAGTGGTCATGATCAGAAACTCTCCAGTGTGGCTCAATTACAGCAATACTGCAAAGATGAGTGGGCCAAAATTCCTCCATTGTAAAAGACTCTTTGCCAGTTATTGCAAATGCTTGATTGCAGTTGTTGCTGCTAAGGGTGGCCCAATCAGTTATTAAGTTTAAGGGCAATCACTTTTTCACATGGGGTTCTACAGATTTTGATTTCTCTTTACCTTCATAATGAAGGCCTTCATTTAAAAACTGCATTTTATTTTTACTTATGCTATCTTTGTCTAATATTTACATTTGTTTCATGAAATGAAACATTTAAGTGGGACAAAAATGCAAAATAATAGAAAATTAGGATCGGGCAGTTTTTCGCACAAATTTATGTATTCATAAAAAAAACCTTTGAGCTACATAATATAAAATGTCTTATTAAAGTGGTCAAAATGCAATATTTTTAAGTTGTGGCAATCATTTTTTGTTTTGCATCAAGATTTCTAAGACTGCTGGACGGGATCATTTTCCTTGGCATAAAACTGTTAATGGCGCACGTGTCAAATTGATGAAGAGCTTGCACATCACTCACCCTGTCATGACCAAGATTCTCCTTCACTTCCATAGAAAGTATGTTATTAATGATTATAGATTTAGGTTACTATTTCTACTATATCGGTCTGCCATATTATGGTAAATGGAATATAGGAAAATGCAGTAGGCTAATATATAAATTATTAAGCATTGCCGAAGACAGGAAGCACCTGTTAAAGCTTAACCCATCTGCTTCGCCACATGTACTCAGTGAGCAGGCTTCACATACTGTAAATGACTATAATCACTCATTTTGACCTTCCACTTCATGACTGATCACTAATGTACTCCTGCTGATTTTGTAACTCCTTTGACTCACTTAAATATGGGATGTATTGCCAGTAACTAGATAATTGTATCATGCTCTGTACTGTAGTGAGCAGATGGATATAATCTTTTAATGTATGAGAGTTAAATATGCCTTGATGATGGGGAGTCTGTACTATCATTCTATTGTTTTCAAGTCTGTTTTAACTGTTTTTATTTTAGTTATGGGACTTTTAGCCTGGTTGATGCCGAAGGTCTCCTGAAAAGTGTACCAATGCCACTGAACAAGCTAGTTATACTTATCAGTAGTCTGGTCCAAAAGAGGGCTAAACTTTTACAAGACACTTGGATCAAGGAGTGCTGTAATATTGTGGGACAAAACAGAGATGACATAGAATCTGTAATGCCGGAGGATGAGGTGAGTTCAATTTCACATCTACATCAAAATAAATCCACCCTGTTGTGATACTACAAGATAAAGGGGTAAAAGTTACTTTTACAATCTGTTACCCAAAAATTGAGCTGAAGGAAATAGACTTTAATATTAAAAAGTACAATAGCTCTGTTTGAGTAATGTTGGCAGATATACACAGAGGCATACATTGAGGTGTTAATGGATAACCCTTCTCTACATGGTCAAAGGAACATGATAATCTTATACATGAATGCAGGCATGCAAAAATATAAGTTGTGTGCTTTTTAAATATCAACTATTGTCAATTGTGTGATAGTATGAACTGATAGAGAAAGAATAATCAAATTAAGTCAGACATTATACTCGAGGCAAGGATCACTAAGCTATGACTTGGATAGTTTGGACACCTATAAAGAGGGCAATCTCATAATCGGAAGAATAGAAGGATCAAGGTGAAGAGGAAGACCAGCAGCCCATTGGCTTGATACAAACAAAATAATGGTAGAGAAAACCCTACCGGACTTACAGTGGGACAAAAAAGTATTTAGTCAGTCAGCAATAGTGCAAGTTCCACCACTTAAAAAGATGAGAGGTGTCTGTAATTTACATCATAGGTAGACCTCAACTATAGGAGACAAACTGAGAAAAAAAAATCCAGAAAATCACATTGTCTGTTTTTTTTAACAATTTATTTGCATATTATGGTGGAAAATAAGTATTTGGTCAGAAACAAAATTTCATCTTAATACTTTGTAATATATCCTTTGTTGGCAATGACAGAGGTCAAACGTTTTCTGTAAGTCTTCACAAGGTTGCCACACACTGTTGTTGGTATGTTGGCCCATTCCTCCATGCAGATCTCCTCTAGAGCAGTGATGTTTTTGGCTTTTCGTTTGGCAACACGGACTTTCAACTCCCTCCAAAGGTTTTCTATAGGGTTGAGATCTGGAGACTGGCTAGGCCACTCCAGGACCTTGAAATGCTTCTTACGAAGCCACTCCTTCGTTGCCCTGGCGGTTTGCTTTGGATCATTGTCATGTTGAAAGACCCAGCCACGTTTCATCTTCAATGCCCTTGCTGATGGAAGAAGGTTTGCACTCAAAATCTCACGATACATGGCCCCATTCATTCTTTCATGTACCCGGATCAGTTGTCCTGGCCCCTTTGCAGAGAAACAGCCCCAAAGCATGATGTTTCCACCACCATGCTTTACAGTAGGTATGGTGTTTGATGGATGCAACTCAGTATTCTTTTTCCTCCAAACACGACAAGTTGTGTTTCTACCAAACAGTTCCAGTTTGGTTTCATCAGACCATAGGACATTCTCCCAAAACTCCTCTGGATCATCCAAATGCTCTCTAGCAAACTTCAGACGGGCCCAGACATGTACTGGCTTAAGCAGTGGGACACGTCTGGCACTGCAGGATCTGAGTCCATGGTGGCGTAGTGTGTTACTTATGGTAGGCCTTGTTACATTGGTCCCAGCTCTCTGCAGTTCATTCACTAGGTCCCCCCGCGTGGTTCTGGGATTTTTGCTCACCGTTCTTGTGATCATTCTGACCCCACGGGGTGGGATTTGCGTGGAGCCCCAGATCGAGGGAGATTATCAGTGGTCTTGTATGTCTTCCATTTTCTAATTATTGCTCCCACTGTTGATTTATTCACTCCAAGCTGGTTGGCTATTGCAGATTCATTCTTCCCAGCCTGGTGCAGGGCTACAATTTTGTTTCTGGTGTCCTTTGACAGCTCTTTGGTCTTCACCATAGTGGAGTTTGGAGTCAGACTGTTTGAGGGTGTGCACAGGTGTCTTTTTATACTGATAACAAGTTTAAACAGGTGCCATTACTACAGGTAATGGGTGGAGGAAAGAGGAGACTCTTAAAGAAGAAGTTACAGGTCTGTGAGAGCCAGAAATCTTGATTGTTTGTTTCTGACCAAATACTTATTTTCCACTATAATATGCAAATAAATTGTTAAAAAAACAGACAATGTGATTTTCTGGATTTTTTTTCTCAGTTTGTCTCCCATAGTTGAGGTCTACCTATGATGTAAATTACAGACGCCTCTCATCTTTTTAAGTGGTGGAACTTGCACTATTGCTGACTGACTAAATACTTTTTTGCCCCACTGTATCTAGGCTTGAGCAAGATCAATCTTCTTACAGATCGTTCATCTATCAAGTACTCATGGCTCATGATCGAGCTGAAGACCGTTAAAAAATAGCCTGATATCTATTAGTAGACCTTTAAATTTGTAGTTGTTGCTCCTCCATTATTCATTCTTCGAGAATGTCTTTCGCCTGCCAAATGATTCTAAATAAATTAGGATATCGTTGAAAAGCTCCAGTAGTGCATTACTCACTAAACACCTTTCTAACTGAAGAATATTGAAAAGCAAAAAGCTCCCTGTAACACAAGCAATGATAACATATGAGTGCTAACTGTGTTTCTTAGTGTTTTGAGAGGTCCCATGTGAGTGTCCTTTATAAGCTACCCAGAATCTTTAAAAAAATGGATAAATTGTATGGTTCTCCATTATGGATATTTAATTGATCATTGACTCCATTTTAGCTGGATATATCATAAATGCCCTAAGTACTGCAACACTGTTAGCTGTTAGGTCTATTTTACTCCTCTCAATTTTTCTCTGTGAACTGATCCAGTCACTTGCTGCAAATTACAATATCTATTATTGACAGCTAATTAGATGCAATGTGACCACCTCCACCAAATAAACAAAAATAGACAATCACTTTCTACGCGGAGAACAAATTCAATGTCCCTCCACTTCCAGGTCAGCTTAAATCAGAAAGGTTTGTTGAACTTGATGCACGATTAACATGATGTCCCTGCAGTCATTCTGCTTATACACCTTAAAGAAACCCTCCCACAAATATTTTTTTACATTAAATGTGTATATGAGCATGTAATGTAGCGTAAGTGTATTAATATAATTACCTACTAGTGCCTTCTCCGGTATCCAGTACTGTTCTGCTCCTTCTCACAGTGATGTCGCACCTCCGCAGACTCTCCAGGTCACACGGTGCTCTGAGTAACCCAGAAATAGCTTTCATAATGTCTATGGAGTGTTAGAACGAAGCTGCATAGACTTCTGGCTCACGCACAGAGCATAGAGTGAGATCTTGAAAAGAAAAATTATATATGTATATACATATACATACACTGGCATGTAAAAGTTTGGGCAACCCTAGTCAAAATTATTATTATTACGAACAGTGAAGCAAGCTGAAGGTGAAATGATCTCTAAAAGATCTAAAGTTAAAAATGACACATTTTCTTTCTGTTTTAGACAATATATATATATAAATATATATATATATACAGTGGGGCAAAAAAGTATTTAGTCAGTCAGCAATAGTGCAAGTTCCACCACTTAAAAAGATGAGAGGCGTCTGTAATTTACATCATAGGTAGACCTCAACTATGGGAGGCAAACTGAGAAAAAAAAATCCAGAAAATCACATTGTCTGTTTTTTTAACATTTTATTTGCATATTATGGTGGAAAATAAGTATTTGGTCAGAAACAAACAATCAAGATTTCTGGCTCTCACAGACCTGTAACTTCTTCTTTAAGAGTCTCCTCTTTCCTCCACTCATTACCTGTAGTAATGGCACCTGTTTAAACTTGTTATCAGTATAAAAAGACACCTGTGCACACCCTCAAACAGTCTGACTCCAAACTCCACTATGGTGAAGACCAAAGAGCTGTCAAAGGACACCAGAAACAAAATTGTAGCCCTGCACCAGGCTGGGAAGAATGAATCTGCAATAGCCAACCAGCTTGGAGTGAAGAAATCAACAGTGGGAGCAATAATTAGAAGATGGAAGACATACAAGACCACTGATAATCTCCCTCGATCTGGGGCTCCACGCAAAATCCCACCCCGTGGGGTCAGAATGATCACAAGAACCGTGAGCAAAAATCCCAGAACCACGCGGGGGACCTAGTGAATGAACTGCAGAGAGCTGGGACCAATGTAACAAGGCCTACCATAAGTAACACACTACGCCACCATGGACTCAGATCCTGCAGTGCCAGACGTGTCCCACTGCTTAAGCCAGTACATGTCCGGGCCCGTCTGAAGTTTGCTAGAGAGCATTTGGATGATCCAGAGGAGTTTTGGGAGAATGTCCTATGGTCTGATGAAACCAAACTGGAACTGTTTGGTAGAAACACAACTTGTCATGTTTGGAGGAAAAAGAATACTGAGTTGCATCCATCAAACACCATACCTACTGTAAAGCATGGTGGTGGAACCATCATGCTTTGGGGCTGTTTCTCTGCAAAGGGGCCAGGACGACTGATCCGGGTACATGAAAGAATGAATGGGGCCATGTATCGTGAGATTTTGAGTGCAAACCTCCTTCCATCAGCAAGGGCATTGAAGATGAAACGTGGCTGGGTCTTTCAACATGACAATGATCCAAAGCACACCGCCAGGGCAACGAAGGAGTGGCTTCGTAAGAAGCATTTCAAGGTCCTGGAGTGGCCTAGCCAGTCTCCAGATCTCAACCCTATAGAAAACCTTTGGAGGGAGTTGAAAGTCCGTGTTGCCAAGCGAAAAGCCAAAAACATCACTGCTCTAGAGGAGATCTGCATGGAGGAATGGGCCAACATACCAACAACAGTGTGTGGCAACCTTGTGAAGACTTACAGAAAACGTTTGACCTCTGTCATTGCCAACAAAGGATATATTACAAAGTATTGAGATGAAATTTTGTTTCTGACCAAATACTTATTTTCCACCATAATATGCAAATAAAATGTTAAAAAAACAGACAATGTGATTTTCTGGATTTTTTTTTCTCAGTTTGTTTCCCATAGTTGAGGTCTACCTATGATGTAAATTACAGACGCCTCTCATCTTTTTAAGTGGTGGAACTTGCACTATTGCTGACTGACTAAATACTTTTTTGCCCCACTGTATATATATACATATATATTTTCATAATTTACATTTTAAAAATTACAAAAAGAAAATATGGCAATACACAAGTTTTGGCACCCTGCATGGTTAGTACCTAGTAGCACCCCTTTGGAAAGCATTACAGCTTGTAAACACTCTTTGTAGCCAGCCAAGTCTTGAGATTCCTATGTCGTCTTGCATGCACTGCTATTTTGAGGTCTAGCCACAAATTTTCAAGGATGTTCAGATCGGGAAACTATGAAGGTCATTGTAAAACCATCAGCTTGCACCTTTTGATGTAGTCTATTGTGGATTTTGGATCATTATCCATTTGTAGAAGCCATCCTCTTTTCAACTTCAGATTTATAACTGTTGGTGTTATGTTTGCATCAAGAATTTATTGAAATTTCATTGAATCTATTCTTCCGTCTATCCCTGAAATGTCCCCCATGCCATTTGCTGCAGCACAACCGCAAATATGATTGATCCACCCCATGCTTATTGGTTAGCAAGATGCTCTTTTCCAGAAATTCTGTACCCTTTTTTCTCCACACATATCCTTGATCATTATGGCCCAAGAGTTCAATGTTAACCTCATCTGTCCACAGGACTTGCTTCCAAAATGCATCAGACTTGTTTAGATGTTCATTTGCATACTTCTGATGCAGAATTTTATTGTGAGGGCGCAGGAAAGGTTTTCTTTCGATGACACCTTCATGAAAGCCTTATTTGTGCAGGTGTCTCTGAACAGTAGAACAATGTACCACAACTCGAGAGTCTGCTAAATCTTTCTGAAGGTCTTTTACAGTCAAGCAGAGGTTCTGATTTGCCTCTCTAGAAATCGCATGTGCAGCTCTCACTGAAATTTTGCTTGGTCTTCCAAACCTTATCTTGACTTCCACTGTTCCTGTTAACAGCCATTTCTTATTTACATTTCAAACTGAGGAAAAGGCAATACGAAAATGCTTTGCTAGCTTCTTATAGCCTTCTCCTGCTTTGTGGGTCTCCACCATTTTTTTAAGAGTGCTAGGTAAAGAAGAACCCATGGCTGCTGTTTTTTGTCACAAGGTTAGAGGAGGATGGGTTTTTATAAAGCTGGGAAATTTACATCACCTGGCCTTTCATAATCATGATAGTGAACAAGCCATAACCCTAACAGTCTAACTAAGGTCTGAAACCTTGGTAAAAGTTATCTGAACACACACAACTCCAAGGGTGACTAAACTTTTGCATCAACCCATTGTTAGGGGTCGAGTTCCCGCTTCTGCACAGGGGGAATCTCGAACCACTTCCGCTGCGGTCTCCCATTCTTGTCCAGCCGCAGTGGAGCCTGCTCAGCAAGGACGTCGGTCCCAGCGTCTTGCTCATTCTCACTCTGTTCTGAGAGTTAGTGCTGCTTCTCCAGTCTCTGCCATTAAAGTCAGTGCTGGTCAGCAGCGAGCGGACTTCTCTGGGACTAAGTCCTTGTCTGCATGTACTGAGCATGCCCAGCGTAAGGTCTCCCGTTGGAGATCGAGGGTCATGTGCTCAGGCTCTGCAGCACATTCCATTGGTCCTCTTGGCAGGTCCTAGAAGGGCAAAAGTGCTGTGGCCACTTCCTGTGCTGCTGTTATATAAACTGCGCATGACCGCACGGCCATGCGCTAGTATTGTCAAACAATTGTTGATGTGTGTATGTTGTGAGTGCAAGTCGTCCTTGGAATCCCCTTCCCTATTGAATGTCTGTTCGCGGAAGGTGTATGGCTGCTACATAGCGCCCGACTTAGCCTACAGCACTAAAAACACATCTCAGCGTCCTGTAGCTGTGCCTGCCAGTACGGCGCCGTGCGCCTGTCTTGCGCTTTCCATACCCGAGTCTGGGTGGTTAGTGGCGTCCGTTAGTGCGGCATCGCTCGCACTCTTGTGCACTTATATTCCTTAAGGTTCTCTACACACCCAGTTGCGGTGTTACGCCAGCAAGGGTCTAATCGGGCTCCAATCCCTTCTGGGGTTAAGTCCGCTGACCACTTGCTCGCGCACTAGTGCGGTACTGCGGTCCTGTGGATTAACAGGATCGCTTTCTTCACGCTGGGTGAGGTTTAACCCACGCGTGTATCCTTTAGTGTACCGCCATATTGTCCGTCTTGCTAGCTGCAGGGTCTTTTACCTGCACGGTGGACCTCGGACTGCGAACGCACCTAGTTTCTTACCATCTATACATGGTGCGTTCCGCCAGTCCCTAACAGAATACTAGCGCCAAGGTCTGGCTAGTATGGCGGACATTCAGCAATCTTTGCGGTATATCCAGCAGTTGGAGGGTAGGTTGAAGGTTCTCGAGAACTCAACCTCAGCTGTGGATGTTACCGCAGTTGCTGTAAAGGCTGCTGGCGTGGCGGCAGCAACCTTGTCCACTGCCACCCCTGTTCCGACATTATCCCGCCTCCCGTTGCCAGAAAAATTTTCTGGAGATTGCAAAATTTGTAGGGGATTCGTGAGTCAGTGCTCTATCCACCTCGAGCTCCTGGCTGCACGTTTTCCTACAGAGCGGGCTAAGGTGGGATTTATTGTCTCGCTGTTGTCGGACAGGGCGTTGGAGTGGGCTACGCCGCTGTGGGAGCGTGATGATCATGTGGTGCAGAGTGCTCCGTTGTTTCTGGTCACGCTGAAAAAGGTCTTTCTAGGACCTCAACTCACCCATGATACAGCGCTCCAACTACTGGCATTAACTCAGGGTGAGTCCTTGGTCAGCCATTTTTCTGTCCGATTCCGTACTTTAGCTTCCGAGCTGGAGTGGTCGGACAAAGCCCTTATCCCCATATTCTGGAGGGGCCTGGCTGACCATGTTAAGGACGCTCTGGCCACTAGGGAGATTCCTGCCACACTGGAGGAGTTAATATCTATTTCTACTCGTATAGACCTCCGTTTTAACGAGCGGAGGTTGGAACGAGCCCAGTGTAGGCAGAGGTTTCGGCTGGCTCCTAACTTCGCCAAACCTTTGGAATTCCCAGTCCAGGCATCTGAGTCACATGAGTCCTTGGAGGTGACACGAGCGGGATCTAAGTCTCAGTTCGCTCGTGCACATAAGGTCCGTCATGTTTGCCAGCAGTCAGGACGTCTTGTCTCCAAGAGTCCTCAGCGGTCGGGGAAACGTCAGCGTCTAGTGGCAGTTGGAGGAGGTACACTAGACACGGCGACGTTTGCCTCAAAGTTGTCCTTCAAGGGGACAATTACCATAGGCCCATCCACTCTTACGGTCGAGCTTTGCTTGGATTCTGGGGCAGAGGGTAACTTTATGTCCTCCGCCTTTGCCCAGCGTCACGCAATACCCTTGGTGATGCTCGCCCAGCCAGTGACCGTTCGAGTGGTAAATGGGTCAACACTACCTTCACAGATTACCCACCAAACCATTCCTTTCACGCTGTCTGTGTCTCCATCACATCAGGAGATAATCTCCCTATTAGTCATTCCTGAGGGAATTGATGAGGTCCTGTTGGGGATGCCATGGCTTCGCTACCATTCTCCTCATATTGAGTGGTCCTCTGGGAGAATTTTGGGATGGAGTAAATCCTGTGAGGGTAGATGTCAGAGGGAGTGCGTTCAGGTTGCTACTACACAGGTACCCGCAGATCTTTCCTCTCTCCCCAAGCACTATTGGTTCCATGCAGACGTGTTCTCCAAAAGAGCTGCGGAGACTCTTCCGCCTCACCGTCCCTATGACTGTCCTATTGACCTCTTGCCTGGTGCTGAGCCTCCCCGGGGTCGAGTCTACCCGTTATCTCTCCCGGAGACGGAGGCAATGTCCCAGTATATTCAGGAGAATCTGGCAAGAGGATTCATTAGGAAGTCAGTGTCACCGGCAGGGGCTGGGTTCTTCTTCGTACAGAAGAAGACTGGAGACTTACGTCCATGCATAGACTACAGGGGTCTTAACGCCATTACCGTTAAGAACAAGTACCCATTACCCCTGATATCTGAGCTCTTTGATAGGCTACGGGGAGCAAAGGTATTTACAAAGTTAGATCTGCGGGGTGCTTACAACCTGATTCGCATCCGTGAGGGGGATGAATGGAAGACGGCTTTTAACACCAGGGATGGGCACTATGAATATCTAGTGATGCCCTTTGGGCTCTGTAATGCCCCAGCCGTTTTCCAAGACTTTGTGAACGACATCTTTCGGGATATGCTCACCACCTCGGTCGTAGTCTATCTGGATGACATTCTCATCTACTCTCCAGATATAGACTCCCATCGGAGAGATGTTCGCAAAGTCTTCGACCTCTTACGGGCAAACTCCCTCTACGCTAAGTTGGAGAAGTGTGTGTTTGAGCAGGAGTCCTTGCCTTTCCTTGGTTATATCATTTCTGCCCAGGGTTTGGCTATGGATCCTGCCAAGCTACAGGCAGTAATGGACTGGCAGGAACCCCATTCTCTTAAAGCGGTGCAGCGCTTTATGGGGTTCATTAATTACTATCGCCAGTTCATTCCACACTTCTCAACTTTGGTAGCTCCATTGGTCGCCCTCACCAAGAAGGGAGCAAATCCCAAGTTGTGGTCAGAGGAGGTCTCCAAGGCTTTTCTCTCGATTAAGTCACACTTCGCTAGCGCTCCCATCCTACATCGCCCCGATGTAGATAAACCATTCATCTTGGAGGTGGATGCCTCATCCGTTGGTGCTGGAGCAGTCCTTTTCCAAAAGGATGCTCAAGGTCGGAAGCATCCTTGCTTCTTCTTCTCCAAAACTTTCACACCAGCGGAGAGGAATTATTCCATCGGGGACAGGGAGTTGCTAGCCATGAAGTTGGCTTTTTCAGAGTGGAGACACCTCTTGGAGGGAGCTCGCTTTCCTTTCCAAGTCTTCACTGATCACAAGAACTTGGTGTATATACAGACGGCCCAGCGGCTAAATTCTCGCCAGGCTAGATGGTCCCTGTTTTTCTCCCGGTTCCATTTTACCCTCCATTTTCTCTCCGGGGAGAAGAACGTTCGTGCCGACGCTCTCTCCCGCTCCGTAGTGTCATCTGAGGAGGAGGAGGAGGAGCCTCGGCTTATTGTCCCGCCTGAGAGCTTGAGAACTGTAGCTCCGGTTTCGCTGGAGTCTGTGACCCCGGGCAAGACTTTCGTGCCAGCTAACTTGCGACCGGAGGTTCTCTCTTGGGCTCACTCCTCCAGAGTGGGTGGGCATTTTGGGACCAAGAGGACATCTGAGCTTTTGGCGAGAACATATTGGTGGCCGCATATGGTCCGAGATGTCAAGGACTATATTCAGGCGTGCGTTTCTTGCGCCCAGAATCGGTCTCCTCGGCAACGGCCTGCTGGGTTGCTTTACCCTCTACCGGTGGCAGACAGGCCCTGGGAGATGGTCGGAATGGACTTTGTGGTGGGCTTACCCAAGTCGCGTGGCTGCTCCATTATTTGGGTAGTCACCGACCATTTCTCTAAGATGGTACATTTGGTACCGCTTCCTCGGTTACCCTCAGCACGGGCCTTGGCGGTGTTGTTCATGAAGCATGTTTTTCGATTGCATGGTATGCCTGATAAGATTGTCAGCGATCGGGGTCCCCAGTTCGCGTCTCGGTTTTGGAGAGAGCTCTGCCGTTTGCTCAGCATAGAGTTAAACCTCTCCTCTGCATATCATCCCGAGACGAATGGGTTGGTGGAGAGAACCAACCAGACTCTGGTGACGTATTTGCGACATTTCGTCTCCGCTAGGCAGGATGACTGGGCATCTTTGCTACCTTGGGCGGAATTTGCCTTGAACAACGCCGTAGCCGATTCCACTGGCCAAACTCCTTTTCTCCTTAATTACGGCCAGCATCCGCGTGTTCCTGTGCCCATGCCCATGTCATCCACCGATTCTAGGGTGGCAGACTGGGCGGTGGAGGCTCGGGACATCTGGGACCGCACACAGGATGCCATTCGGGCCTCCAAGGAGAGAATGAGGGTTTCGGCTGATACACACCGGCGTCCCGCTCCGGTCTTTGCTCCCGGCGACTTAGTGTGGCTCTCCGCCCGTAACATCAGGCTGCGAGTTGAGTCCACTAAGTTTGCTCCTCGCTACATTGGCCCGTTTAAAGTTCTGGAACAGGTCAACCCTGTGGTTTACCGTTTGGCCATTCCTCCACGCCTTGGTATCACCGATACCTTTCACGTTTCCCTCTTAAAGCCCGTTCGTTTGTCTCGGTTTTCTGAGTTATCTGCTGGGACATCGGGTTCATCCACGGATGAGTTTGAGGTGAATGCTATTGTGGGAAGCAAGGTGGTACGTGGCAAAAAATTTTATTTGGTGGATTGGAAGGGTCATGGTCCAGAGGATAGAACCTGGGAGCCTGTGGAGCACATTCGGGTTCCGCAGCTCATTGCTGCCTTCGAACGTAGCGAGGCCCAAGGAGGGGGGGCCCTAGGAGGGGGGGTAATGTTAGGGGTCGAGTTCCCGCTTCTGCACAGGGGGAATCTCGAACCACTTCCGCTGCGGTCTCCCATTCTTGTCCAGCCGCAGTGGAGCCTGCTCAGCAAGGACGTCGGTCCCAGCGTCTTGCTTATTCTCACTCTGTTCTGAGAGTTAGTGCTGCTTCTCCAGTCTCTGCCATTAAAGTCAGTGCTGGTCAGCAGCGAGCGGACTTCTCTGGGACTAAGTCCTTGTCTGCATGTACTGAGCATGCCCAGCGTAAGGTCTCCCGTTGGAGATCGAGGGTCATGTGCTCAGGCTCTGCAGCACATTCCATTGGTCCTCTTGGCAGGTCCTAGAAGGGCAAAAGTGCTGTGGCCACTTCCTGTGCTGCTGTTATATAAACTGCGCATGACCGCACGGCCATGCGCTAGTATTGTCAAACAATTGTTGATGTGTGTATGTTGTGAGTGCAAGTCGTCCTTGGAATCCCCTTCCCTATTGAATGTCTGTTCGCGGAAGGTGTATGGCTGCTACCTAGCGCCCGACTTAGCCTACAGCACTAAAAACACATCTCAGCGTCCTGTAGCTGTGCCTGCCAGTACGGCGCCGTGCGCCTGTCTTGCGCTTTCCATACCCGAGTCTGGGTGGTTAGTGGCGTCCGTTAGTGCGGCATCGCTCGCACTCTTGTGCACTTATATTCCTTAAGGTTCTCTACACACCCAGTTGCGGTGTTACGCCAGCAAGGGTCTAATCGGGCTCCAATCCCTTCTGGGGTTAAGTCCGCTGACCACTTGCTCGCGCACTAGTGCGGTACTGCGGTCCTGTGGATTAACAGGATCGCTTTCTTCACGCTGGGTGAGGTTTAACCCACGCGTGTATCCTTTAGTGTACCGCCATATTGTCCGTCTTGCTAGCTGCAGGGTCTTTTACCTGCACGGTGGACCTCGGACTGCGAACGCACCTAGTTTCTTACCATCTATACATGGTGCGTTCCGCCAGTCCCTAACACCCATTTCCCATTTTGTTATTTTTAAAATGAAAAAAAAAAAGAAATACTATATATTTTTTCTTAAAGTGCAAAGAAAATGTGTAATCCTTAACTTTAGGTCTTTTAGAGATCATTTCATCTTAAAATTGCTTAGCTATTCATAATAACAATATTTTTTTATCAGGGGTGCCCAAACTTTTACATGCTATTGTATTTATATATATATATATATACAGTACAGACCAAAAGTTTGGACACACCTTCTCATTTAAAGATTTGTCTGTATTTTCATGACTATGAAAATTGTAAATTCACACTGAAGGCATCAAAACTATGAATTAACACATGTGGAATTATATACTTAACAAAAAAGTGTGAAAAAAATGAAAATATGTCTTATATTCTAGGTTCTTCAAAGTAGCCACCTTTTGCTTTGATGACTGCTTGCACACTCTTGGCATTCTCTTGATGAGCTTCAAGAGGTAGTCATCGGGAATGGTTTTCACTTTTACAGGTGTGCCCTGTCAGGTTTAATAAGTGGGATTTCTTGCCTTATAAATGGGGTTGGGACCAACAGTTGTGTTGTGCAGAAGTCTGGTGGATACACAGCTGATAGTCCTACTGAATATACTGTTAGAATTTGTATTATGGCAAGAAAAAAGCAGCTAGGTAAAGAAAAACGAGAGGCCATCAATACTTTAAGAAATGAAGGTCAGTCAGTCCAAAAAATTGGGAAAACTTTGAAAGTGTCCCAGAGTGCAGTTGCAAAAACCATCAAGCGCTACAAAGAAACTGGCTCACATGAGGACTGCCCCAGGAAAGAAAGACCAAGAGTCACCTCTGCTTCTGAGGATAAGTTTATCTGAGTCACCAGTCACTCAGAAATCGCAGCTCAGATTAGAGACTAGGTCAATGCCACACAGAGTTCTAGCAGCAGACACATCTCTACAACAACTGTTAGGAGGAGACTTTGTGCAGCAGGCCTTCATGGTAAAAAAGCTGCTAGGAAACCACTGCTAAGGACAGGCAACAAGCAGAAGAGACTTGTTTGGGCTAAAGAACACAAGGAATGGACATTAGACCAGTGGAAATCTGTGCTTTGGTCTGATGACTCCAAATTTGAGACCTTTGGTTCCAACCACCGTGACTTTGTGCGATGCAGAAAAGGTGAACAGATGGACTCTGCATGCCTGTTTCCCACCATGAAGCATGAAGGAGTAGGTGTGATGGTGTGGGGGTGCTTTGCTGGTGACACTGTTAGGGATTTATTCAAAATTGAAGGCATACTGAACCAGCATCGCTGCCACAGCATCTTGTAGCAGCATGCTATTCCATCCAGTTTGTGTTTAGTTGGACCATCATTTATTTTTCA
Organism: Ranitomeya imitator; assembly: GCF_032444005.1. Lineage (NCBI taxonomy): Eukaryota > Metazoa > Chordata > Amphibia > Anura > Dendrobatidae > Ranitomeya > Ranitomeya imitator. Next base: position 242,130,552 of record NC_091285.1, on the reverse strand, counting down.
ACAGGACAATGACCCCAAACACACCTCCAGGCTGTGTAAGGGCTATTTGACCAAGAAGGAGAGTGATGTTGTGCTATGCCAGATGACCTGGCCTCCACAGTCACCAGACCTGAACCCAATCGAGATGGTTTGGGGTGAGCTGGACCGCAGAGTGAAGGCAAAAGGGCCAACGAGTGCTAAGCATCTCTGGGAACTGTTTCAAGAATATTGGAAGACCATTCCCGGTGACTACCTCTTGAAGCTCATCAAGAGAATGCCAAGAGTGTGCAAAGCAGTAATCAAAGCAAAATGTGGCTATTTTGAAGAACCTAAAATATAAGACATATTTTCAGTTGCTTTACACTTTTTGTTAAGTATATAATTCCACATGTGTTAATTCAAAGTTTTGATGCCTTCAGTGTGAATGTACAGTTTTCATAGCCACGAAAATACAGAAAAATCTTTAAATGAGAAGGTGTGTCCAAACTTTTGGTCTGTACCATATATATATATATATATATATATATATATATATATATATATATATATACTGTATATATATATATATATATATATATATATATATTTATATTTGGGAATGGGAATGGTGACAGTTTTCTTGAGTAGGGTGTCTTGCATTGATTGCATTCACCAGACATCGACACAATTTCTATCCGTTCCTCATGTATTAACCTCTGCGAGATGTCAATGGCTGTATACAAATGAGAAACTTGTAAATAACTAATGAAAGAAAAAAGTTATGTTAAAACCAAGCACACCATTGTTTTTCTTGTGAAATTCTCAATAAGTTTGATGTGTCACATAACCCTCTTCCCTTCTAATATCAATGACAGCTTGAAGTCTTTTTTGGTAGCTGTGGATGAGGTTCTTTATTTTCTCAGATTGTAAAGCTGCCCACTCTTCTTGGCAAAAAGCCTCCATTTCCTGTAAATTCCTGTGCTGTCTAGCATGAACTGCGCGCTTGAGATCTCCCCAGAGTTGCTCATTGATATTGAGGTCAGGAGGCTGAGATGGCCACGCCAGAACTTTCACTTTACTCTGCTGTAGCCAATGACAGGTCGACTTGGCCTTGTGTTTTGGATCATTGTCATGTTGGAACGTCCAAGTTCGTCCCATGCGCAGCTTCCGGGCTGATGAGTGCAAATAATTTTCCTTCATTATTTGCTGATAATGTCCTGCATTCATCTTTCCTTCAACTTTGACCAAGTTTCCTGTGCCTTTGTAGCTCACACATCCCCAAAACATCAGCTATCCACCTCTGTGCTTTACAGTAAGAATGGTGTTCCTTTCATAATAGGCCTTGTTTACCTCTCTCCTAATGTAATGTTTATAGTTGTGGCCAAAAAGTTAAATTTTGGTCTCATCATTCCAAATTACCTTGTTCCAGATGTTTTGAGACTTGTCTCTGTGCTGTTTTGTGAATTGTAGGCGAGATACTTTGCGGCATTTGTGCAGTAATGGCTTTCTTCTGGCGACTTGACCATGCAGCCCATTTTTCTACACGTGTTTCTGAATTGGGCATCTCGAAACAGCCACACCGCTAGTTTTCAGAGAGTCCTGCATTTCAGCTGATGTTTCTTGTAGGTTTTTCTTTGCATCCCGAACAATTTTCCTGGCAGTTGTGGATGACATTCTTTTTTTCCATTTTTTAATCACAGTTTGAATGCAGCTGACAGGCATTATCAATTCCTTGGATATCTTTTTGTATCCTTTTCCTGTTTTAAACAGTTCAACTACCTTTTCCCGTAGATTTGTTGACAATATTTTTGCTTTCCCCATGACTCACAATCCAGAAACATCAGTGGCTGGATGAAAGATGCAAGAGTCTGGATCCCAGAAACTCGTCAGCTTTTATGCATACATTGCTGATTATAAACAAACAGGTCACAGATAAGAATGTTACCTTCAGTAGGCATTCAAACCCATTTGTGTCATATTCTGTGCATGCTATCAGGCCAAAATCAACATGGTATGTAAACTTTTGATCAAGGTCAATTGAATGTTTTGGGTTGTCAATATGATTTAAAAAGAGAAAACAAAGTAATTGGGCAATAAATCGCTGTACCCAACCACTAACCATGACTGGAGAAAAAGTTTTGGTGTTATCATTCATATTCTCTGAAAAAAATCCAAGAAAGCAAAAATGCAGAAGGGTATGTAAACTATTTTATTTTTTTTTTGGGGGGAAAAGGTATTTGATCCCTTACTGATTTTGTAAGTTTGCCCATCGACAAAGGCATGAAAAGTCTATCATTTTAAGGGTAGGTTAATTTTAACATTGAGTGTTATCAAAGATATATCAAAGATAAAATATCAAAGATAAAATCCAGAAAATCACATTGGATAAATTATATACATTTATTTGCATTTTTCAGTGAGAAATAAGTATTTGATCCCTCTGGCAAACAAGACTTAATACTTGGTGGTAAAACCCTTGTTGGCAAGCACAGCAGCCAGATGTTTTTTGTAGTTGATGATGAGGTTTTCACACATGTCAGCAGATCATTTCAATATCATTAAAATTTTGAGACTGTCACTTGGAAACTCAGAACTTTAATAACTCTCTCCATAAGTTTTCTATGGGATTAATGTCTGGAGACTGGCTAGGCCACTCCATGACCTTAATGTGCTTCTTTTTGAGACACTCCTTTGCTGCCTTGGCTGTATGTTTTGAGTCATTGACTTGGTGAAAGACAGAACCACAACCCATTTTAATGTCCTGACACAAAGGAGGTTGTGATTCAGGATTTTACGTGGCTCCAGCAATTCTTCTATTGATGCGGTGAAATAGTCATGTGCCCTTAGCAGAGAAACACCCCAAAACATAATGTTATCCACATTTGGGTCATAGGCAGCATTTGTCTTCCTCCAAACACAGCAAGTTGAGTTAATGCCAAAAACCTCAATTTTTGTCTCATCTAACTACAGCACCTTCTCCCAATTACTGACAGAATCATCCAGGTGTTCATTGGCAAACTTCAGATGGGCCTGCACATGTGCCTTTTTGAGCAAGGGGACCTTGTGGGCACTGCAGGAATTTAAACCTTTACAATGTAATGTTACCAATGTTTTTTTGGGGTGACTGTGGTTCCAGCTGCCTTGATATTATTAACACGTTCCTCCATATAGTTTTAGGCTCATCTCTCACTTTCCTCATGATCAAGGATACCCCACGAGGTGAGATTTTGCATGGTGCCCCAGATCGATGTCTATTGACAGTCAATTATGTCTTGTCTCTTTGGTTTTGCTCATGTTGTAGAGGTTAGAGTCTGACTAATTAATTGAGTCTGTGGACAGGAGTCTTTTATAAAGGTGACTATGTAAGACAGCTATCTTTAATGCAGGTAACGAGTTAATTAGGTGCGTCTAACTGCAGAACTCTTAATGGTTGGTAGGGGATCAAATACTTATTTCTCAATGCAAAATTAAGATAAATTTATACAATTTACACAATGTGATTTTCTGGATTTTATTTTTTATATTCTACCTCTAAATGTTAAAATTAACCTACCCTTAAAATTATAGACTGTTCATGCCTTTCTCAGTGAGCTAACTTACAAAATCAGCAAGGGGTCAAATTCTTATTTCCCCAATGTATCCAGTATATATACTGTATATATATATATATATATATATATATATATATATATATATATATATTTGTCTTGCTAGTAGAATGGTGGCAAAATAGCGATTTTCATCTATGTATCATTTTTCCACCAGAGTTTGCGGAGAAAGAAAATGGATCATTTATTTTGTAGCTTGGCGACTCTAATGTCCAATCTTCAAAGACGTATAGTGGAGACCTCTCTAACTGACCTGGTGGAAATGATTGAAACCTACTCTGAAGGGAATCGGTATGAAGGGAATTATCTATCTGACAGCCTTTGGTACCCAGTGAAACCTCATCTTGCTTTTTTATTTATGGTACGTCTAATCTACATATAACTTTTATATCAACCTCAGTGAAGACGCTGACAAATTTAAACTGTGTGATTTCTAAGGTGTCTGCATAACCAGAAATCTTTCATCCCCCTTTTATTTCTCCCTTTCTCTCTCTATTTCTCCTTTTTAACTTTTTCTCTTTATTTCTTTCTTTTTTTCTATATCTTTCAGTATAGTTTTCTATAACCTGTCCTGTCACCTTTTACCCTGCCTCAAAAACCAAGTAGTACTATGTGTTACTTTTTGTTTACTCAGTCTATCAATAGCTAAAAGCACTTTTATCAGACTGGCTTATGTTGACAGTTTAATGATAATCTGCATTTATTTCTTCTTGTAAGTGTTGTATATGAGGTATATGGTTGACGTGAAAGATGTGACAGCGCTCTTTGTTTTCTTCTAATGGCACTTAGTCTGCAAGACTGATAAAAAATCCCTTTGATGGTTTGAATTACAAATCATTATTTCCACACAAAGCATAAATATGTATGTTGACAGTGTCATGCAACACTAACTTCTGTCATTCTTAGCAAAATCCTGGCACTAAATCTGTGCTAGAAATCAAGCCCATTTGCAGAGCCGTAAATACAGATGGCGATGAAGCATCCTTGTGTAAGTGGAATAGGAAAGAGACACCATAACACATGCAAATATTTGACAAACACATTTGTTTGTTTATTATATATGGCATAATTTTCTGCCTGAAAAAAGCCTTTCCTACAAGATGATCAATATCATCATGTATATGTGTGACACTAAAAATACACGTCATTAACACTGGAAACATGGAAATTATATATTTTGCCTCGCACCTAGGGTTGAGCGACTTTTACTTTTATAGGATCGGGTCGGGTTTCACCTATTAGGTATATACTCACCCTCGGACGCGCCCTGCTTCTTTCCGGCAGCCTTCCTTCCTAAGAATCAGCGCTTGAAGGACCTTCGGTGACGTCGCGGCTTGTGATTGGTCGCACGAGCGGTCACACGGGCGGTTGCACGACCAATCACAAGCTGCGACGTCATCTAAGGCCCTTCACGCACTGATTCTAAGGAAGGAAGGCTGCCGGTTAGTACCAGGGCGCGTCAGAGGGTGAGTATAGCAATATTTTTTATTTTAATTCTTTATTTTACACTTAAATATGGATTCCGATACCGATTTCCGATATTGCAAACATATCGGAACTCGGTATCGGAATTCCGATACCAGATTCAGAAGATCGCCGACCTCATGGCCGACCCCACACAGGGGTCGGGTTTCATGAAACCCGACTTTGCCAAAAGTCGGCGACTTCTGAAAATGGCCGACCCATTTCGCTCAACCCTACTCGCACCATCAAACTTAGATTACGTTCAATTTATTCTATTTGTCATACTCATATGTTTGCCCAAACGCACCACAATTGTCAAAGGTATATTAGGTGAAATTGCACTTTTTTTTACCTTTACTGCCTATGTGTTGGAAGGGAAAGTATGAGGGACATTACAAAACTTATAAAACATTCGTACAGGAATGAAAAAAAAACCTTTTTTTCCAAGAAACATCTACAAGCTTACACTTAAAATACAAGACACGATGCGTTGACACTACTGGTGCCGTTTCTGGAATAAAGATGGCCCCCTTTACCTTTAAGGTATAGTGCCTGTTGCCCTATCTCATCAGCGATTCTTTGTCATATTTTGTAACAGCTTCATGAATATGTAAAGGGAGTCTGGAAAATGTTGTATGTTGCTCAAACCATGAGTAACGTGTTATTTAAGAGAAAGCAAAGCTTGAAAATTGAGCCAAAAGGGAGAAGAGTTTGATCATGGCAGGAACAGACCAAATGACGCTCTGGGACACCCTTTTTGGTATCTTAACGGATTTATTTGTATACATAATGGGAAAAGACCTGTAAGATACACTCAGCAAGATGGTGTGCCCAGGAGACTCTTCTTCCTGTGTTACCATTCTTCTCTCTGTGCTTGACTTTTATCAAATTATAGTCCACATTTATTCATTAGTACATTGCATGTTTGGTAGTGATGAGCGAGTGTACTCGTTGCTCGGGTTTTCCCGAGCACGCTCGGGTGGTCTCCGAGTATTTGACTGCTCAGAGATTAAGTTTTCATCGCCTCAGTAGCATGATTTACAGCTACTAGCCAGCTTGATTCCCTAGCAACCAGGCAACCCCAACATGTACTCAGCCTGGCTAATAGCTGTAAATCATTCTGCTGCGCTGATGAAAACTAAACCTCCGAACACTAACAACAAATACTCGGAGGTCTGGAAAACCCGAGCAACGAGTATGCTCGCTCATCACTAATGTTTAGGTGTAAACTGGTTAAAAAAATTTTGAAAATTGTGGGAAAATTTGCAAAAAGTCACACATTTTCACATTTTGTGCCTCACTGACCGAAAGTTGTAGTGTACTGGTAGTTGACATGGTAAGCAATTTTTAGAGAGCATTATTCAGCCTAATAACAGAAAATGCCTCAAACTGGCAGCATGAATATTCTGACAGGATCTCTTTAATAATAATTTACTGGCAATTTTAGTGTTCTTGACTTTTAGCATTAATCAACTACATATAAATCATCTTTTTATACTCCTGCTAACAATTTTATTTGCCATTTTTACTTCTTCTTGAATAACTTTTGGCATTTGTGTGAATATAAAGAGTAGAATTGGTGCACATATTCGAAGAACTTGGTCCATGTGCTGCATCAGTAATCTGTGGTGGCTGAATGGGAACCTGAGAACCTGACACTACTTCCCAGCTTCTGCAGTTCTTCTCTTTGATTAGCCAGACTAGCAATTGTGACATCACACCCGGTCAGCTAATCAAAAAAAAGCAGCAAATGTTGGGTGGTAGCAGGAGGTTCTCAGGCTCCCATCTAGAATACTCATGTGGCCACTTAACTGGGAATCGATTCGCACCAACTCTAATTGAGAGCTCTAAACACACTAATATGGTTACCTTAAGTATTTTAGTACATTAAAGCTATAATTTCAATAGTTTATTGATGGAAGAATATCATGAGCCAGCTTAACGAGATTTGGTAAACGCTGTACATTTTATTGGTATTGTAATACGCTGCAGAGTTTTTACCTGGAAAATCCACAGCATATCCCAGCTCTGTGAGCAAATCCTAATAGTAATATTCATCTTTCATTTGCAAAACTTTCTTTTTATTTGAGTCTTTCCTTCTGTGCTTTTCAGCCTCTCCATAATGATTTTATTAGAAATGAGTAAAACTATGTAAAAATCTTAGGAATTGACTATATCAAAACCCAAAGTTATCAATATTTGTGCCCAAAAGTATAAACAAAATTCCCTTTAGAGCTCACGCAGAGGACATTATTATGGCTCCTCTTCAGCCTTAAGTTGTACTTCTTTATGGAGATCTACAATATCCCCTTCTAATTTTATATGAAGTTATTCATTTGTTTTACTTCATATAAATAAAAAAATGGGGCTTGATTTGTTGGACAGTGCATTACTGAGATTTTATTCCTCTATTACGTGAGGTAAGAAAACTGTAAAGTTGCATCCAAAAAAGGCAACATAACGTGACACATAGTGATCGGTATTGTGTTCCTCTGTATTTGATCTTTGCAAACATGCAGTTCAAATTAGTGTAGGGGCACATTCACTCAACAGTATTTCTTGTCCATGTGTACAGACCTCGAAAAAAGATAATAGTTCTTGTAAAGCATCTACTTTCTAATGGATACGTTTGTTCACACCCTTCAAAATTATAGCATTTCCTATTCTGTTCTGTTTTTGTACATCAGTATCATCCATTCAATGTATGTTGTGTTGAAAACAAATGAATCAACTCTCAACACTTGAGTATTTCTATTTTTTTTGTCTATTTTTCCTTTATATGTATTGGTAGGACAAGTTAAGTTTAATGAGCATTTCAGTGAGTGGCTTAAAATTTTAAGATTTGCAAATAAAATGCACATTTCACCTGTCAATTAGTGAGCTTTTTGTCTAGCTAAACCCATAAGGATTATTTAAAGCCTTATTCTTTAGGACTGTCACTTTATGACAAGCACAAATTAAAGCAAAAAATGATGTTCCCATCGAAATGGACTTTTCTTTTTGAATCTTAATGAGTGGATTACTTAACTAGGTTTAAAGTCTTATAGCCGTCTTGGAAACACGTGCCATTTCTTCAGTGGACATTTTAACGTCTTTTACAAATTATAAGAGGAACTGTGTAAGTTTGAAAGCCAAAAAAATAACACTTTGATTGACTAGTTGAAGCAAAGAGTCAATCATAAATGAAAAACTTTACAAACTACATATATTTTATCAAAATAATAATAAATGCAATTTACTAGTTACCATAATAAAAAACAGTACAATAACAATAATAAAATATTACAGCATAGTTTCTCAAATTGAAAAAAACTAATCATTTTCAGAGTTTTGCAGACTTATTCATTAAATCCAGAGAAAAGCAAAACAAATTTCCCCATGGTAATAAATATAATTCTTAAAGCACATGTTATAGCAATTATTTAATAAAAAAAACTCCAAGCATTTTTGAGATGATTAATTTTATATAATATGTTTTAATAGTGGAATTAATGTTTTACTATTACAAAGCTATTGAACACCATATAGCTAAATTATTCCATTCTATCTGCCTGCAAAATCTATAAAGGGAACCATACTGCTTACATATATATACAGCTTCCATTGCACTTTAATCCAGCTGTATAAATTGTCTTTTAAGGTGACCCATTCCCTTAGTGGGGGATCAAGGTATAAAGAATGGCGTCAGCTAAAGTTTTTAATGTCTGTCTGTTTCTCCTAAGTGAGGAATTTTCTTCCCCATGATAAACCATCTTGGCTTTTGGACACATCAACACCTTCTGTGACTGAATTTACACCCATACCCTGACCATTGTAAGCTTAAAGGAATTGTCCCTCTATCACAACTTATCACCTATCTACAGAACAGGTGATACCTTTTACATCTTTGGGTTTTTCATCTTTGGGGAATCTTAACACAAGAACCAATGCTGATCATGAGAACAGAGGTCCCATGTAATGTTTCACTAGGAGCACTGTTTAACATCCATGGGACTAATGGAGATAGCCTGCTAAGCTATCTTCCTCAGTCCTAAAGATTTTCTATAGGGTATCAGTATTCTGCGCTATTAAAGGGAATCTGTCACCTCATTTTTCACATATAAGCTGCGGCCACCACCATTAGGGCGTATCTACAGCATTCTATAATATTGTAGATAAGCCCCTGATGTAACCTGAAAGATAAGAAAAACAAGTTAGATTTTGCTCAGCCAGGGGCGGTCTGCTGCGGTTCGGGTCTGAGGGGCGTCGCAGGTCCAGGTCCGGCGCCTCCCATCTTCATGCGATGACGTCCTCTTCCTTTCGTCTGTCACAGCACTTGCACAATCGTAATTCTCTGCCCTGTTGAGGGCTGAGCAAAGTACTGCAGTTCGCAGGTGTCGGGAAAGGTCAGAGAGGCCCGGCGCCTATGCACTGCAGTACTTTATGCTGCCCTCAACAGGGCAAATCAGTATGCCTGTACAGGAGCCGCGACAGAAGCAGAGAAGAGGACGTCATCGCATGAAGATGGGAGGCACCAGACCTGGACCCGCGACCCCCATCGGACCCCAACCGGGACAGCCCCTGGGAAAGTATAATCTAACTTGTTTTTCTTATCTTTCAGGTTCCATCAGATGCTTATCTACAGCATTATAGAATGCTGTAGATAAGCCCCTAAAGGCTGTAGCCACAGCTTATATGCAAAAACAAGATACTTTTTATCACCATTCTCATGAAAAATGGTTTCGTTCTCATCATCATCTTATCATTCATCCTGTGGAGAGATAATATACTATAATACTTAATGGGGTATTCCCATCTCCAAGATCATATTCCAATTTGTATTAGGTATAATAATAATAATAATAATATTATTATTATTAGCAAATACCTCCAATTAAAAATGTAGTATAGTTGTTAGGTGTTGAGTTCCCACCACTGCACAGGGGGAATCTTGAACCATGTCCTCGGCAGTCTCACATTCTTCCTCAGCAGCAGAAGCACCTGCTCAGCAGAGACATCGGTCCCAGCATCTGGCTCAAGCTGATACTGTGCTTCTAGTTACTGCTGCCATCCCACATTCAGCCATTTTAACCAGCATTGATCAGCGGCGAGCTGATCTACTGATCATGCCCATGGGACAACCTTTCAATGGAGGCTGGAAGTCACATGCTCAGGTCTTGTAGCGGCTCTGATTGGACCACTGGGAAGGTCCCAGAAGGCTGCATCTATGAAAGGTTTGCATGGCCACTCAGCCATGTGCTAGTATAGACCTGACTAGGCATGTTAGTGCTGTGTGTTTGAGACTAGTAAAAGCTCCTTAATGATCCCCATCCCTTGGTTGTTGCTTGGGCATGAGGGTGAGTGGAGTAAATTGTCAGTGCCATATCTAGGTGGCACAGCTGTGTTAATACCACCGGTCAGTGTAGGCTGGGAATTTCCGCTTGGATTCAGCATTTGACTCAAGGTGTCCTCAGGCGCGGGCTCAAAAGCCACCGAGAGTTAGAGTGAGTCCAATCACCAGTATAGTGGGGGTGAATCATAGGGATCCCACTAGCGTCTACCGGCTGCACCTTGTGACTGCTAACAGGGCACAGCGTACCTTTAGTGACTCTGTGAAGCAACAGAGTTCACTTCTATTCACACCAGGTGAAGTTAACCCACGTGTGCACATGCGTTCATCCGCCATCTTGTTTCACCATTACTTAGCAGCAGGTTCCATTTCTGCCCCCCGGGCTGGGAACGCACCTTATTTCTCCCTTAACATTATTTGGTGCACTCCACCAGCCCTAATATTATACTAGCGCTAGGGTCTGGCTAGTAATGGCGGATGAGCAGCGACTGCAACGGTACATCCAGCAGCTGGAGGGCAGGTTGGCGGCTCTCGAGAGCACAACCTCAGCTGTGGAAGTTACCGCAGTAACTGTCCATGCTGCTAGCATGGCTGCAGCTAGTTTGTCCACTGCCACCCCTGTTCTGACCTTATTCCACCTTCCTTTGTCAGATAAGTTCACTGGCGACAGTAAGATATGTAAGGGATTCATGAGCCAGTGCACAATACACCTTGATCTCCTGACTGCACATTTTCCCACAGAGTGGGCAAAGGTGGGATTTATAATATCCATCCTGTCGGACAGGGCATTAAAGTGGGCTATGCAGCTGTGGGAGCGCAACGATCATGTGGTGCAGAGTTCTCCCCGATTCCTGAGCACTCTGAAACAAGTCTTTTTGAGACCTCAATTCACCCATGATACAGCGCTCCAACTGCTGGCATTGACACAGGGCTCGTCTATGGTAAGCCATTTTGCATCGGACTTTAGAATCAGACCTGGAGTGGCCCGATAAAGCCCTCATCCCAGTATTTTGGAGAGGGCTGGCTGACCATGTGAAGGACACTTTGGCCACTAGGGAGATTCCTGCCACATTGGAGGAGCTAATTGTCGTGTCAACTCACATCGACCTTCGTTTTAATGAGCAAAGGTTGGAGCGAGCCCATTGTAGGCAGTGGTTTTGGCTGGCTCCCACCTTCACCAATCCTTTGGAATCTCCAGTTCAGGCATCCGAACCACATAAGGCCATAGAGGTGTCACGAGCGGGATCTACGTCCTGGACCACTCATGCATTCAAGGTCTGCCATGTCTGCTGGCAGTCAGGACATCTTGCCTACAGATGTCCTCAGTGGTCAGGAGAATGTCCCCGTTTAGTGTCCGTAGGAGGTAGTTCACTAGACACAGCAGCGTTTTCCTCCATACTGTCCTTCAAGGGGACAAAACCATAGGCCCATCCACTCATACGGTAGAGCTTTGCATGGATTCCAGGGTGGAGGGCAACTTCATGTCATCTGCCTTCGCGCAATACCCCTGGTGATGGTTGCCAAGCCAGTGGCCATACGAGTGGTAAATGAGTCGACACTGCCCTCACAGATATCACACCAAGCCATCCCATTTACTCTTTCTATGTCACCGTCCCATCAGGAAATTATCTCCCTGCTTGTCATTCCTGAGGAAATTGAGGAGGTCCTGTTAGGGACACCCTGGTTACGTTACCACTCCCCTCATATAGAGTGGTCTATAGGGAAAATTTTGGGATGGAGTGAATCCTGTGAGGGCAGATGTCTGAGGGAATGCATTCAAGTTGCTACTACAGAGGTACCCGCAGATATTTCCTCTCTCCCCAATCTCTATTGACCCTATGTGGACGTGTTCTCCAAGAAGGCTGTGGAGACCCTTCTGCCTCACCACCACTTTGACGCTTCCATTGACCTCTTGCCTGGTGCAGAGCCTCCCTGGGGTCGAGTCTATCCCCTATCTCTCCTGGAGATGGATGCCATGACCCAGTACATTCACGAGAATCTGGCAAGACAATTCATTAGGAAGTCAGTGTCACCTGCAGGGGCGGGGTTCTTCTTTGTGCAGAAGAAGAATGGAGAATTACGTCCATGCATAGATTACAGGGGTCTTAACGCCATCACCGTTAATAACAAGGATCCTCTGCCCCGATATCTGAGATTTTGATAAATTGCAGGGAGCGAAGGTGTTTACTAAGCTTGATCTGCAGGGTGCTTACAACCTGATTCGCGTCCATGATGGGGACAAGCGGAAGACGGCATTTAACACCAGGGATGGGCACTATGAATACCTGGTGATGCCCTTCGGGCTCTGTAATGCTCCTGCCGTTTTCCAAGACTTTGTGAATGATATCTTCCGAATTACGCTCACCACCTCACTAGTAGTCTATCTGGATGACAGTCTCATCTACTCTCCAGATATAGACTCCCACCAGAGAGATTAAATCATAAATACAAAACCACATAAGCACCCATACTGATAAATCATAAGGTGCCGGAATATAATAAGGGGTTCAGTGCATGCATATAGAATAACCAAAAAGAGAAAAATAGCACCAAAAGAACCTGATCTTTATAAAAGTAAAAAAATTTTATTAAGTCAAATAGATAATGACAAACATGATAAGTTAGAGAAAACAGGAAAATAACAAAGGATCTCACCAAAACAGGTGGCAGAGTGGTACCCCAGAGGCAAACGAAAGGTATGCTAAGTGAACGGTGAGCCCACTGGTGCTTTATACATAGGTTGCAAAAAGGTTAGAAAAGAGTATGCACATATGTATATGTGCACCAATAAATATAAAGTATATCAAGTACCATACAACCTTATGCAAAAATGTCCATAACAAACACAAGTAGTGATGGTGCATGACCAGTAAAAATAACAAGAGATTTACCTGCAGGACCACGATGCCACCCACCCCAATGCGCATTTCGGCCACGTGCCTTCTTCCGGGGGTATCTTCTATGCTTGCAGTGCAGAGTTTGCACTGAACAATGCCGTAGCCGACTCCAGTAGGCAGACCCCATTCCTCCTTAACTACAGCCAGCATCCGTGTGTCCCTGTGCCCATGCCTGTTTCGTCCACTGACTTTATGGTGGCAGACTGGAAGATGGAGGTACATGACATTTGGGACTGCATGCAGGATGCCATCCGGGCCTCCAAGGAGAGAATGAGTGTCTTCGCCGATGCACACCGGCACCCTACTCCGACCTTTGCTCCCAGCGACTTAGTGTTTGGTGTCGAGTTCCCGCCTCTTCACAGGGGAAATCTTGAACCATCTCTTCTGCGGTCTCCCATTCTTCTCCAGCCACTTTGGAGTCTGCTCAGCGGAGATGTCGGTCCCAGGGTCTTGCTCAGTCTCACTCTGTGCATAGGGTCACTGCTGCTTTTCCAGCTTCTGCCATTGAAGCCAGTGCTGGGCAGCGGTGAGCAGACGCTTTTGGGACTAAGTCCTGCTTTTCCCCTTCTGAGCATGCTGCACTTGGTGCCTCTTCCACGGCTACCTTCTGCACGGGCTCTGGCTGCGTTGTTCATCAAACATATCTTTCGCCTACATGGTATGCTGGACAAAATTGTTAGTGACCAGGGTCCCCAGTTTGCGTCTCGATTCTAGAGAGAGCTTTGTCGTCTACTCAGTATTGAGTTGAATCTCTCTTCGGCATATCATCCCGAGACGAATGGGTTGGTAGAGAGGGCCAACCAGACCCTGGTCACATATTTACAACATTTTGTTTCTGCCAGGCAGGATGACTGGGCATCCTTGCTACCGTGGGCAGAGTTTGCGCTTAACAACGCCGTAGCCGACTCCACCGGTCAGACTCTATTCCTCCTAAATTACAGCCAGCATCCGCGTGTCCCTGTGCCCATGCCCGTGTCTTCCCCCGACTCCAGGGTGGCAGACAGAGAATGAGGTCCTCCGTCAATGCTCATCGGAGCCCTGCTTCGACCTTTGCTCCTGGCGACTTAGTGTGGCTCTCCGCCCGTAACATCAGGCTGCGTGTTGAGTCCACTAAGTTTGCACCTCGCTACTTGGGTCCCTTTTAAGGTCCTCGAACCGGTTAACCCTGTGGTCTACCGTCTGGCCCTTCCTCCTCGCCTGGGTATCACCGACACCTTTCATGTGTCCCTCTTGAAGTCCGTATACATGTCCTGGTTTTCCGGGTCATCTGCCGGGACATCGGGTTCGTCTATGAACGATTACGAGGTGAACGCTATTTTGGGGTGCAAGGTGGTACATGGCAAAAAATTCTATTTGGTGGATTGGAAGGGTTATGGCCCAGAGGACAGGTCCTGGGAGCCTGCTGAACACATTCGAGCTCCACAGCTGATTGCTGCCTTCGAGCATAGCGAGGTCCAAGGAGGAGGGTCCTAGGACGGGGGGTAATGTTAGGTGTCAAGTTCCCGCCTCTGCACAGGGGGAATCTCGTACCATCTCCGCTGCGATATCCCATTCTTCTCCAGCTGCAGTGGAGTCTGCTCAGCGTCAACGTTTGTCCCAGCATCGACGTTTGTCCCAGCGTCGACGTTTGTCCCAGCATCTTGCTCATTCTCACTCTGTGAATAGGGTTACTAATGCTTTTCCAGCTCCTGCCATTGAAGCCAGTGCTGGGCAGCGGCAAGCAGACACTTTTGGGACTAAGTCCTCCTTTTCCCCTTCTGAGCATGCCCAGGGCAAGATCTCCCATTGGAGGGTCACATGCTCAGATAATGCAGCAGGTCCCATTGGTCCTCCAGAAAGGTACTGAAGGTGCTCAACTTCTGTGGCAGCCTCCCATTGGTCCTTCTGGGAAGGTCCTGTACATGCTGCAGCTATAAAAGGTTTGCATGACCTCACGGCCATGCGCTAGTGTAAACTTGTAAACATGTGTGTGTTGATGTGTGAAAGTCGTTCATTAATTATCCCCTCCCTTGTGTATGACTGCTCGCGTAAGGTGGATGATTGCTATCTAGCGCCCGACATAGCCATCAGCACGTAACACACCAAACAGCGTCTAATTGCTGTCAAGGTCCTGGAACTAGTCAATCCTGTAGTCTATCGTCTCTCCCTTCCTCCACGCCTTGGTATCACCTATACCTTTCATGTGTCCCTCCTAAAGTCCTAAAGCCCATCCACATGTCCCAGTTTTCTGAGTCATCTGCCGTGACATCGGGTTCATCCACGGATGATTATGAGGTGAATGCTATCATTGGGTGCAAGGTGGTAAGGGGCAAAATGTACTATCTGGTGGACTAGAAGGGTCATGGCCCTGAGGACAGGACCTGGGAACCTGTTGAGCACATTCGGGCTCATCAGCTCATTGCAGCTTTTTAACATTGCAAGGCCCAAGGAGAGGGGGGCCCTAGGGGGTAATGTTAGGTTCGAGTTCCCGCCGCTGCACAGGGGGAATCTCAAACCATGTCCTCTGCAGTCTCCCATTCTTCCTCAGCCGCAGAGGAGCCTCCTCAGCAGAGAAGTCTGTCCCAGCAACTGGCTCAAGCTGATACTGTGCATCAATTTATTACTTCCGTCCCAGGATCAGCCATTGTAACCAGCATAGATCACAGGCGAGGAGATGCTCCAGAGACTAAGGGTACCGTCACACTATACGATTTACCTACGATCACGACCAGCGATATGACCTGGCCGTGATCGTAGGTAAATCGTAGTGTGGTCGCTGGGGAGCTGTCACACAGACAGCTCTCCAGCGACCAACGATGCCGAGGTCCCTGGGTAACCAGGGTAAACATCGGGTAACTAAGCGCAGGGCCGCGCTTAGTAACCCGATGTTTACCCTGGTTACAAGCGTAAAACTAAAAAAAAACAAACAGCACATACTTACATCTGGTGTCCGTCACGTCCCTTGCCGTCTGCTTCCCGCACTGTGACTGCCGGCCGTAAAGTGAAAGTGAAAGCACGTCACCGCTGTGCTCTGCTTTCACTTTACGGCCGGCAGTCACAGTGCGGGAAGCAGACGGCAAGGGACCTGACGGACACCAGAATGTAAGTATGTGCTGTTTGTTTTTTTTAGTTTTACGCTTGTAACCAGGGTAAACATCGGGTTACTAAGCGCGGCCCTGCGCTTAGTTACCCGATGTTTACCCTGGTTACAAGCGAACGCATCGCTGGATCGCATCGCTAGATCGCTAGATCGGTGTCACACACACTGATCTAGCGATGACAGCGGGAGATCCAGCGATGAAAGAAAGTTCCATACGATCTGCTACGACGTACGATTCTCAGCAGGATCCCTGATCGCTGCTGCGTGTCAGACACAGCGATATCGTAACGATATCACTGGAACGTCATGAATCGTACCGTCGTAGCGATCGAAATGGTATAGTGTGATGGTACCCTAAGTCCTGCTGTCACGCTCGGGCCCAGTCATGTTGGTGCTGGCATGCAAGGGTGTGGCCCCACTGTGCTACCCTGGAAGGGGTGTAACTAAGTAGCTTCCTTGGTATTCGCTGGAGCCTCTGATGGTGAGGTCAGGCTTCTGCGGCAGGAAGTTACCAGGTACCACTCCAGGGTGGTGTCTGGCTGTGGCTGCTGATCCCAATGGAGGAACGGAACATAGATAGGCAGGCGGGCACAGCTGGCACTCTGGCAGACAGGCGGGTACGGCTAGGACACAGCCAGGCAGATGGGTACAAAAGAGACACTGGCAGGCAGCCACGGCTGACACTCTGGCAGGACTGGTAGGGACCGGTATGTGGGCAGATATATGA
Source organism: Ranitomeya imitator (assembly GCF_032444005.1). Taxonomy (NCBI): domain Eukaryota; kingdom Metazoa; phylum Chordata; class Amphibia; order Anura; family Dendrobatidae; genus Ranitomeya; species Ranitomeya imitator. Next base: position 242,113,490 of record NC_091285.1, on the reverse strand, counting down.
AAACAGGTAGGAACCTGTTCAGACAGGAGGACTTATGAATAGGCAGAGAAAGACCGCAAGGAGCGGAGCAAAACAGAAGCACAGGAAGAGGTGCCCAGTGCAGGAGGCTGAGTCAAGTACAGAAATGCAGGAGGTGGGGTCAAGAACAGGAGGCAGAGCCAAGTACAGAAATGCAGGGGGCGGAGACAAGAACAGGAGGCAGAGTCAAGAACAGAAACGCAGGAGGCGGAGCCAAGAGCAAGAGACATAGAAACGAAGCAAGGTAGAACCACAAGGAGCGGAGCCAGGTAGAGCGGAGCAAAGCAAAACACAGGGTGCAGAGCCAAGAGCAGAGCAAGACACAGAGTGCAGAGCCAAGAACAGAGCAAAGCAAGATACAGGGCGCAGAGCCAAGAGCAGAGCAAAGCTACATACAGAGTGCAGAGCCAAGAGTGGAGAAAAGCAAAATACAGGGTGCAGAGCCAAGAGCAGAGCAAGACACAGAGTGCAGAGCCAAGAGCAGAGCAAGACACAGGGTGCAGAGCCAAAAGCAGAGCAAGACACAGAGTGCAGAGCAAACCAAGACAGGGACATAAATGGACACAGGAACAGGTCTAGACTAAGACAGAGTCAGGAACGGGACAAGGCACAGAGACATGGACACAGGCGAGGGTACAATGCCCCACTGGGTGGCGGACACAGGACACAGGCCAGGGTACAAAGCCCCAATGGGTGGCTACACAAGGAGACAGGCCAGAGTACGAAGCTCCACTTGGTGGCTACACAAGGACACAGGTCAGGGTAACAAAGCCCCACTGGGTGGAAAACAGAGGACACAGGTCTGGGTACAACGCCTCACTGGGTGGCGGACACAAGAGTCACAGAGACATGACCTGGCACCTCAGCATCTAAAAACTGACTGAGAAAGTAAGTTGCACAGGTCCCCCCACCAATTGGTGGGGAAGTCTTAAATACAGGAAGCCCCATGGCAATTGGCCGGGGACACCTTAGCAAGGTGCACTCAGTCTCAATAAGACACAGGAACTGCTGGCACCGCCCCCTCCCCCTATGCACACAGACAGAGCATGCACAGAGCAAGCAGCAGAAATGAGGCACACCTCATGGAGCTGGCAGCAGATAGAACTCAGCGCAATGACCGGAGAAGTGAGTTTGTGTGAAAAGCAGGTGGGGGATGGAAGGCCCTGCAGTGATGCCAGTAGGGTTGTTACACCTGCTTTTCATCTACTGAGCATGCCCATGGGATGACCTCTCATAGGAGGCCAGAGGTCACATGCTCAGGTCCTGTAATGGCTCTGATTGGACCACTGGGAAGATCCCGGAAGGTTGCATCTATAAAAGGTTTGCATGGCCGCTCGGCCATGCGCTAGTATAAACCTGACTAGGTGTGTGAGTGCTGTGTATTTGAGACTGGTGAAAGCTCCTCAATGTTCCCCATCCCCTTGCTTGTTGTTTGGGCATTAGGGTGAGTGGAGCAAACCATCAGCGCCATATCTAGGTGGCAAAGCCGTGTTAATACCACCGGTCAGTGTAGGGTGGGAATTCCTGCTTGGATTCAGCATCTGATGCCCAAGCATTTATCCGCCATCTTGTTCCGCCATTACTTAGCAGCAGGTTCCATCTCTGCACGGTGTGCCCGGGACTACGAACACACCTTATATCTCCCTGAATATTATTTGGTGGTTTCCGCCAGCCCTAACAATAGTTTTTCAGATTCGCTATGTCTCTTTCCGCATGTGCAGGCATTACTGGACATTAGGTATCCATGGTTACGACCACTTGAAACTAGCTAACTAACTGTCACTAGGTCAGTGGTCAATACTACTTCTTGGGATAGGAACTTGGAAATGTGAATACCCATTTAAGTATAAGGATGCATTTAACCCAGCTGACTGGCAGTGTTAGGCTACGTTCACACTAGCATTGTGCGCCGCTGCGTCGGCGACGCGACGCACAACGCACCGAAAAACGCGTGCAAACGCACGCAAAAACGCTGCATTTTTCGACGCGTGCGTCGTTTTTTGACGAAAATCGGACGCAAGAAAAATGCAACTTGTTGCGTTTTCTTGGTCCGACGCTAGCGTCAAAAAAGACACACATGTCGGAAAACGCAACAAGCAAAAACGCATGCGTCCCCCATGTTAAACATAGCGCGACGCACACTAGCCGAACGCTAGTGTGAACGTAGCCTTACTGATGATCCAAATGAAAGTCTGTAGCCATTGTCCTTGACGGGATCATGTTTTGCCAAGAACAATTATTTTCAAATAACTTTAAAAATAATTTCATTCTATAAGGAATCATTTTACTCATTTGTCATGTGATCAGCAGCCTGTTTATACTGGATGATTATCAGGAAACAAGTGTTCTTTGTTATTTGGGGGGTGCTGCTAGACCTAATATTAACCAACAGGCCAGACGGCATAGCAAATATAAGGGTTGAGAAATAGTGATCACAAAATAATAAGTTTTCATGTATCCTTTAATAAGATGTGTAGTACAGGGGTTACAAGGACACTAAACTTCAGGAGAGCAAATTTCCAACGGATCAGAGATGATCTTGGTGCAATTAACTGGGACTATATCCTGAGACATAAACATACACAAAGAAAAAGAGAGAGACGTTTATTAGCATCCTGGATAGGACCTGTGCACAGTATATACCGTGTGGGAATAAACATACTAGAAATAGGAGGAGACCAAATAGAGCTGTAAGGGGCGCAATAAGTGACAAAAAGAAAGCATTTAGAGAATTAAAGGAAGTAGGTAGTGATGAGGCATTAAATAATTACAGAAAATTAAATAAATTCTGTAAAAGACAATTAAGGCAGCAAAGATTGAGACAGAGAGACTCATTGCCAGAGAAAGTAATAATCCCAAAATATTCTTTAACTACGTAAGTAGTAAGAAACTAAAAAATGGTAGTGTTGGCCCCCTTAAAAATAGTCTGGGTGAAATGGTGGATAAGGAAAAAGTCAATATGCTAAATGACTTTTTGTCATCAGTATTTGCACAAGAAAATTCCATGGCAGACAATATGATCAGTTATAACAAAAATTCCCCATTAAGTGTCACCTGCTTTAGCCAGCAGGAATTTAGTACAGTCATTGATAGACCATTATTTTTAATCTTTAAAGACTCCATAATAACAGGGTCTGTACCAAAGGACTGGCGTATAGCAAATGTGGTGCCGATATTCCAAAGGGGACAAGAACTGAACTAGGAAATTATAGACCAGTAAACTTAACTTCTACTGTGGGTAAAATCCAGGAGGGTATTCTAAGGGATGCTATGCTGCAGTATCTGAAGAGGAATAACCTCATGACTAGGGTTGAGCGACTTTTCTTTTTATAGGATCGGGTCGGGTTTCACTTTTTCAAAAGTTGGGTCAAAAGTCGGGGTCGAGTGAAATCGGCCGATCCTATAGAAAAGTCGGGGTCGGGGTCGGCCGAAACACGAAACCCAATGCAGTGCATTGGGTTTCTAATGGTTCCCAGGGTATGAAGGAGAGGAAACTCTCCTTCAGGCCCTGGGATCCATATTTAAGTGTAAAATAAAGAATCAAAATAAAAAATATTGATATACTTACCCTTCCTAAGAATTAGCGCCTGAAGGACCTTAGATGACATCGCAGCTTGTGATTGGTCGCGTGACGCCCATGTGACCGCTCACGCGACCAATCACAAGCCGCGACGTCATTGAAGGCCCTTCAGGCACTCATTCTTAGTAAGGAAGGCTGCCGGTGAGAACCAGGGCGCATCCGAGGGTGAGTATATCAATATTTTTTTATTTTTATTCTTTATTTTACACTTAAATATGAATTCCGATACCGATTCCCGATATCTTAAACATATCGGAACTCAGTATCGGAATTCCGATTCCAGATCAGAAGATCGCCGACCTCATGGCTGACCCCACACAGGGGTCGGGTTTCATGAAACCCGACTTTGCCAAAAGTCGGCGACTTCTGAATCTGGCCGACCCGTTTCGCTCAACCCTACTCATGACCCAATATTAACATAATATTTACTAGAGACCGTTCCTGTCAGACTAATCTGATAAATTTCTATGAAGAGGTAAGTTCTCGACTGGACCAATGGAACCCAGTGGACGTAGTGTATATGGACTTTTGAAAAGCTTTTGATATGGTGCCACACAAAAGGTTGATACATAAAATGAGAATAAAGGGGATAGGGAAAATATTTGTAAGTGGGGTAAGAGCTGGCTCAGGGATAGAAAACAAAGAGTAGTTATTAATGGAGCACACTCGGACTGGGTTGCGGTTAGCAGTGGGTTACCACAGGGGTCAGTATTGGGCCCTCTTCTTTTAACATATTTATTAATGACCTTGTAGGGGGCATACAGAGTAGAATTTCAATATTTGCAGATGACACTAAACTCTGCAGGGTAATCAATACAGAAGAGGACAATTTTATACTACAGGATGATTTATGTAAACTAGAAGCTTGGGCTGATAAATGGCAAATGAGCTTTAATGGGGATAAATGTAAGGTCATGCACTTGTGTAGAAGTAAAAAGATGTATAACTATGTGCTTATTTCTAAAACTCTGGGCAAAACCGTCAATGAAAAAGATCTGGGAGTATGGGTGGATGACAAACTCACATTTAGTGGCCAGTGTCAGGCAGCTGCTACAAAGGCAATTAAAATAATGTGATGCATTAAAAGAGGCATGGATGCTCATGAGGAGAACATCATTTTACCTCTATAAAAGTCACTAGTTCAACCACACTTAGAATACTGTGTACAGTTCTGGTCTATGGTGTATAAGAAAGACATAGCTGAACTAGAGCGGGTGCAGAGAAGAGCGACCAAGGTTATTAGAGGATTGGGGGTTCTGCAATACATTTAAGAGGGGACTGGATGCCTTTCTTGAAAAGTATAATGTTACAGGTTATATATAGTAGATTCCTTGATAGGGTGTTGATCCAGGGACCTAGTCTGATTGCCGTATGTGGAGTAGCGGAAGGATTTTTTCTCCCCAATGTGGAGCTTACTCTTTGCCACATGTTTTTTTTTGCCTTCCTCTGGATCAACATGTTAGGGCATGTTAGGTTAGGCTATGGGTTGAACAAGATGGACTTAAAGTCTTCCTTCAACCTTAATAACTATGTTACTATGTATTCTCCTTGCAAATTATTCTCCAATGAAAATTCACCAAACCGTAAAGTCATTAGTCAAGAGATGAATGTTGCTTTTTCCATTAATGTTTTGTTTAGGTATTAGATTTTAAAATTTAACTATTCTCACTATAAAAAATGCATGTTTCAAATGAAACTTTAACACTAACTGATCAGATCAGGCTACAAAATGCATTGTGGATATCAAAATATATTACATACTTTTTTTCAGTTAATGTTGAATTAATCAAACTTTTCTCTCCATTGTAAAATTATACTTTCCGATATCTATTTCTAAGGCAAATGAAATGTCTTCCCTGAACAAAACTAACAAATGTATGAACATTACTTATTTAAATAGCTATTGTTCCTTTGTAAAATAAAGACTAACAATAGTGTTTTTCTCCTGCAGGCACCATTCTTAAAAGAATTGGATGTCAGCTTTAATCCATCTGTTCAAGAGATTGTCTGTGGCTTTGACAATGCAGTGGAAAGTTTAGTTATCAGTGTCCAGCAGATGCCAAGGATTGAGAATTTTCTTTTTCAGGTAATTTGTTACAAATCCATTGTATTTATCTTTCTCAATCAATTAGCCAAAATGAAAAGAGAAAGCAAGAGAGACATAGTCCTCGCAACCCTAGCAAAATCTCATTATTGTCTAGGTAGCATAGAAAATATGTCAGCACAACAACAATGGCAATTTTAAGGTAATTGTAGTAAAAATAATAACTTTTATTCAAATTTTGCTTTTGCACTTTACACCTTATCAATAAAAGCATGCAATACAAAGAAAATTAAAAGAAAGATATAACAGCTAAAATGGCTCAGCAAAACTGGATTTGTTTCCCAAAAGACCAGTCAAAGCTCAATTCAATTTTTAAATTGCATTTGAGAAAAAAAGCTGAATGGTGACAGGTAATTGGGGACAACAAAGCCAGTTCTCTTGTAGGCAGTTAAAGATGGACCAATTTGTTGATTTTGTATAGTGGAAAAATATTACACTTGTATTTATATTGACAATTGTATAACTATAACATTTATAAAAATTATTTGTCCTATCACTTGTTAAATTTGTTATAAAAATCCCTCAGCTTCCCTGATTTTTGATTTTTTTTCTGTTTTGCACCTTGTCGCTCAATGGCTGAGATATTCACATTTGTTGTTTTTGGAGCAATATTTTAAATCTCTTCTTTTGGCTCAACTGGGCATTTCTTCAGTGTTCCACGGGGCATGCACTTTAATCAATCCATCCCATAAGCTACCAATCACAGCTTGGCAGCTGATCAAATTGTGATTGGCAGCCTCTAGGAGGAAGAGGTGAAAGTGCATGCCATCATAGAATAGCATGCAATCTGCCGAAAAGTTGATAATGGTGAAGAAATTAGTTTATTTGTCAAGCAGAGAGCAATTTGCCAAACTAAAAGTAGAAGTGACATACAATGTTTTGACCCTCCTGGGTCTTTCTTATAGTGTCACCTAATGCCCTAATGCAGTGAATGCAAAGGAAGATTCTGCCTGCGTCTGCCTCCAGCTACACATTTTTGGAGAGCGCGGTGATTGCATACTATTGGCGAATAGAGGATCAACAGTCTGGTCAACTAGAATCTCTGCAAATACTTCATGATAGTGTGTACTTAAATTTTCTTTATTGTTCTCAGACAAGACTCTGAAAATTAACAATCGGTCTGAAAATCGAGATTTCACATGTAGTACTCCAAAAGCAACATATGTGAATATCTCTGCAATTGAGCGACACACCCCAAAATGAAAAAAAATCAGAATCAGGAGAGCTCACGGTTTTTTATAATGCATTTTGTAAAATTTTTTAACAAGTGTCAGGTCCTCTTCAAATTGAATACTGTACATCCATAACATTTGAACTTTTTTTTAAATTAACAGTCTATATTATCAGATTGTTAACTAAAATATGAGAATTATTTGTTTTATTAAAGTAATGAACAGCATTGAGTCATACTAACTGCAATCATAATTGATATTAACTAATGGAGCTTAAATAAAAGGCTGTTAATAGCTTTCCCAAATTCCAAAACTAAGGAATTTACTTCACACTTTATGATAGAGGGTGAAGTGCTATAAATCACATTTCTTTAATGTAGCAAACTGTACATTAGATATCTTCATATATAACATAGTTACAGACTAAAATTATTGGTCCACATTAACTGCACTTGCATAATGGTTTTACCATCAGTACAAGATGTAGAAAATGTAGCTTCTATAGATTAGTGCCTTCAAGGTGAGTTGTGAGAATAGCCAATAAAGACACAGCATGTTGCCATTAAAAAAAAATTTCCAATGAAATTATGGAACAACATTTTGAAGCATTTGGAATTGTATTTACATGTCACCATATTTCCAATCACAAAAACAAGGGGTTTGTTCTACATATGTTTTGGGGGGCTCTTGCGTTAATAAGGTTTCAAATCAGAGGCCTTATTTATTTAAAATTGTAATATCTTTGCCTTGAATATTTAGTGAGAAAATATAATAATACTGGGCTGACTTGCTGTTTAATTAGACAGTTTCAATATTGATTATCTTCGTGAAATAGGTAGCTTATTATTTTTACGATTACTGTTATTTGGCTTAATCTACAGGAAGGCTAGATTTCTTAGACCAGCTTGATTTCACAGCAGTGATGCTTAAATTGGGTTTGATTATTAAGGGTAGCATATAATCAAATACAATAGTCATAAGGTAAGGCATACATAATAATAAACACTTATCTCTGTTGTGTAATAAGTACTTTATTCATGTTACACACTATGAGCTGCTCACAGAAACAATGGATTGATAATTCTTATTGGAAAGTGAAAGCTGTAAAGAATTATATCTCTCTGTAATATAAAAAAAATTAGTCTGGTTTAAAATTGGTCAATTTGTTTAAAAGAACAATAATTGGAATGGAAAAAATAAAACATAATAAAACTTACTGACTAAATTGTAGTTCTGCTGTTTTAAAATTTTGTATGATTTTTAAAACAGAGAAGAAAATAGAACATTATATAGAATGATATAGCACAGTATTTCGTGTATGTGCAAAAAAGGCTTTCTACGGTATACATATTAATCTTTAAAAAGTTGAGATTATAAAAGGTACATCCAGCCAAACATTTCGAGGGCAGTGAAGTATCCACCAAATAAGCGCCATGTTCTCCACTTAAATTTCCTCTTTATGGATAGCATGTAAAATAATCATGAATTAATTTCAATTAAAAGTTCAAAAATTGTATTGATATGTTGTAAAACTTGTTCCCTGATCATGAGACCCTACTAATTATGTAAACCAAAGGGCAGAAGTGATCAGCTAATACTTCAGAATGAGCAGAGATTTACTGGGATTTGAGGGCCCAACTACCAATCAGCACTACTGAACAGGTGCTATAAAAATTATTTACACAATTAGGGGATCACTTAGACTTTGTGCACACAGCGTTTTTTTTTTAGTTTTTTTTAGTGGGATTGCTCAAAGAAATGTCTGAAAAGTTGCTGAGAAAAGTCTTGAAAGACTCTTCCTATTAATTTCTCTATTAACATTTTTTTATGCCTGTATGTTCAATCTTTTGGGTGTTTTTCCTTCTTCTCCGGGGTTTGAAAAAAATGCCTGATTGGAGAAAAGAAAGTTCATGCCACTTCTTTAAAGCAGCTTCTTATGGAAACCACTCTGAACTGGCCAATGTCCATTCAAAAGACTACAAATATGATTCAAGAAAAAAATTCCTCCAAAAACTTCATAAAGAATAGATTTCCTTTAGAAAGCTCATAGTTTTTGTATGCCTAAAAATAACTCTGTGTGCACATAGCCTTACAGGCATTATCTTTTGCATGCAATGTAACTGGTCAGCTCTCTAACCAAGAGGGTATTACCCACATACCCACATCAACTACTTTCATATTTTAACTAGCACTTAGCTACTTTTTGGGAATAATATTTTGCATGTATTTGAATTACACCCAATTGAGAAAGAATGGAATCAACATATTATTGCAAATATCAGACATCAACAGGTATCTGATACACACAGTGGGAGAAATAAGTATTTGATCCCTTGCTGATTTTGTAAGTTTGCCCACTGACAAAGACATGAGCAGTCTATGATTTTAAGGGTAGGTTAATTTGGACATTGAGAGATAGAATATCAAACATAAAATCCAGAAAATCACAATGTATAAATTATATGAATTTATTTCCATTTTGCCCACTGACAAAGACGTAAACAATCTATAATTTTAATGTTTATTTTAACATTGAGAAATGGAATATCAACCATAAGATCCAGAAAATCAAATTGTATAAATTATATAAATGCATTTGGATTTTGCAGTGAGAAATAAGTATTTGATCCCCTACCAACCATTAAGAGTTGTGGCTCCTAGAGACCAGTTAGACGCTCCTAATCAACTCGTTACCTGCATTAAAGACAGCTGTCTTACATAGTCACCTTTATAAGTAAGATGCTGGGTGAGAATGAGACAACTATTGGTGCAATAGTAAGAAAATGGAAGAAATACAACATGACTGTTGATTGACATCGATCTGTGTCACCATGCAAAATCTCACCTCGTGGGGTATCCTTGATCATGTGGAAGGTGAGAGATCAGCCTAAAACTACACAGGGGGAACTTGTTAATGATATCAAGGAAGCTGGGAACACAGTCACCAGGAAAACCATTAGTAGCACATTATGCCGTAAAGGTTTTAAATCCTGCAGTGTCCGCAAGGTCCCCCTGTTCAAGAAGGCACATTTGCAGGGCCATCTGAAGTTTGCTAATGAACAGCTGGATGATTCTGTGAGTGATTTGGGAAGATGCTGTGGTCTGATGATACAAATATTAGGTCTTTGTCATTAACTTAACTTCGCCATGTTTGGAGGAAGAGAAATGCTGTCTATGACCCAATGAACACCATTCCCACTGTCAAGCATGGAGGTGGAAACATTATGTTTTGGGGGTGATTCTCTGCTAAGGGCACAGGACTACTTCACCACATCAATGAAGGAATGGAAGGAGCCGTGTACTGTACAATCCTGAGGGACAACCTCCTTCCCTCTGTCAGGACATTAAAAATGAGTCATGGCTGGCTCTTCCAGCAAGACAGTGACTCAAAACATATAGCCAAGCAACAAAGGAGTGGCTGAAATAGAAGCACATTAAGGTCATGGAGTGGCCTAGCCAGTCTCCAAACCTTAATCCCATAGAAAACTAATGGAGGGAGTTGAAGATCCGAGTTGCCAAGCGACAGCCTCAAAATCTTAATGATTTAGAGATCATCTGCAAAGTGGAGTGGACCAAAATTCCTCTTGACTTCTGCGCATACCTCATCCTCAACTACAAAAAAGTCTTACTGCTTTGCTTGCCAATAAGCGTTTTGCCAACAAGTATTAAGTCTTGTTTTCCTGAGGGATCAAATACTTATTTCTCACTGCAAAATGCAAATAAATTTATATAATTTATGCAATGTGATTTTATGAATGTTATTTTTGATATTCTAGCTCTCAATGTTAAACTTAACCTACCCTTTAAATTATAGAATGTTCATGTCTTTGTCAGTGGGCAAACTTACACATTTGGCAAGGGATCAAATACTTATTTCTCCCACTGTATGACAAGATTAAAAACACATTTAACTATGTTTGGCAACAATTTTTAACAATTTATAAGACATATAAAAAATAACTGGTACTAGATTTACAAATTATGAGAATAGACACATTTTATCACTCAAAATCATTGCAAAATTGGTCATAAATTCAGCTGCCTACCATGTTTAGCTTTGCATTTAATTTCCTTGAACCAAATCTTACAATGTTTTAATGGCTACACATACAACAATAAAACCACTGAAATGCTACCAACATTTTGTATAATTATTCATTTGGAACATATGTTACACTGCTATCCGAAATACGATAAAATTCATACAAACAGGTGAATAATTCTTAAATCTGTCTCTGGTGAGCAAGCTAATGCCTTCTCATTACTGCTTCCAAAAATAAACAATGGAGGTACTTGTATCTGCAGGCTGTAGATAATCTGAAAATCAAATACATCAGCTCAGTACAAATCCATGAAGAGATTGTCCTGTCAGCCAAGGCGAGAATAAAGGCTGTGATTGAAAACAACATGCATGGTCCAAGCAGGTTAGTACCGTTTGCGAGCTTCCCCTGAATGTGAAGCAGAGGTTTCAAAATGAAATGTTCCTAAGCTTCCTGTACTCAGGCTTGGTAGTTTATGAATTCCAAATCTACCTATGCTGTTTTCTAGTTTCCGAATGTTTTTTTTTCATGTAGAAAAAATGGATGGGTTTCTTTCAATATTTTTATTTACAGCCAACATTTCAGATATTTAGGAACGATACAGTTTGTTAAAATTAGACATATTGATGCATATGATAATTCAATAAAAGTATTCAATAATGAATGTTACTAGCTAATAAACTCGAAATATATTTTTTATTATTATTATTTTTATTATTAATAATTTGTTTTCCATCATTGGATCTGGTTTGGTATAGTGAACTACAATGTTAAATCTAAATAAACAGTAGACTTTTGGGAATCCCGTTCTTAACCAAGCTATTTAGTCTATTTGCAGAATTTATTCTCCAGGCAAACTTCCTGTAAAACTCACTATTGAGTAGCAGGTGTATGATCCCAAAGTGCCTTTACAAGTGGCTCAGCAGGGCCTCCCAGCCATGCATCCACAAGAGACAGCTCATCTGTTTAAACCTTATGTTTTAGTCAACCTTCCTTATTATGCAGACAGGGCTCCTGATGCTCAGCTGGATTTTGACTCTCAGATTGAATTGATGGGATGCTTTGATCTTGGCTGTGCATTGCATCTGTTTCATCTTTCATCTTAATGCATGATCTCGCCAACCCCAACTATTGCTCCTTTACAGCAAAATCTATCAATATTGCTTTGTTCTCCTGCTTGACAGTCAACGACTGGACAGTAAACCTATGCAGATAATAGAATGGAAATACAATATTAAACCCCGTTGAACACTGGACTGCGCGTTAAGCGATGTAAGCCTATAACATACGTGTATTCATAAATACTACTGGCAGGAGAACAATTGCATTCTATTCCCAAAGTCAAACACTGTGAATTATACCAAGGAGACTGAATTCTTGATCCAGGCCTCGAGTGCTTTTACTTTGACCAGCATTATCTTTGGCCAAGATAAGATTGATTAATCAGATTGTTACAAAATTACGATTTAAGTTTTTTAAGCTCTGAGGCAACTGATAACTTAAAATTGTCATTTTATCGTGAAATCTCTATCTTATGTTGGTTTATTCTGAAGTGCAGGCTGTGATTTCTTAGCTGCAACACAACATAGAAGCTTAATGTCAATGGAGGGAAGATAAAAAATCAATAGAGTTGATAGCTCTTGACACTGGAAGGTTAATATTTGCAAAATATAAAACGAAATCTATGACAATTAAGATCTCATTACAAAAAAATAAAACGAAGACTGTGGCACTGTGATATTTTACTCATATTAGAAATGCACAGTCCAATATTTTACTTAATTTGTTAATGTTGTATTATTATTACTGCTAATAATAATAATAATAATAATAATAATATAAAGTAAAACATTTCCATATGACCAGTTCTTTAGGAAGACAACCTTCTAAAAACTAATCTGATTTTTTTTTATAGATATTGACATCTTTGAGACGACTACCCTAGAAATCCAATTTTCAATGCATTTGAAAAGATTTATAGCACCAAATGTGTGCCTGTGTCACCCTTAAATTTGCAAAATGCAATGTATGAGTTTATCTGTTGTAAAATAAAAAAAAGTTAAATAACAATAAAAAGAAAAACAATAATAATAATATTCCTGTAAGTGAATATTTACCAAAGTATGTACATTTTCTTCAGGACTAAATTAATTGTACCCTTTTCTAAGTTCTTGTTATGAAAAATAAAAATCTAAACACGCTTTTTAGAACTTTTCACTGGTTGATCCCTTCCTGCTTTCTTCTATAGTTTACATTCCATGTAAGCAGATTGGTGAAAACCGGAATGACATCACAATCTGATGACCTCATGGGTCATTCCAACCCTCAAACATCAGCAGTAAAGGACTAAGAAGGATTCTAAAGATAAAGTGAAAAATGTTATTTACACATTCAACTTTTTTTTGTCTTTTTTATCCCTTTAAAATCATAATCTAACTCACCCTAAACTATGAAAAAAATATTTTCGGCCTGCATTGGCAATTTGTAATATGTTTTTGTGACCAGTCTCGCCTTAGATGTGATTCTTTGCCAATGACAGCTTATGTGGCAGAAAACTTTATTGCTTTATGGCTTGAGGAGTATAGCAACTAATGTAGTTGGAGATTCAATCTTTTTCTTCTGCCTACAAATGCTGACCTTGCATCCTATGGGAGGAGGGACAATAAAACCAGCACTGCTATTAAGTGTGATGACCATTTCTGTACTTATCTACAGCTGTTATGCCAACCTACAGTCCTATCTACACAATAATATATCAACTAATTTTTCTAATTTAAAATGGATCCCTCAAAGAGAACCAAATACTCCTAATGATTAAATATTTTACTCTCTGCTAGTACTATACCTATATCACATATACCTGTCATCCAAAAGGTATAATGTAGTGCCTGATTTGTCATATGACAATTTAGAGCTGAGCTCAATGGACCCTATTGGCATCTGTCACGATTCATTAGTTTGACAGCAATTCATTGCTATCCTGGTAGTTACACCAATGGTTTCAATGCTATAATCTTGTTTGGAAACTGCCTTCAATAGAGTTCTCATTGCCTTTTGCAACAAAACCAACATTTTTCAGCTCATTCCTTTTTGACATTCTATGAAGAACTGGAATATTTCTCTAGGGCAGTTTTGTTCCATGGTGCCCAAAGTGTAGGAGTGTGAGTAGAAAAAGCACTAAGATCCATTATACAGTTGACTGGGAGAACAGTATATATTATTTTAATAACATGAGAAACACATCCTATTTCTATTATATAATCCAGTTTGTTTAGACATAATACATGTTCATGCCTGGTTATGTAGCTATGTAGGCTAATGTATTGCTAGCTTGACATAAAGGATTATGCCATATAAAGAGCACTGCTTCCTCTGACATTCATTGTGTGACCGCGCTATTATTGAATTATAAAAATGTCCTACATTTATATGTAGTTGCCAGATGTTAGTAATGTTGTTGTATTAAGACTTAGCATTTTACCCATTTCTATTCAGTGCCCCATTAATTACTTATCAAATGAGTTTTATTTGTATCCTTTAGATACAGTCTGGTATACAAGCCTTTTCTACATCTGCTCTCACCTCTTACCGAACAGCGTCTAAAAAAATTAGTACAGAAAGATGTTGGGCTTAAGGTCTTTGCCCGAGAACTAGACAATATGAAAAAACTGGCATCAGATGTTGCTTTATTGCCGGTATATGTGCCCATGAAGATGTTGCTGGTGGATTGCTCTGAAATTAATCAGGTAATCTGATGCAATTTTATTTTCCTTGTGTTGTTTAAAATTAATTTAACCAGATAATGCAATGGTGGAAAATTTAGTAAGATTGGAAGACCCAAATTTGGGTATTGCATTAGAATTTACATTACAGCATGTGTGATACTTCCCAAAAATGTTACATTTGTCGAGAAATATGAAGTGGGCTATTAAGCAATGCCAGCTGGACTTTGATGTAGTCATATATGAGCTTAGAAGCACTCAGGAGAATAGAGACAAGAGTTACAAACTCTGGTGTCAGTACAAGCTCACTGATGGATTCACAGGCAACTCTATTCTACAGTCAGTTATGTACTGTGATACATAAATGCTGTAAATGTAAAACAGATCAAATTATTTAATGACATTGTAATGCAAACATTATAACCAGAAATGTATATACTCGAGCATAAGCCGCGATTTTCAGCCTATTTTTTGGGGCTGAAAGTCCCCCTCTCGGCTTATACTCGAATCATACCCAGGGGCCGGCAGGGGAGGGGGAGCGGGGGCTGTCTAATTATACTCACCTACTCCTGGCGCGGTCCCTGCAGGTCCCTTGCTCCCCACACCCCAGCTTCTTGCTGTACTGAGCGGTCACATGGTACCGCTCATTACAGTAATGAATATGCGGGTCCACCTCCCATACGGGTGGAGCCACATATTCATTACTGTAATGAGCGGTAGCAGTGACCGCTCAGTACAGGAATAAGCTGCGGCGCCGGAAAAACAGGGACTGCACTGTGCCAGGAGCAGTTGAGTATAACGGGGAGGGGGAGTACAGCGCTGTGCGATAGTCACCTTTCCTCGTTCCGGGTGCCACTCCGTCTTCAGCGTCTTCTGCAGTGCCGCTCAGGTCAGAGGGCATGGTGACGTGGATAGTGCACGCGCTCTGCCTGAACGTCAGTGCAGAAGACGCTGAAGATGGAGCGGCGCCTGAGCGAAGTCAGGTGAATATTGGAAGTGCCGGGGGCCTGAGCGACCGAGAGGTGAGTATGTGATTTTTTTATCGCAGCAACATCAAATGGGGTAAGTGTCTGTATGCAGCATCATGGGGCTTAATCAACGTTTGTGCGGCATTATATTTGGCAAGTGTATGTATGGGGCCATAATCAATGTTTGTGCAGCACTATATGGGGCAAATGTCTGTATGGAGCATCTTATGGGGCCACAATCAAAGTTTGTGCAGCACTATATGGGACAATTTCTGTATGGAGCATCTTATGGGGCCATAACATTTGTGCAGCACTATATGGGGCAAAAATCTTTATGGAGCATCTTATGGGGCCATAATCAACATTTGTGCAGCATTATATTGGGCACATGTGTCTATGGAGCATCTTATGGGGCCATTATTAACCTTTATGCAGGATTATATTGGGCATATTTTAATATGGAGCATCTTATGGGGCCGTCATAAACTTTATGGAGCATTATATGGGGCTCCTGATTCAATATGGATATTCAAAACTACTTAACCTACTGATGTCTCAATTAATTTTACTTTTAATGGTATCTATTTTTACTTTTGACATTTACCGGTAGTTGCTGCGTTTCCCACCCTAGGCTTATACTCGAATCATTACGTTTTCCCAGTTTTTTGTGGCAAAATTAGGGGGGTCGGCTTATACTCGGGTCGGCTTATACTCGCATATATACGGTACCCCTAAATGAATACATGTAGTTCAAGATAAGTCAGTTTTGAGAAAAGGAACAGGCGAAGAAAAAAACTGTCACCAAGAAAATAGTGTCGATTGACAATTATTTTCCCAAAGATGATTTGATATCTAAGGTAAAAGTAGGGGTTACTTGGGGGGAGAAAACAGTTTGATTGATTTACCAATTGTGAAAAATCAACATCAAGCTTTGTTTTCTAGAATCACGTTATCTGCTGATGGCTCTTATGCTAAAGAGTTCTAACCAGATTTTAAAAAAAATATAATTACAAAATTACAAAATAACAGTTCATCCAAAAATGAGCTGATCACTGAGACTCATTTAGCATTTTTGATAGCAACAAGAACGTCTTTACTACAGCTTTCTCTTGTGTTTCTTAAAGAGCTTAACCATGACTTTGACATAGGATAGGTCATCAATTTCTTATCGCTAAAGGGTGGGACGCCTGGCACTCCCGTTGATCAGCGGTTCTCAGTGTCAGATGGAGCTGCCAAGTTATTGGAACCACAAAGCACATCTCCATCAACAGATTAGTGGCTCTGGCTGGGTACAGCAAATTTACCCTTTATTGATTTGAATAGAGTACGGAGGTGCCACTATACCACAGTTGGAGCTGTCCCATGAGGCTCCATATCTGAGCAGTTTCAACCACAGAGAACAGCTGTCGAGTATTGCACCCCAACTGATCAGACATTGATGACTTCTCCAAAGGGAATCTGTCATCAGGTTTTTGCAATCAATCTATGAACAGCATAATGCAGAGACCCTGATTCCAGAGATTTGTCATTTACTGAGCCGTTTGCTGTAGAATTGATAATATCACCAGCAGAAGATTATCACTAGAGGATTAGTAAACCTGTTGCCATGTAGTCCTCCATAGCCATGAGCCCTATATAACTTGCTCCACCTACTAATTTTCAGCTTTCTGCCTATGCACAGTGTACACAGAAATCTGCCAATCAGTGGTGTGGGTGGGGTTATATAGAGCTCATCATTCAGGTAACTGGTAGATGTTTAGCAGATAGAACAGTAATTTAGCCAGCAGCCCAATAAGTGAGACATCATTAGAATCATGGTCTCTAGCCCTACATTATATTGGTTCCAGATGTGGCAGAAAAAAGCCTGATGAAATATTCGCTTTAAGTGGGCTAGTCCACTCTTTTTACCTATATTTTCTTAAAGAACACATGGATAAAGGTTGATTCACATAAATGGCAGACTGGGTTTTGCTAGGGGTCTAATTGACCGGTGTAAAAGAATTGAAATTCTTTACTATACTGCACTCTTGGATTGCATAGGTGATCCTTGATATGTGAAGGTAGATTTAAAAAGAAGAAAACTTGTGTGTAAAATCAACACCCATCTTATATTAAAATGAATGTATTCCGCTTGTACAAATGTCACTGGATTTAGCAACAGTGCATTTTTAATATCAGAATATTTACATCACTATCAGATGAGCTTTAGTAAATGTGAGGCATATAGGAGGCTTTGATATTTAATACCATCTACTGATACAGAGCAAACTCATGGCTGCCACAAAGTAGCAAATGACGGTAAGCGGCGCTTCAGCAGGAGACTAAGCGTGAGCTGCCCCTATGGCACTAAACAATCGAAAAGTAGATAATGGTAAAAGGGTTTTCTAGACAATGATTCACTGGTCTCCGAGATCTATTTTATCATATTCTTTTATGGGTTTTATGTCACAGACAACCTCATAACTGAAACAATTCGGTTTTCAATTTCATTTTATTTACCATTTTCAATTTCGGTATTCCTATTAAGATGTCACGTAAAGCTGTAAACTGGAAACAAAACCACTGTTTCCCTGAGTTCTGGCATCCATTGGCAGGCACAGAATGATAGGTATATTACAATTAGTGTATGTGGGAGTTCGGATGGCAGGTAGAGCTGCAGTGCTGACTATTTTACAGAATAATGTAATAACGGCTTAGTATATTGCTGCCATTGTAAACACTTGCATTATTTTTAGAATGACATTGTTAAATCATTTTAACGTGTAAAAATACTACTTAAAAAAAAAATGTCACTTCCCATACACCTAGAGAAGGCTTCGACACCACTAATGGCTTCTCTGGGCCTAATTAAGACTAATGTACTGGAAAAAAAGATGCCTCTCGAGTGCTGGCAAGATTAAATTGCACAGATTTTGGTCCCTTGATTCCGAGATGATCTTTAAACAAAGCTCTCCTGTATATGTAATGCATGGAGCATTTTTTGGAATGTTATATTTATAGCATAGGTGAGGGAAGGAGATGCAATTGAAGCAGTTTTACATATGTACAAAGGAGGAAACCTAAGGCCTCGGTAATTGCTCGTGATATAGGGATGTGCTCTTGGTCCCAAATCAATCTTGTCACTCCTCAGAAAGCAATGAAAGATAATAAGTACTATTCACCTGATTGCCTCCTTGCTCCGAGACAGCTGGTGACGCTTGTCTTCCTGATAGCCAAGAGTCTCAGATCTAACACCGGGATAAAGAAGAGCTGGGAGCTCGCTGAATCAAAATTTGACGGTAGAAGGCTGTGTAGAGGGTCACGAGGGATAGAATCTGTGACACGTATGAGAACGGAACAAAATTCATCTATGATTAGATGTCGCGCTGTCTGACTTTTTTTTTTTTTTTGCTATAGTGGATGATTGATCGTACCCGCCAGCTGACTAATATCATAATTAACAAAGTTGCTACGACATCTGAGACGTTTAATCGAAAAATTTGCCAGCAGTATGATGGCATTGTCACAAAAATCACTGCCATTGCTGAATCAACATCTGCCCTTGTGGAGCTTCAAGACTACATTCTCAAGCTAAGGACTGAGGAGCTTCTGAACATTAAGGTAGAGCCTTTCCTTTCACCATCTGAGATGACATTTCATCTTCTGTCCATAGAAATGTTATTATTGAGAAAAATCAAATAAATATCACATAATGTTTTTGGTAGTATAAAGTCGCAAATTTTAGGTGGCCTACAACATCTAGATATCAATCTAAGCCCTGCTTCTTATAGATTTTGTCATGACCCTGTTTAGATCCATTTCGAATGCCCTTAACCAATTACTCTCCACATTAAAAATAATTTGTGTCCTTCTACATTGTCAGAGTTTGGTTATTTTTCCCCTGTGCTCAGCGAGCCATCTATTCTGCAGATGATGTTGTGAAAACGCCACAACGACACATGGTTAATGAGCGTCACTATTGACAGTGACTGAGAGGTGCCTTGTAGCATACATTAATAGTAATACAACTTGTAGGAAGTTGAAGGGTAAAAGCGCACGCTATTTATATATTGTCACATTTTCGAGCTTACCAGTTGATAAGTCAATTTAGATTATAAATTGGGTTCTTTATGGAGGTGATACTACTGTTTTGGAGGTTATCAAACCCATTATGGCACGGTTTAAAGTGCACATTTATCTTGCACTTTTTCTAATTTTTCATCTGGTATAGTGGCAGGTATAGATCTGTTTTTTTTTTATTTTTTTTTCTTTTCGTCTTAGTATTATTCAGTCTTTCCATGATGGTTCTTCTATTCTGATAATAGGGCTTTGAAAATGGAATCCTAAGCAGTTTGTGTTGTAGAGTTAGTACAAAGGTGAGAATTGAGGAGGTGCAATACTTTGTGCTTTTTCTAATAGGGCCATTGCTGGTGCTGCTTTTACTACGTGTTACGCATTAACCCCTTCATGACCCAGCCTATTTTGACCTTAAAGACCTTGCCGTTTTTTGCAATTCTGACCAGTGTCCCTTTATGAGGTAATAACTCAGGAACGCTTCAACGGATCCTAGCGGTTCTGAGATTGTTTTTTCGTGACATATTGGGCTTCATGTTAGTGGTAAATTTAGGTCAATAAATTCTGCGTTTATTTGTGATAAAAACGGAAATTTGGCGAAAATTTTGAAAATTTCGCAATTTTCACATTTTGAATTTTTATTCTGTTAAACCAGAGAGTTATGTGACACAAAATAGTTAATAAATAACATTTCCCACATGTATACTTTACACCAGCACAATTTTGGAAACAACATTTTTTTTTGCTAGGAAGTTATAAGAGTTAAAATTTGACCAGCGATTTCTCATTTTTACAACGAAATTTACAAAACCATTTTTTTTAGGGACCACCTCACATTTGAAGTCAGTTTGAGGGGTCTATATGGATGAAAATACCCAAAAGTGACACCATTCTAAAAAATGCACCCCTCAAGGTACTCAAACCCACATTCCAGAAGTTTTTTAACCCTTCAGGTGCTTCACAGCAGCAGAAGCAACATGGAAGGAAAAAATGAACATTTAACTTTTTAGTCACAAAAATTATCTTTTAGCAACATTTTTTTTATTTTCCCAATGGTACAAGGAGAAACTGAACCACGAAAGTTGTTGTCCAATTTGTCCTGAGTACGCTGATACCTCATATGTGGGGGTAAACCAATGTTTGGGCGCACGGCAGGGCTTGGAAGGGAAGGAGCGCCATTTGACTTTTTGAATGAAAAATTGGCTCCACTCTTTAGCGGACACCATGTCACGTTTGGAGAGCCCCCGTGTGCCTAAAAATTGGAGCTCCCCCACACGTGACCCCATTTTGGAAACTAGACGCCCCAAGGAACTTATCTAGATGCATAGTGAGAACTTTGAACCCCCGGGGGCTTCACAAATTGATCCGTAAAAATGAAAAAGTACTTTTTTTTCACAAAAAAATTCTTTTAGCCTCAATTTTTTTCATTTTCACATGGGCAACAGGATAAAATGGATCCTAAAATTTCTTGGGCAATTTCTCATGAGTACACCGATACCTCACATGTGGAGGTAAACCACTGTTTGGGCACATGGTAAGGTTCGGAAGGGAAGGAGCGCCATTTGACTCTTTGAATGAAAAATTATCTCCATCGTTAGCGGACACCATGTCGTGTTTGGAGAGCCCCCGTGTGCCTAAACATTGGAGCTCACCCACAAATGACCCCATTTTGGAAACTAGACCCCCCAAGGAACTTATCTAGATGCATATTGAGCACTTTAAACCCTCAGGTGCTTCACAAATTGATCTGTAAAAATGAAAAAGTACTTTTTTTTTTCACAAAAAAATTCTTTTCGCCTCAGTTTTTCATTTTCACATGGGCAATAGGATAAAATGAATCCTAAAATTTGTTGGGCAATTTCTCCCGAGTACGCCGATACCTCATATGTGGGGGTAAACCACTGTTTGGGCACACGGCAGGGCTCGGAAGGGAAGGCGCGCCATTTGACTTTTTGAATGGAAAATTAGCTCCAATTGTTAGCGGACACCATGTCGCGTTTAGAGAGCCCCTGTGTGCCTATGCATTGGAGCTCCCCCACAAGTGACCCCATTTTGGAAACTAGACCCCCCAAGGAACTTATCTAGATGCATATTGAGCACTTTAAACCCCCAGGTGCTTCACAGAAGTTTATAATGCAGAGCCATGAAAATAAAAAATAATTTTTCTTTCCTCAAAAATGATTTTTAGCCTGGAATTTCCTATTTTGCCAAGGGTAATAGGAGAAATTGGACCGCAAATGTTGTTGTCCAGTTTGTCCTGAGTACGCTGATACCCCATATGTGGGGGTAAACCACTGTTTGGGCGCACGGCAGGGCTCGGAAGGGAAGGCACGCCAATTGGCTTTTTAAATGGAAAATTAGCTCCAATCATTAGCGGACACCATGTCACGTTTGGAGAGCCCCTGTGTGCCTAAACATTGGAGATCCCCCACATATGACCCCATTTTGGAAACTAGACCCCCAAAGGAACTAATCTAGATGTGTGGTGAGGACTTTGAACTTCCAAGTGCTTCACAGAAGTTTATAACGCAGAGCCATGAAAATAAAATAAAAATTTTGTTTTCTCTAAAATGATCTTTTAGCCTGCAATTTATTATTTTCCCAAGGGTAACAGGAGAAATTTGACCCCAAAAGTTGTTGTACAGTTTCTCCTGAGTACGCTGATACCCCATATGTGGGGGTAAACCACAGTTTGGGCACATGTCGGGGCTCGAAAGTCAAGTAGTGACATTTTGAAATGCAGACTTTGATGGAATGCTCTGCGGGCGTTACGTTGCGTTTGCAGAGCCCCTGATGTGGCTAAACAGTAGAAACCCCCCACAAGTGACCCCATTTTAGAAACTAGACCCCGAAAGGAACTTATCTAGATGTGAGGTGAGCACTTTGAACCCCCAAGTGCTTCACAGAAGTTTATAACACAGAGCAGTGAAAATAATAAATACGTTTTCTTTCCTCAAAAATAATTTTTTAGCCCAGAATTTTTTATTTTCCCAAGGGTTACAGGAGAAATTGGACCCCAAAAGTTGTTGTCCAGTTTCTCCTGAGTACGCTGATACCCCATATGTGGGGGTAAACCACTGTTTGGGCACACGTCGGGGCTCAGAAGGGAAGTAGTGACTTTTGAAATGCAGACTTTGATGGAATGGTCTGCGGGCGTCACGTTGCGTTTGCAGAGCCCCTGGTGTGCCTAAACAGTAGAAACCCCCCACAAGTGACCCCATTTTGGAAACTAGACCCCCCAAGGAACTTATCTAGATATGTGGTGAGCACTTTGAACCCCCAAGTGCTTCACAGACGTTTACAACGCAGAGCCGTGAAAATAAAAAATCATTTTTCTTTCCTCAAAAATGATGTTTTAGCAAGCAATTTTTTATTTTCTCAAGGGTAACAGGAGAAATTGGACCCCAGTAATTGTTGCCCAGTTTGTCCTGAGTACGCTGATACCCCATATGTGGGGGTAAACCACTGTTTGGGCACATGTCGGGGCTCGGAAGTCAAGTAGTGACGTTTTGAAATGCAGACTTTGATGGAATGGTCTGCGGGCGTCACGTTGCGTTTGCAGAGCCCCTGGTGTGCCTAAACAGTAGAAACCCCCCACAAGTGACCCCATTTTGGAAACTAGACCCCCCAAGGAACTTATCTAGATATGTGGTGAGCACTTTGAACCCCCAAGTGCTTCACAGACGTTTACAACGCAGAGCCGTGAAAATAAAAAATCATTTTACTTTCCTCAAAAATGATGTTTTAGCAAGCAATTTTTTATTTTCTCAAGGGTAACAGGAGAAATTGGACCCCAGTAATTGTTGCCCAGTTTGTCCTGAGTACGCTGATACCCCATATGTGGGGGTAAACCACTGTTTGGGCACATGTCGGGGCTCGGAAGTCAAGTAGTGACGTTTTGAAATGCAGACTTTGATGGAATGGTCTGCGGGCGTCACGTTGCGTTTGCAGAGCCCCTGGTGTGCCTAAACAGTAGAAACCCCCCACAAGTGACCCCATTTTGGAAACTAGACCCCCCAAGGAACTTATCTAGATATGTGGTGAGCACTTTGAACCCCCAAGTGCTTCACAGACGTTTACAACGCAGAGCCGTGAAAATAAAAAATCATTTTACTTTCCTCAAAAATGATGTTTTAGCAAGCAATTTTTTATTTTCTCAAGGGTAACAGGAGAAATTGGACCCCAGTAATTGTTGCCCAGTTTGTCCTGAGTACACTGATACCCCATATGTGGGGGTAAACCACTGTTTGGGCACACGTCGGGGCTCGGAAGGGAAGGAGCACCATTTGACTTTTTGAATAAAAGATTGGCTGGAATCAATGGTGGCGCCATGTTGCGTTTGGAGACCCCCTGATGTGCCTAAACAGTGGAAACCCCTCAATTCTTACGCCAACACACCCCTAACCCTTATCCCAACTGTAGCCGTAACCCTAACCACAACCCTAACCGCAACACACCCCTAACCACAACCCTAACCCCAACACACCCCTAACCCTAACCACAACCCTAATTCCAACCCAACCCTAACCCTAAGGCTATGTACCCACGTTGCGGATTCGTGTGAGATTTTTCCGCACCATTTTTGAAAAATCCGCGGGTAAAAGGCACTGCGTTTTACCTGCGGATTTCACCTGCGGATTCCTATTGAGGAATAGGTGTAAAACGCTGCGGAATCCGCACAAAGAATTGACATGCTGCGGAAAATACAACGCAGCGTTTCCGTGCGGTATTTTCCGCACCATGGGCACAGCGGATTTGGTTTTCCATAGGTTTACATGGTACTGTAAACCTGATGGAACACTGCTGCGGATCCGCAGCGGCCAATCCGCTGCGGATCCGCAGCCAAATCCGCACCGTGTGCACATAGCCTAATTCTAAAGGTATGTGCACACGCTTTGGAAAACGCTGCGGATCCGCAGCAGTTTCCCATGAGTTTACATTTCAATGTAAACCTATGGGAAACAAAAATCGCTGTACACATGCTGCGGAAAAACTGCACGGAAACGCAGCGGTTTACATTCTGCAGCATGTCACTTCTTTCTGCGGATTCCACAGCGGTTTTACAACTGCTCCAATAGAAAATCGCAGTTGTAAAACCGCAGTGAAATGCGCAGAAAAACCGCGGTAAATCTGCCATAAATCCGCAGCGGTTTAGCACTGCGGATTTATCAAATCCGCTGCAGAAAAATCCGCAGAGGACCAGAATACGTGTGCACATACCGAAACCCTAACCCTAACCCTACCCCTAACCCTACCCCTACCCCTACCCCTAACCCTACCCCTAACCCTACCCCTACCCCTACCCCTAACCCTACCCCTAACCCTAACCCTAACCCTACCCCTAACCCTACCCCTAACCCTAACCCTAACCCTAGTTCTAACTCCAACCTTAGTGAAAAAAAAAAAAATTCTTTATTTTATTATTGTCCCTATCTATGGGGGACAAATGGGGGGGGTCATTTACTGTTTTTTTATTTTGACCACTGTGATAGATTATATCACAGTGATCAAAATTCACATTGGAACGAATCTGCCGGCCGGCAGATTCGGCGGGCGCACTGCGCATGCGCCCGCCATTTTGGAACATGGCGGCGCTCGGGGAAGAAGACTGACGGACCCCGCCAGGATCGGTAAGTATAAGGGGGGGAGATCAGGGCACAGGGGGGGGAGATCAGGGCACGGGGGGGCGTCGGAGCACGGGGGGGGAGGGATCGGAGCATGGGGGAGAGTGATCGGTGTGCGGGCGGGTGGATCGGTGTGCGGGCGGGTGGATCGGTGTGCAGGGGGGGGGGATCGGTGTGCAGGGGGGGTGGTTCGGAGCACGGGGGGGGATCGGAGTGCGGGGGGGTTTGATTGGAGCACGGGGGGGTGTGATTGGAGCACGGGGGAGCGGACAGGAGGACGGGGGAGCGGAGCACAGGACGGAGGGGAGCGGGCCACAGATCGGGGGGCTGGGGGGGCGATCGGAGGGGTGGGGTGGGGGCACATTAGTATTTCCAGCCATGGCCGATGATATTGCAGCATCGGCCATGGCTGGATTGTAATATTTCACCATTTTTTTAGGTGAAATATTACAAATCGCTCTGATTGGCAGTTTCACTTTCAACAGCCAATCAGAGCGATCGTAGCCACGAGGGGGTGAAGCCACCCCCCCTGGGCTAAACTACCACTCCCCCTGTCCCTGCAGATCGGGTGAAATGGGAGTTAACCCTTTCACCCGGCCTGCAGGGACGCGATCTTTCTGTGACACAGCATATGCGTCACAGGTCGGATTGGCACCGACTTTCATGACGCATACGCTGTGTCACAGGTCGGGAAGGGGTTAAGCATGTTGGCAGACATTTGATGAGACTGCTCACCTTCGTCCTTTTTGCTGGTGGATTTGATGCAAATGCTGGCCCATTTCTTTCAATTCCTAGGATAAACTGGCAGTAGCTGCCGAAAATCTGCTCTTCCTAATGGACCATGCATCCTTTTCAAAGGAGGACATTATTCTAAACGGAAACACGTTTTCTTGGCCTCAAAGAATCATTCCTATCATTAGCGGCAGGTAATGAATACTAGACAAACGGATTTTTTTTTTTTCATATACTTAGTGTCACCTAGAATGTAATAAGAGCTTCCTATGCTGAATATAAATAAGAAGTGGATTGATGATGTCATCGCGGCTTACATAGAAGATTAGTCTGCGGGGAAAAAAATGTGACTGTTGTTTTACCCTAAATCCAATAATGTTTCATATAATTGAGATTTAGCCTATTGTTATATCTTAGCTGGGTGATGAAAAGAGGAGGATTAGAGGCCAGTTAAGCCGGTGTCACAGCTGATGTACAGTATATTTAAAACGGGATTTTCTTCTTGGAATTGTTGAAATGACCTCTCTAATAATTTCAGCGGAATGCATAATTCTAATGAAATGTTAATGGCGGGTAGAAATGGGACATTAGCAATGCATAGGCAAAGTACTGCCCACGTCTTTCTAATTTTTTTTTTTTTTTTGCATTTGAAATGGGTAATAATAAATGTCCTGCAGGTGATGGAAGCTCTTGCAGTTTTAGCGAAGATTAAATTTGATTGACCTTTATTAGGGTGATTAACCTCTCTGAAATTAAAAACCGTTTCTAAATTATTCTGTCCAATTTAAATGTGAACGTAGAAAAAAAAAAAGTAGCATGCCAGTAGAGTGTATAAAAAGAAGATTCCATTTCTTCTCCACTCCCCCTTTTTTTTTTTTTTTCTTATGTGCTTTGCAATCACTTTGTCAGTGTGACACGATTGCAGAGGGAGCATGATGGGGCTCTGGCAAGGCTCGCTCAGTGGCAGAAGGATTTCACAAAGCGCCTGGCTGATGTGGTCATTGAGGTGAAAGACTTTCAGAAGAAAGAAAGGATGAGCGAGGCCAGCGCTTATGTGCAGAAACTCAGCACCATCAACAGGAGAATACAGGAGTTTATGGAGGAGGTAGGATCTGTCTTTACGAACATAGCAGGATTTCATGTCTTGTACTCGCCTTCCTAATGCTGCTCTCTGTATAGATAATCCAACATTTTGCATGCTGCATGCATATAGTACAACATCAGCAATGCAAAGCTTTCTATAATGATCTAGCAGCTGCATTGTGTCTCATTTAAAGCTGCCTTTGTACAGAATGTATCCATGAACATGTTCTCTGCTTGACTGCTAACAATACTGATAAAATGCAGAATGCTGAGTTAATCTAGATGTCGTAACTCTAATGCTAGGTAGTATCCTTGCCATTATATTAATGATTGATATTGGGCTATCATCGTTTTTTAGATTCTGTAGATCATTCGGGCAAGCTATGTCCATGTATCTTTCTTGGGCTTCAAACCATTCAACGATGACTGACTTTGGAATTGCAACATTAGTGACAGACTAAATACTGATCCATTGTTGTGTTAAAATAACATGAGGCTTCAATGTCTTACTTTCCCGAGAGTCCCCATATGGCACCTCTAAAGATATTTATACATTTGCCTAAATCTGAGTTTGGTTGTACCCTTATTAAATTACTACTGTTTTCCATCCATCAAAATAACAAGACTGTGGTATAGAAACTATTGTTCCAGCCATATTCTCTTGTATGACCTATGTTTACTAGTCACATTGTCCTGTATGACCTACACATAAAAACTATTGCCTCCCTGACCTACTGGATGAAAGGACATCTTAGGAGGCATTTGTTAGGCAGTGCCAAGTCTCTTCTAGCTTTTCTATTGCCTTCGACTGGCACGTGGCAGATGGTTACTACACACATGCTCATTCGTAGCTTTAACTAAACTTAGTCAAGCTTCATAGTCCTCAATTTCTTGTCTATTAGACTGGTACAAACAATCAGTATGTCTTGATGGTCGGCTTTGTCTTGTTTGCATGTTCCACTATGTGCAGTAGCAGTTGACTATGAGTATATGCTAATGAATACCTGTGCTTTGCATCCTCAATAAAGTGCATGCATTCCTCTATTATAAATATATAACCAGTGTATACATTTTTAATCATCACCATTACATAGCAGCCAGATTGTTGTGTGAAATGTTCAGTTGTTTGGCAGAATAGCAACCTTAACTATTTAGAGCCTATTGGATATGAAAAAACAGAAACTCCCTTCACATAGTCAGAATACTAAGGAAAAAATATATTTTGTTCCCCCTTTTTAATTATAAGTGACCTACTTACTGGATCTCCCAAGCTGCTTCATTTGCAATCTAGAATTTTATTGATAGAGACTCATTGCCCGGGAAATTTTGGGGTTCTTCTTGGCATAAAGGAGTACAGTAGTATCCTTTAAGATACTTACAAGGGTGGAATACATTTTAAAAGGTAACAGCTCAAGTTGAGTGAAAATAAGATTTCTGGTTTTCATCTTTCAGAGAGCTCGTATTAACAAGGAGGAGGAGCTACTGGGAATTGAGCATATGGGCACTTATAGCCAAATATCAGAGATCTGTAAACTGAAGGAAACATATGAGACACTGTGGACCACAGCCCTGCACTTCAGCACTTGTTACGACAAATGGATGAACGGTCCATTGCTACAGGTCAATGCAGAAGAGGTGGAAGAGGAGGTGAGTGATAAGTCATTTGACTCCATCCAGTTAAAGATACAGAGGTGGCAGCTAGGGCTATTAATCATTATTTTGCCGCAGCACCAATACATCAGATTTTATCATTCATTTAAACTCATACTATAGTCGAAAGTCTTGGAATAATCTTCAGAAAGGGAGCTGTCCATTCCTGAAAAAAAGACTAATGTGCTGCTTTGTTGTAAAATCCATTTAAATTTAGATTTTATTGGTCTAATATGACGTGAATTACCCTGAGCATAGCAATGTGATAGATGAGTCCTGCAGAATGGTAAAAAAAAATAAATAAATCAATAACTGCTTTCTGAAAAAAAAATGTTTGTCATCAGGTGCAGAATTTATGGAAGACTAGTTACAAGTTGACAAAAGCATTTTATCACCCGGACTTACACGGACCTCTTAAAGTAGCTACAACCATTAAGACCAAGCTCGAGAAGTTTAAGATCAACATGCCGCTTGTAACAGCTCTGTGTACACCGGGGATCAAGCCAAGACACTGGGATCTTATGTGTGAAAAGGTGATAGTACAAAGTGTCAGCTTATTCATGGTTATATTATGCTTCGCCTCATATCACCTAATCATTATCTGATTCAATCACATACGTTTTGACATATTTTACATGTGTGGTGGGAGGCATAACGGCAAATGTGAACATCGCCATAAATTCAGGCATGTGTCTCATTCTCCATTGATATGTAATTGGCATAAGCTTACTGCAGTAAATTGAAATTAAGTGATCTTCTATGGCTAGCTGTTACATGGTATGGGCAAATCCATATCCAGATTAGCCCTGATAATACTGTTCCTTCTACATAAATGTAAATCATTTCTAATTACCAGTGAAAACATTTATGGCACAAACAGGCAGGTTCCCACTAATATAGAGCAATTAAATACTCAGCTTCAATTTGTCAATTTTGTTCACACACATTCCTCTTTTTCTCCTTTCCCGATGTCTTGTTGAAGGAAATAGGCTATTTCTTTTATGAATATTACCAAAGATTCCAGCTTCCCTCCTCCCCTAAATTACAGACTTTTTGCATAAATGGGCCTAATTACCTGAATTCAGTTTTGATTAGCAATGTTAATTGATGCAGCTGTGGATGCTATCTGTTTACCTAAATTACCATGTGCATACAGCAATATGTCTGAAAGTGAATATGCTAAGCTGAAAATACTAATTAGCCATGGCAGATTGTTATTCATGTCCCATCTTTAAGGGGTTTTTTTTTTTTAATGAAAGCTCAGATGTGTCAGTGTTTCCTCGTATTCTAAAAGAAAATTT
The DNA here is from genome assembly GCF_032444005.1 of Ranitomeya imitator. NCBI lineage: Eukaryota > Metazoa > Chordata > Amphibia > Anura > Dendrobatidae > Ranitomeya > Ranitomeya imitator. The sequence continues at coordinate 242,083,443 of NC_091285.1, read as the reverse complement.
CTACATTACATATTATTTCTAAATTTAATTTCGTTGAACAGATGGGTAGATCAAATGGGGCTCTTCTGCACAGTGTGCATAGTGTCATAGACACAGATATATATATATATTTATCTATTTATTTTCCATTGGAAATTATTCTTTTGTAACACTCAAATTAATTGGTGCATCGCTACTTTAAAGCTCAGTGATGAAAACTACAGGTCAACAATATTAGCGGTCTATATATATATAGACTAAATCTATTCCAAAACATAGAATAGCCAAAAACAAAATAGTACCTAAGACCGATCATGTATCTTTGGGTCGATCATCGTCTAAATATCCATTTTCTGCTTAATAATATGATACCACATTTTGTTTTAATGATTTAACCACCTTAGGCTACATTTACATCATGCTAAAGGCCTTGGCTTAGTATTTACTCTGAGAAAAGCTCCCATCATCATGTGTATATAGGGTTCCTATAACTTGGAGTGTACTTTTGGCCTCTGTCAGGCTGTGATATTTTGCTGTACATTGGGAGCTTTAATGGATGGACACTGAATGAAAACTCATTAATGTGATCAGAAACTGTGCCAAATTTGGAATGATTTTATCTCCTTTTAGTCCTCCAAGATAATGTTCAGAATATGCTACGTCCAATATTAGTAGCTTATTAGTCTTCTCAATTCTGATAGAACTCTTGAAGTGTTCAATAGATTTAGTGGTATAAGTTTCATGCTTAACCCCTTCACTCCCCGAGCTTTTTTTGTTTTTGCGTTCTCGTTTTTCGCTCCCCTCCTTCCCAGAGCCATAACTTTTTAATTTTTCAGTTAATATGGTCATGTGAGGGCTTATTCTTTGTGGGACGAGTTGCCTTTTTGAACGACCCCATTGGTTTTACCATGTTGTGTACTAGAAAATGGAAAAAAATTCCAAGTGCGGTGAAATTGCAAAAAAAGTGCAACCGCACGCTTGTTTTTTCATTGGTTTTCTTGTTAGAATCACTAAATGCTAAAACTAGCCTGCCATTATGATTCTTCAGGTCATTATGAGTTCATAGACACCAAACATGTCTAGGTTGTTTTTTATCTAAGAGGTGACAAAAACCCCCAAACTTTGCTAAAAAAATTGCGCAATTTTTTGATACCCGTAGCGTCTCCATTTTTTGTGATCTCAGGTTAGGTGAGGGCTTATTTTTTGTGCACCGAGCTGATGTTTTTAATGATACCATTTTGATGCAGATATGACATTTTGATCGCCCGTTATTGCATTTTAATGCAATGTCGTGGCGACCAAAAAAATGCAATTTTGGCGTTTTGACTTATTTCTCGCTACGCTGTTTAGCAATCAAGCTAATCCTTTTATTAATTGATAGATCGGGCGATTCTGAATGCAGTGATACCAAATATGTGTATTTTTGATTTTATTTTTATTGCTTTATTTTGAATGGGGCGAAAGGTGGGTGATTTGAACTTTTATATTTTTTTAATTGTTGGAACTTTTTAAGCACATTTCTTTATACTTTTGCCATGCTTCAATAGTCTCCATAGGAGACTAGAAGTTGGCACACCTTGCTCGCCTCTGCTACATAGAGACGATGGGCAGACTGCCTATAGGTAGTAGAATTGCTGAGTTGCTCTGAGCGCATACCACTGGGTGGCGCTCATAGCAAATCAGCACTGACAACCCTCAAGGAGACCTCTGGTTGTTATGCCGACAAACCAATGACCCCCGATCACGTGACGGGGGTTACCGGTGCTTGTATTTCCGTCCCGATGACCGGAAGCGCAATTTAAATGCTGCTGTCAGAGTTTGACAGCGGCATTCAACTAGTTAATAGCCATGGGTGGATCGCGATTCCACTCGCGGACATTGCGTGCACATGTCAGCTGTTCAAAATAGCATCGGTGTACTATTACGCCCGATGTCACTAAGGGTTTTAATGGAATCTGTGAGCAGGCTTTTGTTACTGAGAGCAGAATAATGTAGAAAAAGAGACCTTGATTCCAGCGGTGTATCACTTAGTTTACTGGGTTCAGCAGTTGTGACAAAATCAAAGTTTTTCAATGTGTCATGTAGCAGAGATCAGAAAGCTAATCCCACTCACACCACAGCACCACAGCTCTGTGTACATTGTATATTAACAGAGAGCTTGCTTGTTAGAGAAGGGGCAGAGTCTAACGACTTGCCATGAGGCAGCTAGTCACAGCAATATTAATGTCCTAGTGATAAAACCGTCAATACACGTAAATAACAGCACACAGCCTCATAATTGACACATCATTGAACTCAGTGTTTTACCCTTATCTGATGCTTTCCTCAGATTACACAGCAAAAACCTGCTAACAGATTCCCTTTAAATGATTGTCATTTTTTTTTCAAATGCTTGTTTTTGATTTTACCTTGTATATGTTTTTCTTCTCATGGACTGGTACCTCCTACAATATGGAGGAGCCTATTTGTCTTATCTAAAAGTACTGGCAGGACCAGTAGGCTATAAGCCACGATTATGTACTACACAAAACTTTGTGACCCCCACCTTCTAAAAGCATTATTTTTTGTGTGTGTTTAGAATACTAATCTTCCATCTGTTTGATGAATGACACATGTCAAAGTGACTTTTCATCAGTGGTTTGCACATATTTGACCTCATTCATATAGCACTGTCTGCTAGAAACTAGTACTTTAGCATCCGTTGTATCAGTAAGAAAGGTTTCGTCCTGTGATTTATCTTTTGCCATAATCCTACATTGAGAAAAATGTGAAATCAACAATAGTGCTAAGGAAAAGTGAAGAAGCATGCAATGGCAACTATTCAGGTTACTTACTTTATTCTTTAAAATGATTTAAAATCAGAAAATCAAATACAGTTAAGTACTCCACATTTCCTCTTCATTCATTTTGATAGATCAGTCCCCTGGAATTTCAGACTTAATTTACTTATTCATATTCTTTCCCTTGGGTTATCCTCTGATTTCTTCAACTGAGATCCCCAAGGGCCCTATACACCAGCACAAAAAGTGCCAAATTCCGTTTCTGTACCACCTTAGTGATTGTACTGGTGAGGACGAAGGATTGGGGACCCTTGCTTTAGCAGTCATTAGATGACCCAGATGTTGATTAGCTGATCAGTTATTGTACTGAAATTTAATATTAGCAAATAATCCCAGACCATGGGAATTGGTAGAGCTTTAAATGGAGAGAACAATCATCTTTGATAAACATTCTCAAGCTTGCATTTATCTTTTACCCCATTTTGGAGTCTGTCCTTAGAGCACCACTACAGTATTATTTTTTTTTCAATGCTAAAATGTAAGTTTCGTGCCCATAATAATATACTTACCAGCCATTGTCTACTTTTGTTATCGGTGTCGCTCCAATCATTTTCTGTTGTTTGTGACCTGCAGTGTTTGCTGGTAGATCCGGAAGCTAAACTCAATGTAAGTCTATGAGAGCCAGAATCAGGATCCTGTAGACTTACATTGAGAGCTTGTGACTAGGGTTGAGCGACTTTTCTTTTTATAGGATCAGGTCGGGTTTCACGAAACCCGACTTTTTCAAAAGTTGGGTCGAGTGAAATCGGCCGATCCTATAGAAAAGTCGGGGTCGGCCGAAACACGAAACCCAATGCAGTGCAGGAAGGAAGGCTGCGAGTTAGAACCAGGGCGCGTCCGAGGGTGAGTATATTATTGGGAATATACTCACCCTCGGACGCGCCCTCGGACGCTTCCTTCCTAAGAATTAGCGCCTGAAGGACCTTAGATGACGTCGCGGCTTGTGATTGGTCGCGTGACGCCCATGTGACCGCTCCCACGACCAATCACAAGCCACGACGTCATCGAAGGCCCTTCAGGCGCTCATTCTTAGGAAGGAAGGCTGCCGGTGAGAACCAGGGCGCGTCCGAGGGTGAGTATATCAATATTTTTCTATTTTTATTATTTATTTTACACTTAAATATGAATTCCTATACCGATTCCCGATATCTTAAACATATCGGAACTCGATATCGGAATTCCGATTCCAGATCAGAAGATCGCCGACCTCATGGCCGACCCCACACAGGGGTCGGGTCGGGTTTCATGAAACCCGACTTTGCCAAAAGTCGTCGACTTCTGAATCTGGCCGACCCGTTTCGCTCAACCCTACTTGTGACCATTACTGCTGACTTACGGTCAGTCAGAAGTTGCAGTCACAAGATAGTGGATCGTGACGGAACTGCATCATGAAGAGCAGAGGACAGCGGCTGGTAAGTATTTTACTAAGAGCAGGGAACATAGATTAATGATAGTGGATTAATTATATATATATAAAAAAACAACAATGCTGGAGTGGTGCTTTATCACTTCCAAAAAAAATAACCTCATAATATTTGCCTAATGTCAGCATTTTGTTGAAATACTCATTACAAATGCCATTTTATTTTACTTAGCCACAATTAATAAGGCGCAAACATCCCAAAGAATAGTTCCTTATCCTAGTTATTGGTAGATTTCTTATGAAAAAATACTATTCCCCCCATACAATTTATGCTCAGCTTTCATAAAGTAAGTCTAATATCAAAAATATTTCATGAGAACAGCAATTGAAGTTACAAAGTGGCTTACTGTAATTTGCAATATGGTTGGAGGATCTCAAGTCACTAAGGCACTCTTGTCGAGAATGAGTTTCCTGCCCATTGGTTCAATTCATAAAATAATATAAGAATAGAAATGGATAGAGCTATTACTTGGCCACTTAAATCACAGCTTTCTATCTGTTGACATTGGTACCACTATTAAAGAAAATAGATACGCACTTTTCTTGTGGTTTTAATCTATACTCAACATAGTGCACTATTGATTATTTCCAAGTTCCAAGTTTCCTGCTCTAAAAAGGTAACTGCACAGTCAATAGGATTTCCTAAACAAAAAATGTTATACAAATCATAAAAATAAAGTATGTTCAGTAGTTTGACCAATGTGTTCAGCATGTTGCACTGTGTCCTGTTGGTGGCATTTTCTTCTCATATTGCCGTGAATTTAGAGACACATTTAGATACTTTGGTATTATTCATTTATAGTCTTGCCAAAAATATCAAACTGTTCATATTCATTCCAGCAAATATCACTTTAGAATATTAAAGGAGTTGTTTCATCATAACAACTTGGCAAATAGTTGCTATCTCCAAGAGAAGTAGATAACCATGTATGTCATGCATGGACTGTTAGGGTTGGCAGAATGCACCGAATATATATATGAGACAGTTGGTGTGTTCGCAACCCGGGGTCCACCGTGCAGGAGAGAAACCTGCTGCTAGTAATAGGCGGTACTATATGGCGGTATTAGCGAACTCTGTTACTTCACAGATTCGCTAGAATAACAAGACACTGTGCCCTGTTAACCTCACAGAGGAAAACAGCTACCAAACATAGCAAAAACTGTGGTCATGCAGTTGGAATAGCAGACAAACAACTCCTCACCGGAGGTGCCAGTAGTCTAGGTGCTTATTTCAGCCAAGGTCCTGAATCCAAACATACAAACTCCTCACCAGAGGTGCCGGTATTCTTGGGGCTTATTTCAGCCAAACCCTGACAACATACAAGCATGACCACACTGGCGCTGAGCTCTTTAACATTGGACTGATACTAGCTTTTATAGTTTTAGCACTCAAGGACCTACCTAGTGGTCCAACAGGAACCGCTTCAGGACTTGCGCATGTGACCCCCGACCTCCAATGGGAGGTCGTCCCATGGGCATGCCCAGTATGGGAAAAGCAGGACTTAATCCCAGAAAGATCTGCTCGCTGCTGATCAGCGCTGTCTACAAAGGTAGAGCCTGGAAGAATAGAAGCAACCAGTCACCCAGTATCAGCTTGAGCCAGATGCTGGGACGGACGTATCTGCTGAGCAGGCTCCACTGTGGCTGGAGAAGGATGGGAGACCACAGCGGAGATGGTTCAAGATTCCCCCTGTGCAAAGGCGAGAATTAGACACCAAGCATTACCCCCCTCCTAGGGCCCCCCTACTCTCGAAGGCAGCAATGAGCTCTGGAGCTCGAATGTGCTCAGCAGGCTCTCAGGATCTGTCCTCTGGGCCATAACCCTTCCAGTCCACCAAATAAAATTTTATGCCATGTGCCATCTTGCACCCCAAAATAGCATTCACCTTGTAATCGTCCATAGACGAACCCGATGTCCCGACGGATGACTTGGAAAATTGGGACATGTAAGAAGGATGCATGAAAGATGTCGGTGATAACTAGGCATGGAGGAACGGTCAGACGGTAGACCACAGGGTTAACCTGTTCGAGGACCTTGAAGTGACCCAAGTAGCGAGGTGCAAACTTAGTGGACTCAACTCGCAGCCTGATGCTACGGGTGGAGAGCCACACTAAGTCGCCAGGAGCAAAGGTCAGTGCAGGGCGCCAATTTGCATCGGCAGAGGACCTCATTCTCTCCTTGGAGGCCCGGATGGCATCCTGAGTGTGGTCCCAAATGTCCCGTGCCTCCACAGCCCAGTCTGCCACCCTGGAGTCGGTGGAAGGCACAGGCATAGGCACAAGAACCTGCGGATACTGGCCGTAATTAAGGAGGAAAAGACTCTGACCACTGGAGTCGGCTATGGCGTTCATAAGCGCCAACTCTGCCCACGGTAGCAAGGATGCCCAGTCATCCTGCCTGGCAGAAACAAAATATCATAGATAAGTGACCAGGGTCTGGTTGGCCCTCTCTACTAACCCATTCATCTCGGGATGATAAGCTGAAGAGAGATTCAACTCAATGCTGAGTAGAAAACAAAGCTCTCTCCAGAATAGAGACACAAACTGGGGACCCCGATCACTGACAATTTTGTCTGGCATACCGTGTAGGTGAAAGATATGTTTGATAAACAGCGCCGCCAGAGCCCGTGCAGAAGGTAGCAGTGGAAGAGGCACCAAGTGCAGCATTTTGGAAAAATGGTTGGTGATCACCCAAATAATGGTGCAGCTACGAGACTTGGGTAAAACCACCACAAAATCCATCCTGACCATCTCCCAGGGCCTGTCCGCCACCAGCAGGGGGTGAAGCAACCCAGCTGGCCAGTGACGAGGAGACTTTTTCTTGGCACAGGAGACACACGCCTGAACATAGTCTGTGACATCATGGGCCATATACGGCAACCAGTATGTCCTTGCCAGTAGCTCTGATGTCCTTTTGATCCCAAAATGTCCACCCACCCTGGATGAGTGAGCCCAAGAGAGAACCTCCGCACGCAAACTTGATGGTACAAAAGTCTTGCCCAGAGGCACAGACTGTAGCAAAACCAAGGCCATAGACTCAGGCTCTCGGAAGGGAAAATAAACCAAGGCTCCTCTTCCTCCTCAGATGATGATACAACGGAGCAAGAGAGAGCGTCGGCACGAATGTTCTTGTCCCCGGAAAGAAAATGGAGGGTGAAATGGAACCGGGAGAAGAACAAGTACCATCTGGCCTGGTGAGAATTTAACTGCTGGGCTGTGTGTAAATAGACCAAATTCTTGTGGTCTGTGAATACTTGGAAGGGAAAGCGAGCCCCCTCCAAAAGATGTCTCCACTCTGAGAAGGCCAACTTCATTGCTAGCAACTCCCTGTCCCCGATAGAATAATTCATCTCAGCTGGTGAGAAGGTCTTGGAAAAGAAGAAACAAGGATGCTTCCGACCTTTAGCATCCTTTTGGAAGAGGACTGCTTCAGAACCAATGGATGAGGCATCCACCTCCATTATAAATGGCTTATCTACATTGGAGTGATGTAGGATGGGAGCGCTAGCAAAATGAGGTTTAATAGAAGTGAAGGCCTTGGGGACCTCCTCAGACCACAATTTGGGATTTGCTCCCTTCTTGGTGAGGGCTACCAAGGGAGCTACCAAAGTTGAGAAATGAGGGATGAACTGGTGATAATAGTTAATGAACCCCTTAAAGTGCTGGACCGCTTTAAGAGAATGGGGTTCCTGCCAGTCCAACACAGCCTGTAGTTTGGCAGGATTCATAGCCTGGGTAGAGATGATATAGCCCAGGAAAGGTAAGGACTCTTGCTCAAACACATATTTCTCCAACTTGGCGTAGAGGGAGTAGTTTGTAAGAGGAACACAGCTACCAGAGCAAAACTGTGGTCATGCAGTTAGAATAGCAGGCAAACGACTCCTCACCGGAGGTGCCGGTATTCTAGGGGCTTATTTCAGCCAAGACGCTGAATCGAAACATACAAACTCCTCACCGGAGGTGCTGGTATTCATGGGGCTTATTTCAGCCAAACCCTGACCACATACAAGCATGACCACACTGGCTCTGAGCTCTTTAACATTGGTCTGATACTAGCACATGGCCGTGCGGCCATGTAAACCTTTTATAGTTTTAGCACTCAAGGACCTTCCTAGTGGTTCAACAGGAACTGCTTCAGGACCTGCGCATGTGACCCCCGACCTCCAATGGGAGGTCGTCCCGTTGGCATGCCCAGTGTAGGAAAAGTAGGAATTAGTCCCAGAAAGATCTGCCCGCTGCTGATCAGCGCTGGCTACAAAGGTAGGGCCTGGAAGAACAGAAGTAACCAGTCGCCCAGTATCAGCCTGAGTCAGACGTTGGGACCGACGTCCCCACTGAGCAGGCTCAACTGCGGCTGGAGAAGAATGGGAGACCGCAGTGGAGATGGTTTGAGATTCCCCCTGTGCAGAGGCGGTAACTCGACACCTAACATGGAAAATTGTTAGTGGTTTCATGGCCAAGTTCAAAGTGTGAACTTGTTAAACTTGAATTAAGTGGGTATAAATCTGCTCTGCCAATGGTCCAGAATAAAGTGGAAGCCTGGAATTGTTTTAATGCATTTTTTATTTGTCAACGTATTTCAAAATAAACAACTTCTTTGTCAGGATAAACGACAATGATAAAACTTCAGCATTAGTGATGAGCAAATATACTCGTTACTCGAGACTTCTCGTGCATGCTCAGTTGTCCTCAGCATATTTTTTAGTGCTCAGAGATTTGTTTTCATCGCCTCAGCTGAATGATTTACAGCTATTAGCCAGGCTAAGTACATGTGGGTGTTGCCCGGTTGCTAGGGAATCCCCACATGTAATCAAGATGGCTAACAGATGTAGATCATTCAGTTGATATGAGGAAAACTAAATCTCCGGGCACTAAAAAATACTCGGAGGACACGCAAGTGTGTTCGGGAAATCTCGAGTAACAAGTATCTTCGTTCATCACTATTCAGCATGTTTATCCATATTGTGAATCTGAAGCAGCCAACTTTCAAAGTTGATATAGAGGTTGTGATTATCACAACCCCACAGAATTAGCATAATCTGCTTTTTACTTTCCCTTTTAAACCTGGAAAAGACCCTATTACTCTTTTTGTCTCTCCAGTTTGTTTTCCACTCAAGCTCAAAGTGTGGAGTCACAAGTGGTTGTCCACTTTCTAGGATGACAATATGCCCTAAGATATATAGATATTTAAAACATTATCCATAATGGACTCACAAAATGAGTCCTGGTTTATGATTAAAGAAAATGCAGTGCTTAGATCTCCTATGGTAAAGTAGGTGGCTTAGATGCGTACCACTAACAACAAATATAAACATTTAAAGAGGAAACAACTATGCCTTTTCCAATAGAAGAAACCATGAGGCCTATTTTCCATCACTTGCTTGTAAAATGATGGTTGGAATATGACTATTCTCTTGAAGAAGGGGTCTATCTTTTTTTCTACAAGTGAGGTTTGCTGTCTTGTAGTTGACTTAATGTTCAGATGAGCTCTAAGCAAAAATTCTTTACATCATAAAACTTTGAATTGCCTGAAGTAGGAAGTGGCATCTTCTCAGCAGGGACCGTTATCTATGTTGTGGTCTCATTCTCAGTGGTGCCATGTTAACACTGTACCGCCTGCTAGGCCTTCATCATTGGCAACATATCTAGATGTAGAAGCTGTAAAAATGGCAGCAAGGGCCAACAGTTTACTTTAAATTGCTTGACATCACATTTTATTTTTAGTGCAATATTTTTGTATAAAATATATAATCTATCAGAAAATGCCACATTAAATGTACAGTGTTCTGTTTCAAGTAGCTAAGAGTTTTGCTGACATTCTTTTCAACTAGCTGTTCAACTCTCCTCAATGTTGTATGCTGTAATCCATTTCTGGAGTGTGGGCATAAATCAAGTGTGTTTTTTTTCAGTGCCTACCTGCATTAATTACAATTCAGCAACTTAATTATTTTAGCTTACATATTCAGTTGTTTTTTCTCCATGTATTAGACCTGTAAAACAAGCATGCTTATCTCAAACCTTGGTTGACAATAATATACATTTCAGTTCTTTCCTGATGACTGAATTTCTAAATTATTTATCAGCATTGCAACATCTATTTGGCAATACATCATTGTTATAGAAACTTGGCCCCAAAGGAGAATTTTATATTAAAATCACCCCCTTCCTTTAGAAAACACTCCTCATGCTCGGTGTCCATCACAGATGAAAATTACATCATGAGAGGAGACGGAAAATACTGAGTAATAAATTTGGCAAACTAACAGCACCGTGACATCCTATTTTATCTTTCAGTAATTACTTTCTCCAGTTCATAAATGCTTCTACAACTCAAGTCTATGGGTCTATTTTTCAAAGGCTAGATTAACTAGTTTCATTTAAGTGCTGCTTGTTGCATCATTTCACATATTAGACTGGAATAAATGCTCTTGAAACTTCCAGCTGCAAGTGAACCGCTCATTTCTTGAGGTTTGTATCATTTTCTGTGTTATATTCTTACATGAGGCTTCCTAAATTGGATTTCAGGATTTAGGCTCTGGGTTTGTTCTTTCCATAGAAGTATGACGTTTCTAACAATATGTTTGTGATCCTTAAGTTTTTCCTATTTATACTGGTCTTTAATTTGATGGATTTTAGTGCATTGACATAAAAGCAAGTTGAGATATATTATTAAGTACAACATGCTGTACTTAATAATACATTGACTTGTGAATACAACCCATTTCATAATATAATACAAACCATTTCATAATGCTTTATTTCTTTAATAAGATTGTCATTTTATTTTCTAATTATTTGCCTGATCCTCTTCATACAAAACTTGAGAAAAAAAAGCAAATACCCTGTAGTAAGTAAATTAAAAATAAAGAGTAATAATATATGTAAATAACATAAGGTACTTAGTTAACACATTAACATTATTTTAGTTAAAAAAGCATAAAAGCCATCCCACCATGACAAGGTGTACCCAAACAAGATGGACTTTAACTCTTCTACTTCACCTCAATATGTGTTAGCAGATTTCAAAATAGATGGGAGCAAATCCGGATTCAGGCCCTAATCTCCTTCATAGTAAGAGATTTTGCACAATTTTGAATATTCAGTGTTGATCGTTTATGTTGCTTTTTAACTTGTACTGTATGCAAACTTTGACAATAGTCAAACATTGTGTATGTGAGGATCTTTTGTTGATTCTAAAGGTGCCCATACACCTTAGAGTAGCTGTTCCCTTGCTTTCTCTCCATAACCACTACCCTTTTTATGTGAACGGTTTTCCCATTTGGCCCATGACTATTCCTCTTCATTCCCTCATTCCTTGATATGCAAGTTTACTGGTTTGGCCAAGTGGTCATGTATTTTAAATGGGAATAGGGGAGTAAAACTTTGCCAGACACTTCTAGTAGAAATTTAATTTCCCGTAGAGCAAAAGCAAAAGGTGCTAAAATTCAACAAGCCATATTTTTCTTTACCCTAACATATTTCCTTCTTTCTCCCCATACGCATATTTTGGCTGTCAAAACTTCTAAAAACATTGGGTCCAGCCTACTTTTTCCTTGTACGACACACCAGTGTATTCAATCTAAGGCATGTCAATACTGTGGTGATTTGTTTATGTCACTTTGAGAAAGAGCAAGATTGCTAATTTGACAAGCTGAGCAGGCCATGGGAGTATTATCACTAACAACATTGGGGGTGGTAACAAGATTCTGAATTGTATAATTTTTATTGTAACACGTCAGACCCAATAACCATATTTCAGTGTTGTATGGATTACAGTATCCTTAAAATATTAATAATTTGCTAACTTTTGCAATAATCATTTTGCTCTAATATATGTTAGGGCTAGCAGAACGCACCAAAGAATAAGACTGATAGTGTACGGTGCGTTCGTAGCCCGGGGTCCACCGTGCAGAGATGGAACCTGCTGCTGAGTAATGACGGACTATATGGCGGTACTCATAAGTATACTCGCGTGGGTTAAACTTCACCCAACGTGAAGAAAGCGATCCTGTTGCGTCACAGGATCGCGGTACCGCACATAGAAGGTGAGCAAGCAGTCAGCGAACTTAACCCCAACTAGGATTGAAGTCCGATTAGACCACTTGCTGGCACAACACCGCAACAGGGTGTGTTAGGCAACTCTTATAATTAGAGCACCGAAGTGCGAACTGTGCCGTGCTGGCAGGCACCACTAAGCACCCAGACGTGGGTCAGGAAGCGCACTACTGGCGCGTGGCGCTGCACTGGCGGTCACAGCAATAGATGCTGATACGAGTGATTTGTCGGGCGCTAGATAGCAGCCATACTCCATACGCGAACAGTCATACAATAGGGTAGGGGTATTTAATGAACGACTTGCACTCACAACAAACACACGTATTCAATTGTACACTAGCGCATGGCCGTGCGGTCATGCGCAGTTTATATAATTGCAGGACAGGAAGTGGCAACAGAAACTTTGCCCTTCCAGGGCCTGCCAAGAGGACCAATGGAATGCGCTGCAGAGCCAGAGCACATGACCCTCGATCTCCAACGGGAGATCTTGCTCTGGGCATGCTCAGTGTGCGCAAACAAGGACTTAGTCCCAGGGAAGTCCGCTCGCCGCTGACCAGCACTGACTTTAATGGCAGGAGCTGAAGAAGCAGCAGTAACTCTCTGTACAGAGTGAGAGCGAGCAAGACACTGGGAGCGACGTCCCTGCTGAGCAGACTCCACTGCGGCTGGAGGAGAATGGGAGACCGCAGCGGAGACGGATCGAGATTCCCCCTGTGCAGCAGGGGAAACTCGACTCCTAACAAATATATTTGAGTTTTCAAAAATAATCTTTTTTTATATATACTGACCAATTGTTCCAGCTTCCTATTTTTATTTTAGCCATTAGTAAGAATGGTTTTGCATAAAAATCTCTTGTCTGAGCCTTGCACTGTGTGTGGTATTGCCAAGTAACATGTACCATCTGGTATATTTTCTATCCATAGGTCGGATTTAACATCACTCCACATGAAGGTACCTCTCTTCTTGAAATTCTACACCTTGGCCTCCAAAAATACATTGACGATCTAAATCAGATCAGTTTGCAAGCCAGCAAAGAGTATGCCCTTGAGAAAGCTCTGAACAAAATGAAAACAGACTGGGAAGATGTATGCTTTATCTTTTCACCCTACAAGGATGGAGACAGTCATGTATTAGCAGCTGTTGATGAAATCCAGGTGAAATACTTGATTTTATTTTCACATGGACTTATTATTTGAAATAATGGATTTATAAAATAATATGATTCTTTCTATTTTGCTAGATGCTGTAATATGTTTCTAATAATCATTGTTTAGGTATAGGAGCACTAAGAAAAACAGGTGGTAGATATAGGAAAAGGGCTGGGAGGCAAAGAAAGAGAGAGGGGTAGGAGAGTAGGAGAAGACAGTTGACCACCCAGAAGAAGAGCTGAAGTCAAATCTTTATTGGTTATTGAAGCAATCAACATAAAAAACTGCATAGTTTTTCAAGATCTATTTTTATATTTTACTCATTAGGTGGTAGACTGAATGCATCTCTAGTTTTCCTGGGGGGGAGCATTTGTTGAAAGTGATTAAGAAACCTTAATATAATTATAACAAAGGGGTTAATCAACTTGTCAGAAAGCTATAGTCAGAGCCTCCTGGGCGAAGTAGATTTATGGTCACAATTCAAAATGTCTACAGTAATGTCAGCTAAGACTTTACAATTATATTGGTATACTGCAACACATTCTATTGAAAATATTTTATTGAAGTGTTATTGACCATTTTACAATGTCCACAGCTAAATATATGAGGTCTGTATGCTCAGTTATAAAGATGAAAAGGAAATGCAATAACTCACTTTGATTTATACATTGGGGCTTTATTTCCATTCTATGAAACAGTCACTAGCTATAACTTCTTTAGCAATATTTGTCTGGAAACGGGAACATACACCTTCTATTAGTTTCCAGCTCACTAAATCCAATAAAAAAGCAAACAGCAGATCTGATTAATACCTATGGGATTTTTTACAATATATTACCTTCATATTATATGTTTTTGTGAAGCTATAGCATAACATCAAAAATAAGATTAATGTGACTTTTTATAGTGCATACCTTAAATAATACTAAAACATTTAAGCTAAATTTCTTATAATCTCAAACATAAAAATAGCAAAGACCCCTGATCAACACGTTACCACCTTTTTTAACATTAATTTCCTAGAATCAAAATATGTCCTACCAATGTAAAACCGCCATTTTGTATAGCACTGACTTGCTGGAGACTCCCGATCATGTCTTATTCCCGGTCCTTATATGAAGTACTTCTAGTTACACTCACCGTTAATATTTATGGAGACTAGACTCCACAGTCATAAGAGACATAAACTCTTAATAATTTGATTAGCAGAAAGTTGGCCACAATGTGCCATGAAATAGGGCACACATAGGAAAATGGTTGCAAACATGATAGATGGCATGATGCATCTAAGACGTTGTATAATGTTTAGCCGTGATGCGTGGGTTTTAAGCATAATGCACATATGCATGATCTACATTGGGATGTTTATAAAGATTAAATGTATGATTTTTTTTTTATCTAAAAACAGTGTCACTCTTTCTCTCAAGTGTTAAAGTAAATGAGAATAGGTGACAATACCATGGAATGTGCATGCACAACAGTGGTAACGTTTTTTTTTTTAAAAATCAGACCCTGTTTCTAATCTTGGATAATCTCTTTATCATGACCATCTGGTCACAGTATACTGAGTACTGCAGAATGGCTTTTATTATTGGGATAAAAATTACCCTGAAACATTATTTTGAATAGGAACCTTTATTCAGTACCTAGCAACTGCAGTAGACAATCACTGGAGCTGCAGCACTGCTCAAAGAGTTTACATCCAATGACCACCGGAACACATAACAGCTGATCGGTGGTGGTTCCAGCTGTTGGACTCATCAAACTAGTACTTATCCAGTGGTCCAGTAATCAATATGCTGTGACTCGATAACCCCTTTAAGCTTCAGCTACACGTGCATTAACTTTGGCTATAAATTGAGAATATGATAGTGTTGAAAACTGTTGAATAGATTTGTAAAATTTGTGTAGTTTATAATTTAGCTTGAAATTAAATTAACTTCTATTGAAATGTAGAAAATCTTTACTATGCTAGGGAATCCTTAGCTGGAGAATGACACATGGGGAAATAGACCTCACCTCTATTTGTTGTAAAGTAGAAACCAGATTGTATCAGCAAGTTTAAGAAATATCTTTTTTTTTAGAAATACCCTGGTTTAGGGAAAGAGGGGAAAAAAAAAAAAAGAGACAAGTGCGGCGCTTCCTCTGAGCGTAATACGTTTTTACCAACAAGTTAAAAACATTTCTTTTATTTGTAGTTATGCTCACCTTCTATCGGTAAGAAATGCACGTTGAGATTCTCAAGGAATCAATTCTTTAGGCAACTCTTCTTCGTATGTTGTATAATCCAATAAGGTGTGCAGCTCACTTTGGAGAACTATGTGTTGATCCTGCTTCAGATCCACATAGGTGGCAATTTCAATGAGAAAAAAAACAAAACAAAAAAAAAAACTCCAAGTAAATGTGGCGCTAAGCACCTACGGATTTTTATAGTGCTTATTGTATTGTTTGTTCTTTTTGTTTTTTTACTACCTGATGAAGGCTGCACTGTAAAAATAGCAGCCGAAACGCGTTGTACTGTTTTTTAAAAAAATTTACAAATATATTTTATTTTGAGAAAATAAATGAATTTTTTAACATTTTTCACTTGAAGTGGATGAATTAAAAAAATCCGTAGGTGCTTAGCGCCACATTTACTTGGAGTTTTTTTTTTTTGTTTTGTTTTTTTTCTCTAAGAAATATCTTTTGGCAGTTATAGAGGATTTCCACGTGAAAGATAATTTTGGCCTTTGGTAATTAGAAGTTAGAATGCTAAGGTAAAGTTTATCAATTATCCTTCATTTAATTTATCGAGGCAGGAGTTTTTATAAAAAAAAATTCCTATAAAAAAGGGCATCAATATTGTTTGTCACCTTTAAAACTGCATCTAAGAAACTGCTGTTGAACTGTAATTGTACAAAACCTATCTGAATTCAAAATGTCAACAATACCATTGGTCTCTAAGAGTTTAATTTGAAGGTGACAAAATCAATATGACTGCACTTCCTGTTTTCACTTTTTAAAAATAGTAATCACTACAAAAAATTGTCAATTTTATGTTTAAGAAATACTAGGTATTGTGAGTTATTTACTAATTTGACTCAAGCTTATTTTTTAACCATAACATCTAATTTCATTCTTTTCATCATTCACCCATGTATACATTGTAAGTGAGAGTTGGTAAAATTGGAGGGTTGACTCAGAATGAACCTTTTTAGAATAGATGTATGTCGCACCTTTAAACTATACATTACTAAGTCACAGAAAAATGACAATGTGCAGTCCTTTTTATCTGACCTTTTCAAATTACATTTGAGAATCAGGTGAATAACCCTCAAACCAGAAGTAAAAGGTTCAATCAGTTGATGGTTGGCTTGAAGTTCAGCTCTTCAGATGCACCAATTTATCTATTCTATTCATCTTTGCCTTGGATTTCACACAATACCCTAATCTTGCTATCCTTACTTGATATTTCTCAGCTTTATTTTTTTCGTTTTTTCCTTTTTTAAGGTATTTCTTGAAGATCACATTGTTAAAACCACAACTATGAAAGGCTCTCCATTTATTACACCATTTGAAAAGGAAATATTAACATGGGAATCAAAGTTGGTATGTTGCCTTTTGAGAAGCTCTTATTGAATTTAATTAGTTTTTAGATTTCATCTCCAACCCACTTCTCAGATTTCACCGCCCAACATGAATCATGCTTCAGTGCCTTTAATTATAGAAAACTTTTTGACTTTTCCATCAGTAATCTATGCAGTATTAAAAAGTATTGCATTCTTTATGTGAAATTGATTTCACTTAAGTTTTTGTTATGTGAGGGTAAATGCAAAAGACACAGTCCCCTAGTAAGAAAGTGACTCATCCAAGTGAGACAGACAAAGAGGCAGCTGTGCTGGCTCATTCTTCACTGTGCTTTACCAAGTAGAACAGAAAACAGTCATCTCTTAACCCTACTAGAATGTGTGATTGCAAGGAACATATGAGAAAGTAGCAGTTTGCTCCTATAATCATTCGAAGATTTGTTTCAGACATCTGTTTGAGGTCCCACTAGCATTTCTAAAAATAACTTGGTTTTAATGTGTTATTTCATTTTTTTTCTCACTCAGCGGCTCTTTCAAGAGATTCTAGAATCTTGGCTCAGAGTCCAAATGGCTTGGTTATACCTGGAACCAGTTTTTGGATCAGAAGATATACGTAGTCAAATACCAGTGGAAGGAAATAAATTTGAGATTGTTGATAGGAACTGGTGAGTTTTTTTTTGCTGTAGGTAGATAATCCCAAATATCATTTTATATAAAATGTCCTTGTTCACAGATTTGATGGATTGTAGCTATGTGTTATGAAATTCCATCCAGCTCCTGGGGCTTAAAGCTCTTTTGTTAGAGAAGAAAATGCCAGTATTATAAATGGCTCATGGTTAATGAAGAGCGGATCGTTGGAAATTTGACTTCACCTGCCTTATCCAATTTTCCCCCAAAACTCAATTTGTGGATAATAAATTTGCTCCAATCTCAATAATGGAAAGAAAGGGAGAGATAGACCCATAAGAACAATACATATCACTTCAATATGATTTGTCTTACCCATTGAATCTGGAGATGGAATACAGCTATGCTGTAGATATCAGCCGAAGTGTTCTCCATTGAACATGGCTGATGACCCTGTGGTGCACTAACTACCACTGTGAAAGGTATGATAGTCTATTTGAGAAACTAAGATGTAATGTTGCATTATGGCCTACAAAACATGCATTAGCATGCTCTCTGATGTTTCTCCAGTTTTGGAATTGGTGCCGGGGAAGTTTTCTATTTTGCAAATCGTGAATTGCTTCTCTAAGTGTTTGAATTCACTTGAAAACGTGAATTTTAGGAAATTTGACTCAAACTCAATCCTCTGCATGTCGATTCACTCATCTTTACTCATGGTTGTGTGATTGCCTTCTTTTGGACTATGCCATAGACCCCAGGAGCTTAAGTTACTCCTCTACAACTTAGATATGACCATGCCAGCCACATAAAAAAAATTACTTAATGTTAACTTTGCTTATGTTATGTTTGACAGATGTATGCATCATATATTAAGTACAGACCATTGTCAATCCATTAGGTAATTATATTTATAGGTGTATTTATAGTCACTTTTTTATTCATGTCATAAGAATACAGTATGTATCCATAGCTACATGCTCCCTAAATATAGATCTACAGCATTACAGATATATTGCATAGCTCTGTATCTATATTCATCTATTTTATTAGTTTGTCTTGTCAGTGTTTCCTTAGTGACATTTTTACTTTGCTCTTTTATACCTCTTTTTTATTCTAAATCCTCCTTTATTTCATAATTATTCTGATTCTACTGATGCTTGCAAAAGACATCATACGCCAAAGTCATTAATTTTCTGTTAGAAGACTTTCTTTATGTGGGAACCTTTGAAGTCTCGAATTTTAAGCAGCTGACGTTATTGTAGTCCATATTTGTCTCAGCCAGCATTTAATAAAATTTTCGAGAAATAATTTGCATGGGAGCCTTTTCACCTTATGACTTCTAAGTTGTAGGAAATAAATCTGCCTAGTTGAATTCATAGATAGGACAATAATTAAGATGTGGATACCTTTTCAATGTATGATAAATAACTAATTATAGTCAAATCTGTGATGGCCTTTGTCAAACATAAAACATCAAGTCCTACTTTTCCAACTAATTTTAATACATTGGTTGCTTTAAGGCAAAATAAGCCAACAAAACCCATTGATTCAGTGAGTTTTCAAAGGTGTTTCAGTGTAGTCGTCAAAAGGAACATTATTGGACAGGCCTCAGAGAGACTAAGAGATCTATATAGTTGACCCATTGGTAAATTGAAAATATGAAGCAAGGTACAGAAGTTATAAGATGATTGCTTTGGAATGTTTGCAAGATGGTTTTTCAATGGAGAGAGCAAATGGCCCAGCAAATTGGCCCACAACAGTTGTTATAAAGAAATGATGTTCCTACAGATTGTCATGGTCTTATCCAGTGTTACTTCAGCATAAGTGTATTGTAGCAATGTATTTTCATTTTCATTTTACAAAAATTGATAATATTACATACTTTTTAAAGTTATATGAGTTTGGATTCTATAAATTGTTGTGCTGTTTCGGAGTGCATAATGTATTTTTGTACTATAAAAATGAATATCAATTTACATAAGATTTTAATGGGTATTTTGACTAAAGATATTTGTGGCATATGAGTAGGATATGTCATAAATATCTGTTAAGTAAAGTTTCACTTCTGTAACCTCCAACTATTAAGTCCGACAACCCTTGAAAATGAAGCTGATCATTGGCTGTAATAACCATACCCGTCAGCACCCGTCAGCATATTATAGTGTATCGGAATGATTGAACAGCTGGTAGGGCATATCCTATATGTCTTTATATATGTCGTTGTGAATATGGTCATAATTCCCTTTAAGGGACTTAATGTTTAAAACCATACGGGGTTCAAATTATATAATTTATAAATAGTAAATACATTTAATGACAAGATTTCTACATTTAAAGGCAAGTCACATTTTCTACATGACAGATAAAGTGTACATGTATTACATGAATGTATTACAATGAACATTACAAAAGATACAGTTAGTGCACGTATTTACCTGTATGATTTAATATCCATTAGTGTGCTTGTTTTGAGTAATGAGTTTAATTCTACTTTATATGAACTTCTGACACTGCTTTTAATGCAACATTACCCCAAAGTAAAGCATGTCTATAATTGTAGTAATTACATTTCCTATGTACAGACATTTTTAAAGTGAATCTGTAATCAGATTTGTGATATTTAATCTGAGAGAGGCATGATGTAGGGACAGAGACTCAGATTCCCTTCATACGTTGCCTACTGGGATGCCTTTTGTAATTTTAATAAAATTAGTTTTTTTTATCAGCAGATTACCAGTAGAAGACTAGTTTTCTTGTGCCAAGAAGTCCTCTCTAGTGATGAGTGAATATACTCGTTACTCGAGATTTCTTGTGCATGCTCGGGGTCCTCGGAGTATTTTTTAGTGCTCGGAGATTTAGTTTTTCTTGCAGCAGCTGAATGATTTACATCTGTTAGCCAGCATAAGTACATGTGGGGGTTACCTGGTTGCTAGGGAATCCCCGCATGTAATCAAGCTGCCTAACAGATGTAAATCATTCAGCTGCGGCAACAAAAACTAAATCTCCGAGCACTAAAAAATACTCGGAGGACCCCCGAGCGTGCTCGAGAAATCTCGCGTAACGAGTATATTCGCTCATCACTAGTCCTCTCGCTCTGTATATCCCCGCCCCATCACTGATCAGTACTTTCAGTCAATATGCAAAACACACAGAAATCTTCCAAACAGGGGTGTGGGTGGGGTTATACAGTGCTTTCTGTTTAGATAGTATCAGTAAGCTTCACTTACTAGTTAAAGTGGTTTGCATCCTTTCCTAACCGCTTTAGTTTAGTACATTCTTGTATTTTTCAGGAAATGACAATTTTATTTTGTTTCCTTCCTCTTTTATTCCTTCTACAAATGTATGAATATGTTAACAACGTGGCGTTAAGATGTAACTCTACACATTCTGACATGGTCCAATGAGTCGCGACAATGTTAGACTTTATGGGGAAATGATGGCACCCAATTGACAATTTATTAATCGGTTTTTTAGGAGGAATAACAGGGTGAAATCATCATGTAGCGTTCTCAAATACATATCCAAAAACTGCGAATTGATGGAAAATACAAATATCAGACATGTCAGGAGTGGTGAAACATACTATTTGGGCAACTGTAAGATTAGTATCAATGATTTTTTTTGTACCTTTATTTTTCTCTGAATAATATAATATTAGAATATTAGTATCAAATGTTCATGTAGCCTTTGTTAGGTTTACTGCTATTAGTTGTATTATAGGTCTTCATTAGTACATATTTATTATATGCAAGTAGGACAGAAAAATGTTCAACAACATGTTTTCTTTTTATCTCAATGTATCCATTCTCTTGATTTGACTTGGAAGAACAATAGATCTAATTCTTTGCAAGCATTTGTTATTGTCCTTAGGTGTCTTATTTTGTTTCATTCCACATCATTTATACCCACACAGTCCTCCTAATGAGCTCTCTCATTTCCCAAGGAAAAAAAAAATAAGCAGTGTTGATTTATTGAACTGGTTAGGGCAAATAATAGAATAGGATCAATCCAGCGGTGTGGGTTAATGGCACTGAACAAAGCTCAGTCATAATTAGATGGACGAAGGACTTTCCCTTGTCCAATGTAGTTAGAAATGAAAAGCCCCTCGCCAAAGTGTATTAGAGAATAATGCATTCAGCCTCAGCAGAATTACTAGCCAGCACTTTTTTTTAGCCAAAGCTTAAAAATCAGCTGCGTTTTTTTGTAAAATGCTATGAATGTTGCAGTCGCATTTAAAGGTATGGAAAAAGAAAAGATCACCCCTTGTTTTGTAATAAGGGGATTTTCAATTTGAACGCGCGAGAGTCTGTTGTATGAAGTATGGTTATTACACTCACTATATTCTATCTTGCTCACCAGGAGGCTAATAATGAGGGAGTCTGTGAAGGAGGTCAATGCCATGAGGGTTATCTCACAGCCCCAGATGCTGGAGAAGTTGAAGGAAGCAGAATTACTCTTGGATGACATTCAGAAAGGCCTGAATGATTATTTGGAGAAGAAAAGACTATTCTTTCCAAGGTAAACAGTCTGTATTCTCTGTCAGCCCTGCATGTTTGTATGAAATGTTTGCTTGAATGTCACTCAGGTTATCCTTTTTCTTGTCCTTTAACACCCTACCAGATTTTTCTTCCTGTCCAATGATGAGCTATTGGAAATCCTTTCTGAGACAAAAGATCCTCCTAGAGTCCAACCCCACCTTAAGAAATGCTTTGAAGGCATTGCAAAACTAACATTTAATGCGAAGAAAGAAATTACTCACATGGAGTCATTGGAAAATGAAAAAGTTGAGCTGGTGACAAGAATAATTCCATCAAATGCCAAGGGCCTAGTTGAAAAATGGCTTCACGAGGTGAATATGCTTAGTCTTTGCTTAGGATTTATTTGTTAGTTAACCCTTCCAAGACGATATCCCATGCTACTGGCCAATGGCTTAGTCATATCCTGTTGCTTCCACCACACACTCACAACATGATAGAACTGGATTTAGGCAACAGCCAGAAGAGACAAGGAGCTTGTTTTTTTTTCCTTGAAATATTTTCTAACTTGTCTAGGAAAAACTTCACTTATAGTTTTATTTGCTTTCAATAAATTGTCGGTAACAGCATAGTATAGATCTTTACATTTACCCATATTTACTTTGGTCCTATGATGTAATGAAAGAAAATTTATCTAAGGATTTAATTTTATTTAAAAAAATATTTATTGATAAGCAGTAACTAAAATCACTATCTTGTTTCCAAATCTTAGCATTAGTAAAATGTATACTTTTTCTGTACTTCATAGAGAGTTCCTACTCTGAATTTTTAAACAGTAGTGATATCACAAACTTGCATGTGATATGGTGAACATTCACATTAATGTCAGACTCCCCAGCAAAAGTCAGCTGGACTGAACAACGTTTTAGTATGTGTAGAGGTTTCCCGACTTTCCCCAAACAACTGATATTTGGAAGGGAAAGGGAAAGTTAGATTTCAGCACACCCTTTTGTTCTTTAGGTTGATGAGCCGTCACCAGTGCTCAACAGTGGTCGGCTGTCTTCTCAATATTGGGATCGCTTGCATACTTGGTCACACCCGATTGCATGGGTGGGTTGAGAATTATACCTGTGGGTTCAATAAGAGTTTGGCCAATTACAATGTGAATAAATTAAGTGACCTGATAATCTTCATTTCCTTTGAAAATTGACCTTTAGAAAACATTATTTATAGTCTGGAATTTAAGAGGGTACATAACATTTTACACATTGCGGGTAGTGTTGAGCATTCCGATACCGCAAGTATCGGGTATCGGCCAATACTTGCGGTATCGGAATTCCGATACCGAGATCCGATACTTTTGTGGTATCGGGTATCGGTATCGGATACATAGAGATGTGTAAAATAAAGAATTAAAATAAAAAATATTGATATATTTACCTCTCCGGCGGCCCCTGAACTCAGCGCGGGTAACCGGCAGGCTTCTTTGTTCAAAATCAGCGCTTTTAGGACCTGAGAAACACGTCCCGGCTTCTGATTGGTCGCGGGCCGCCCATGTGACCGGCACGCGACCAATCACAAGCCGCGACGTCACCGCAAGCTATTAGTGCGCTCTTTTTTGAAAAAGAGCGCGTTAATAGCTTGCGGTGGCGTCGCGGCTTGTGATTGGTCGCGGCTACGCGACCAATCACAAGCCGCTACGTCTTTGAAAGCCATTAACGCGCTCATTTTAAAAAATGAGCGCGTTCATAGCTTGCGGTGGCGTCGCGGCTTGTGATTGGTCGCGGCTACGCGACCAATCACAAGCCGCTACGTATTTGAAAGCCATTAACGCGCTCATTTTTAAAAATGAGCGCGTTAATAGCTTGCGGTGGCGTCGCGGCTTGTGATTGGTCGCGGCTACGCGACCAATCACAAGCCGCTACGTATTTGAAAGCCATTAACGCGCTCATTTTTAAAAATGAGCGCGTTAATAGCTTGCGGTGACGTCGCGGCTTGTGATTGGTCGCGTGGCCGAGACCAATCACAAGCCGCTACGTCTTTGAAAGTCATTAACGCGCTCATTTTTCAAAAAAGAGCGCGCTAATAGCTTGCGGTGACGTCGCGGCTTGTGATTGGTCGCGTGCCGGTCACATGGGCGGCCCGCGACCAATCAGAAGCCGGGACGTGTTTCTCAGGTCCTAAAAGCGCTGATTTTGAACAAAGAAGCCTGCCGGTTACCCGCGCTGAGTTCAGGGGCTGCCGGAGAGGTAAATATATCAATATTTTTTATTTTAATTCTTTATTTTACACATCCCTATGGATCCCAGGGCCTGAAGGAGAGTTTCCTCTCCTTCAGACCCTGGGAACCATGAGAATACCTTCCGATACTTGATGTCCCATTGACTTGTATTGGTATCGGATATCGGTATCGGCGATATCCGATATTTTTCGGGTATCGGCCGATACTATCCGATACCGATACTTTCAAGTATCGGACGGTATCGCTCAACACTAATTGCGGGTCATAGCTAGATTAGTGATAAAATGTACAATTGATGGAGAAAGGTTGAACTTGATGGACCTGGGTTTTTATTCAACTTATGTACCTACGTTACTATGTAACCATATATCTAAATTATGGATAAATGAATTTAATTGTATAATCATAATTGACCACTACCTTGTTCTTCTTTATGCGACTCAAAAATTCCACTATGTGGTAGACCAGGATCAAGCAGGTAAGTAAGGATAGTAAAAGAGGTAATTGGGTCTCGAGCCTTGATCTATGTTAAGTATGTAATACATTATAATTTAGATTAAACAATACTAGATGTTTTAATAAACAACTAGTGTTCTTTCTCTGCATGTACTTAATGTCTACTGTCAGACCATCAGTTTCTCCATCTTTCTGTGTAATGATACCAGTGGTCTTTTGTTTTGTGTAGAATGAAAGATACACTAAGCATGTTTTGTTGAACCAATATCATAATGTTGGATGCTTTGTAGTTTGTGTTATGAAGTGTAACTGTTACCAAATTGTCCGCTTGGGTCTCAGATACAAAGAATGCATGTCTCATAACAGTTAGAGAGAGGCAAGTTTATTTGCTTTAGATCTCTGTGTTGAGAGGGGTCTCTATTATCATTTGCGTAGATTGATCCAGACGTCTTGTAAAGTTTTATGTGTTACTTGGGCTGGTGTTTGTTGGCTTTAACAAAATCATTGGTTTCTTCCAAGATCTACCACATTTCTTGGTGCATGTTAGCTGTTGTCTTGTCAGTTTAGCTGTCCCCGGTGTTGTGTTACATTTAGTGGATAAAGCCGTTTTACTGTATCATTTGTGTTTTCACAAAAAAATTCCTTTGACAGTTGCAGCTTTGTTAATTTTTTGATGTAATAGTTTCAGTGTGCAACTTGTCACTGAAATATAGTCTAAAATGTTTCGTAATGTAGCATGAAATTATTGGTTAGTTTTGAAATAGATGTGAAATCATGTGAAGAAAATAAGTATTGCATCCGATCGAGATAAATTCACTGTGGTGTTTTATGGCTTTTTATTCCTATGTGATAGTAATAATGTCTCATGTAGGGATGGAAGCCATGAAATACATTGTGAAAAGTCATCATCTAAAATGGGGGCCATGAGCATGGAAAATGTAACGGCCATGGACCTAATAGACAGTGTTGCAAAAGAGATCCGAAAAACAACCCAGCGTTCAATGCTCAAATTTATCTTTTCTTATATGATGAAAGTTGGAGCATTAAATTATAGGCTAAAATATATATTTCTAGTATTAAATGTGATATATATTTATATATATATAGAAACAGGCAGCATATATGTTGGGTTACAGCAGATGTTGATTTCTGTGCAAGAGTGAGGCTTTGGGCTACAGTATATTGATTGTTGTAGGTCACGAAAAGTGGTTATCTCTGGTAGCCTCCACTCTTACCTTCACTTCTAGGTATGTTATAGTTCTTCCTAAATAATACTAGGCCAATCAGAAGTCCCCTTATTTGTTTGCAGATGTGTTGGACACATTGTATAAAGTTTTTGTGGTATGGTGAAATATGGTACATGCTGATATCTAAATATATCACATTAAATTAGTATAGTATTCAGCAAAATTTTATTTAGGTCCGCACAGCAGCTAATGACTACATTTCTTTTCTATTGAATATTTTAACAGTTCTGTATGAATAATATACAAAATAAAATCTATGAGTCTATTAGCTTGTCTCTGCTTTCCTTTCTTTGTGTCTCTGTAACATCGTACAAAAGGTAACTTTTATTTTATCAATACTATTTGGTGTTAGTCAACTTTGGCTTCCATTATGTTGAGTAAATTAGTAATTACAACTTACTTCTTTCTTTAAACTTTCTAATCCCAATTAGAATGTTTTTTTTTTTACTTCTATCTAGTTTAGGAGTTCAGTTCTTGATGTGTTCTTATTTCCTTTTAACACCATCTCTGGGGCATGTTTAAAGTGTGAGTAGTACTGAAGTCCGTAGTGTGCCGATACTACACGTGAGGACACTTCTTTATCCTAACTTCCCAAAATGAATTGACCAATGAGAAGCCAGCACTTCTGAAACCACATCTCTCTGTTATCACTGTGTGTATACGGTCAGAGAGGAGAAAGAGGAGGAGGAAAGAGACAGCAGTGTGCATTAACACAGAGTAATGACCATATCTTGTGTGCTGTACATGTGGACAATAGCAGGAGTCATGGCCTGCTCATGGGAGAGTAAACTAAGACAGGAATGTGACAGAGCAATTAAAACACATTTCTGTACATACCAACAGTAATAATGCTGCCTCCTTGCCTTTGCGTCTCCCACCAGTAATAATGCTGCCACTGTGCCTCCCACCTTTATTAATTCTTTGTCTATGCCTCCCACTACTCATTTTTCCTCCTCTTTGCCTCTCATCGGTAATAATATCTCTTCCGTTTCTTGAACCACTAATAAAATCTTCAATTTATAATAATGTTTCCGCTTGCAAAAAAAGTCCTATTGATGGTTTTAAAGGGACTCTGTCACCTGAATTTGGAGGGAACAATCTTCAGCCATGGAGGCGGGGTTTTGGGGTGTTTGATTCACCCTTTCCTTACCCGCTGGCTGCATGCTGGCTGCAATATTGGATTGAAGTTCATTCTCTGTCCTCCGTAGTACACGCCTGCGCAAGGTAAGATTGCCTTGCGCAGGTGTGTACTACGGAGGACAGAGAATGAACTTCAATCCAATATTGCAGCCAGCATGCAGCCAGCAGGAAAGGAAAGGGTGAATCAAACACCCGAAAACCCCGCCCCTATGGCTGAAAATTGTTCCCTCCAAATTCAGGTGACAGAGTCCCTTTTAACTGTTATAAGGCCTCCTCTTTGTCTCCAGCTTCACATTGCTCTAAACCAGGGGTCCCCAACTCCAGGCCTCGAGGGCCGCCAACAGTGCAGGTTTTCAGGATTTCTTTAATATTGCATCGGTGGGAATGTGATCATCTGCACAGGTGATGATTCCAACCCCTGTGCAATACTAAGGAAATCCTGAAAACCTGCACTGTTGGCGGCCCTCGAGGCCTGGAGTTGGGGACCTCTGCTCTAAACCAGTGGCACCACTGGAAACAGTCCTCATTACTCAAGTCCTATCTTTGCTTGTTTCAATTTCTAGTTAAATCCATTTATCTTTTGAAATGTTTTGATATCTCTTTGGCTTCTTAGCCCGACACATATTCTTCTCACTTTTCTAAACAAAACATTTCTTCCTAGTTCGTCATTGTTTGCTTAGAGCTTACAAAGGAAGGATAATTTGTACCTAAATTATTTACTAAGAAAAATCTGAGCCCTAGATCATATAACATTGCAAGTTTCAGATATTGTAAGGACATATTCTTTTAAAAAAATATACATTGAAAAAAGGCACATAAAGCGATTGTCCACTACATTTTAATGGTGGCCTGTCCATAGGATAGGTCATCAATGTCTGATCGGTCGTGGTCCGACACCCATCAACCCTGACGATCAGCTGTTCTCGGTGTCAGCGGCTGCCAGCCAGAAATGTCCAATTGTGGAGCAGCTTGTCTTCTGTTAGTGTCTGTGGCAGGGAAGTACACATTCGCCTCCTATTGATTTGAATAGGAGGCAGATGTGCTTGATCTGCAGGGGTGCTGGGTGTCAGACCCTAACTGATCAGACATTGATGACCTATCATAAGGATAGATAATCAATGAAAATGTAGCGGACATCCTTTTTAAAATAAAATTAGAAATGTACATTTATGAAATTGCACAGCAAAATGTGTTATTACACTTATGAAGACAAATCAGATCTATGTACCTTGCATACAATAAGAAAACTTTGAGGTCCTTTTAGTAAAAGAGTCATGTTTTAAATAGAAACATAAAGAATTTATCATACTATTGTCATCCATTTCTGCAACCTTTAGTTAATAATCATCTGTAGCCTCTAATTTGGATAATAAAAAACATTTTCCCAATTATATGTGGCTTTCCAGTTGTATTTTCATAGACCTGAGAGAAAATATCTGACATAGTAATAGTAGAAAATTAGTTTATTATTTTAAATTCAGTTCACAGTAAATGTTAAGCTAAACCTCAAAAAGAGCACGTTTAATAATGTATTCAGAGATATTTCTAGAATTGACCCAGGTTCATCTACTTCAACTGTGTTATTTTTCTCTTTGTGCTTATTCTTATATCCTATTCTTATTTCTATGATTTTATTAATCAACACATATCGAATGTAGGAGGAAATTGTCATATTTTTCATAATGACAGTTCATAGTTCCACCAGTTTTCCTGCTCATATCAGAAAGAAAAAACTGAATGGAATGATTAAGACTTTTATAATGAGGACAATATCACAGAAATGAAATGTATAAATCATAAAATAAAAAGACTGAACTATTCAATCAACAAACATACTTTCATGTGTGCTTTGAAATGCCAGTATCATGATAAATGGTGTTGATGAAAGGATCAGTACGATCCAAAAACGCGTTGACATTTTATCTATTCAGTAAAGCATTACTGTTTTAAAAAACCTCACATGGGAGAAGAAATGCACACTGAACGCTACTTTATTCCACTTTGCAAATTACCAAATATGGCCTTATTCAGACTTGCTTTTTTCATCCTGAATGAAGAAGTATTTTCTTTACAATAAGAAGCTTGCCAATGAGTTAAAGGCAATCTGTCACCAGTTTGTTGCTGCCTCATGTGAAAGCAGCATATTGTAGGAAAAGAAAGACCCTGATTCCAGCAATGTATCATTTAGTTTACTGGGTGCAGCAGTTATGATACAGTCAATGTTTTTAGATGTGTCATGCATCAGAGCTCAGAAAGCTAATCTCGCCCACACCACAGCTCTCTGGTACATTTTCTGTTGACAGTGACACACTTATTAGAGGAGCAGGCATAATCGGTTTAGCAGGCATCTGAAACCTAATCCCAGCAGTGATAATCACCTCCTGATTCGTGTTGAGCGATACCTTCCGATATTTGAAAGTATCGGTATCGGATGGTATCGGCCGATATCCGTAAAATATCGGATATCGCCGATACCGATATCCGATACCAATACAAGTCAATGGGACACAAATATCGGAAGGTATTTTCTATGGTTCCCAGGGTCTGAAGGAGAGGAAACTCTCCTTCAGGCCCTGGGATCCATATTCATGTGTAAAATAAAGAATAAAAAACAAAAATATTGATATACTTACCCTCGGACGCGCCCTGGTTGTCACAGCTGCAACCGCCATGCTTCCCTTTCTAAGAATGAGCGCGTTAAGGACCTGCAATGACGTCGCGGCTTGTGATTGGTCGCGTGAGCGATCACATGACCGTTCAGCGACCAATCACAAGCCGCGACGTCATCGAAAGTCCTTAATGCGCTCATTCTTAGGAACGGAAGCATGGCTGTTGCAGCGGTGACAACCAGGCGCGTCCGAGGGTAAGTATATCAATATTTTTTATTTTTATTCTTTATTTTACACATGAATCTTAATCCCGATACCGATTCCCGATATCACAAAAATATCGGAACTCTGTATCGGAATTCCGATACCGCAAATATCGGCCGATACCTGATACTTGCGGTATCGGAATGCTCAACACTACTCCTGATAAAACCTTCGCTATGAGTAAACAACAGCGCACAGCTTATAAAGTTACACATCACTGAATTCTGTGTTTTAAGCCCTTCATCATGCTGTCCTTAGATTACATAGCAACAACTGATTTTCTTTAAGTTAACTGGAATGTATTCCATGGCTGAAAGATCATGCAATAATACTGATACCTCTGTGACTTGGAAGCTTTTCTAACATCAAGTCTGCATCTTTGCAATTATATAAATTGTGTTAGGGTTGGTGGAATGCACCGATTAAATATATAAGTAGTAATATGTGCGCTCTCAACCCAGGGTCCAACGTGCAGGAGAGTAACCTGCTGCTAGAATTGGCAGCGCTATATGGCGGTATAAGAAACCTCTGTTACTTCACAGAATCACATAGATAAGAAATGCTGTGCCCTATTAACCTCACAGAGGATCACAGCTACCTGGCTGAGCAAAAGCAAACAGTGGTCATGCAGTCAGCATAGCACACGAACAACTCCTCACCAAAGGTGCCGGTATTCTAGGGGCTTATTTCAACCAGGCCCTGAATCGATACACACCAAAACTCCTCACTGGAGGTGCCGGTATTCTAGGGGCTTATTTCAGCCAAACCCTGACCACATACAACCATGACCACACTGGCGCTGAGCTCATAATATAGGTTTGATACTAGTGCATGGCCATGCGGCCATGCAAACCTTTCACAGTCTTAGCACTCAAGGACCTTCCTAGAGGTCCAACAGGAACCACTTCAGGACCTGCGCATGTGACCCCTGACCTCCAATGGGAAGTCGTCCCGTGGGCATGCCCAGTATGGGAAAAGCAGGACTTAGTCCCAAAAAGATCTGCTTGCTGCTGATCAGTGCTGGCTACAAAGGCAGAGCCTGGAAGAACAGCAGTAACCAGTCGCCCAGTATCAGCCTGAGTCAGATGCTGAGACCCAAGGCTCCACTGCAGCTGGAGAAGAATGGGTGACCACAGCGGAGATGGTTCTAAATTCACCCTGTGCAGAGGCGGCAACTCAACACCTAACATTACCCCCCTCCTAGGACCTCGCTACGCTCAAAGGCAGCAATGAGCTGCGGACCTCGAATTTGCTCAGCAGGCTCCCAGGACCTGTCCTCTGAGCCATAACACTTCCAGTCCACCAAATAAAATTTTTTGCCACGTACCACCTTGCACCCCAAAATAGCATTCACCTCGTAATCATCCATAGAAGAACCCGATGTCCCGGCAGATGACTCAGAAAACCGGGACATGTATACGGGCTTTAAGAGGGACACATGAAAGGTTTCAGGGATACCTAGGCATGGCGGAAAGGCCAGATGGTAGACTACAGGGTTAACCTGTTCAAGGACCTTGAAGGCACCCAAGTAGCGAGGTGCAAACTTTGTGAACTCAACTCGCAGCCTGATGTTACGGGTGAAGAGCCACACTATGTCACCAGGAGCAAAGGTCAGAGCAGGGTGCCAATGTGCATCAGCGGAGGACCTCATTCTCTACTTGGAGGCCTGGATGGCATCCTGAGTGCAGTCCCAAATATCCCATGTCTCCACAGCCCAGTCTGCCACCCTGGAGTTGGCAGAAGACATGGGCATAGGCACAGGAACCCGTGGATGCTGGCCGTAATTAAGGAGGAAAGGAGTCTGACCAGAGGAGTTGGCTACGGCATTGTTAAGCGCAAACTCCACCCATGGTAGCAAGGATGTCCAGTCATCCTGCTTGGCAGAAACAAAATGTTGTAGATATGTGACCAGGGTCTGGTTGGCCCTCTCTACCAACCCATTCATCTCGGGATGATATGCTGAGGAGAGATTCAACTCAATGCTGAGTAGACGACAAAGCTCTCTCCAGAATCAAGACGCAAACTGGGGACCCCGTTCACTGACAATTTTGTCCGGCATACCATGCAGGCAAAAGATATGTTTGATAAACAACACGGCCAGAGCCCGTGCAGAAGGTAGCCATGGAAGAGGCACCAAGTGCAACATTTTGGAATAAAGGTTGGTGATCACCCAAATAATGGTGTAGCTACGAGACTTGGGTAAGCCCTCCACAAAATCCATCCTGACCATCACCCAGGGCCTGTCCGCCACTGGCATGGGTGAAGCAACCCAGCTGCCCGTTGACAAGGAGAATTGTTCTTGGCGCAGTAAACACACACTCAAATACAGTCTGCGACCTCATAGGCCATATGTGTCCACCAGTATGTCCTCGCCAGTAGCTCTGATGTCCTTTTGGTCCCAAAATATCCACCCACCCTGGACGAGTGAGCCTAAGAGAAAACCTCCAGACACAAACTTGATGGTACAAAAGTCTTGCCCGGAGGCACAGACTCTAGCGAAATTAGGGCCCTAGACTCATGCTCTCAGAAGGGAAAATAAGCCGAGGCTCCTCTTCCTCCTCCTCAGATGTTACAATGGAGTGAAAGAGAGCGTCGGCACAAATGTTCTTGTCCCCGGAATTAAAATGGAGGGTGAAATGGAACCGGGAGAAGAACAAGGACCATCTGGCCTGGCGAGAATTTAACCTCTGGGCTGTCTGTAAATAGACCAAATGCTTGTGGTCTGTGAATTCTTGGAAGGGAAAGTGAGCCCCCCCCAAAAGATGTCTCCTCTTTGAGAAGGCCAACTTCATCACTAGCAACTCCCTGTCCCCAATGGAATAATTCCTCTCAGCTGGTGAGAAGGTCTTGGAAAAAAAGAAGCAAGGATGCTTCCGACCTTGAGCATCCTTTTGGAAGAGGACTGCTCCAGCACCAACGGATGAGGCATCCACCTTCATTATAAATGGCTTATCTACATCTGGGCGATGTAGGATGGGAGTGCTAGCAAAATAAGATTTAATTGAAGTGAAGGCCTTGGAGACCTCCTCAGACCACAATTTGGGATTTGCTCCCTTCTTGGTGAGGGCTAACAAGGGAGCTACCAAAGTTGAGAAATGAGGGATGAACTGGCAATAACAGTTAATGAACCCCATAAAGTGCTGCACCGCTTTAAGAGAATGGGGTTCTTCCCGGTCCATCACAGCCTGTAGTTTGGCAGGATCCGGTGGGAGTCAATATCTGGAGAGTAGATGAGAATATCATACAGATAGACTAGAGTTTCCGCAGCCCTTTTGCAGGACTTGTCCGCGTAAGGGCAATATTGCTTGGGGAGAGAGGAATGGTCTACGGGTACCTCAGTAGTAGCAACCTGAACACTTTCCCTCTGACATC
Source organism: Ranitomeya imitator (assembly GCF_032444005.1). NCBI lineage: Eukaryota > Metazoa > Chordata > Amphibia > Anura > Dendrobatidae > Ranitomeya > Ranitomeya imitator. The sequence continues at coordinate 242,050,000 of NC_091285.1, read as the reverse complement.
TACCCCCACAAGATTTACCCCATCCCAAAATTCTGCATGCGGACCACTCAATATGAGGAGAGTGGTACCATAGACAAGGTATCCCTAACATGACCTCATCAATTCCCTCAGGAATGACAAGCAGAGATACAGTATAATTACCTGATGAGATGGCAACATAGACAGAGTGAAAGGGATGGTCTGGTGTGTTATCTGTGAGGGCAGTGTCGACCCATTCACCACTCATACGGTTACTGGTTGAGCTAGCAATACCAGGGGTATTGCGTGACATTGGGCAAAGGCAGAAGACATAAAATTGTCCTCGGCCCCAGAAACCACACAGAGCTCTACCGAGTGAGTGAATGAGCCTTTTGTAATTGTCCCCTTAAATACAATTTGGAGGCAAACATCGCCGTGTCTACTGTACCTCCACCTACTACCACTAGACGCTGATGTTTCCTCAACCGCTGGGAACATCTGGTGGCAAGATGTCCTGACTGCTGGCAAATATGACAGACCTTGAGTGCACAAGCAGTCCGGGACTTAGATCCTGCTCGTGATACTTCCATGGCCTCATTTGACTCAGAGACCTGGACCAGAGATTCCAAAGGTTTAGCAAAGGTGGGAGCCAGCTGAAACCTCTGCCTACACTGGACCCGCTCTTACCTCCGCTCGTGAAAATGGAGGTCAATGCGGACACGGCTATTAACTCCTCCAGTGTGGCAGGATCTCCCTAGAGGCCAGAGCGTCCCTGACGTGGTCAGCCAGCCCCTTCCAAAATATAGGGATAAGGGCTTTATCCGACCAGCTCAGATGCTAGGGTGTGGAAGTGGAAAGCAAAATGGCTGACCAAGGACGAGCCCTGAGTCAATGCCAGCAGTTGGAGCGCCGTTTCATGGGTGACTCAAGGTCCTAAAAATTTTTTAAAGTCTTAGCACTCAAGGACCTTCCTAGTGGTCCAACAGGAACCGCTTCAGGACCTGCGCATGTGACCCCCGACCTCCAATGGGATGTCGTCCCGTGGGCATGCCCAGTATGGGATAAGCAGGCCTTAGTGCCAGAAAGATCTGCTCGCTGCTGATCAGCACTGGCTACAAAGGCAGAGCCTGGAAGAACAGTAGTAACCAGTCGCCCAGTATCAGCCTGAGTCAGATGCTGGGACCGACGTCTCCACTGAGCAGGCTCCACTGAGGCTAAAGAAGAATGGGAGATCGCAGCAGAGATGGTTCGAGATTCCCCCGATGCAGAGGCGGGAACTCGACACCTAACAAATTTGTATGTACAACCTAAAAATATCTTTGTAGCTTAGTACTCCAAACTATTTCTTGTGACAGGTTCTTTGTATTGCTGTAATGTCAAACCACAACCAACAGCATATGGTATTATTTTATTTAGTGATTATGGTTCATATTCTTGTGTAATTAGTGTTTTTGAAGAAAAACAGGATTAGAGTAAGGAGCTTATTGTAAAAAAATATGAGGTAAAGCTGACATCTCAAGGTATTGGTCATTTTGTTTAAAAGGGGTTTTCTCAACTTTACAAATGGTTTAAATTGCAAAAAGTTTATAAAAAAGCAAGAACTTTATAATGTACTTGCTTTTAAAAATCCTCTTGTTCTCAACAGTAGATGGATTTTTAAATTGTTTCTTATTTGTTTTTATTACTAGCCACGGTTGTAATCTATCAGTGGTATCTAGTTACCGACCCGAGGAGCACGCTCTCTCCAATAAACCTTGTAAGCGCTATTTTGAAGCTGGCTGAATCTCTGGATCTCACAAGCCTTCACACCACTGATGCAACAGAGGCAAGCCTACCTCTGCATGATGCATGAGAGACCAGACAGTTTGGACAAGCTACACAAACATTTTGCTGGTCCCATCAATTAATCAATCAATCAATCAATCAGGAGTGCACACACACCTGGCAAGTAGAAAGCTGGTAGATTTGGGAATGGTGCATTCCTGAAGATTGATGATGAGAACAACCTTTTAAAGGGACTCTGTCACCTGAATTTTGAGGGAACAATTTTCAGCCATAGAGGCGGGGTTTTCGGGTGTTTGATTCACCCTTTCCTTACCCGCTGGCTGCATGCTGGCTGCAATATTGGATTGAAGTTCATTCTCTGTCCTCCATAGTACACGCCTGCGCAAGGTAAGATTGCCTTGTGCAGGCATGTACTACGGAGGACAGAGAATGAACTTCAATCCAATATTGCAGCCAGCATGCAGCCAGCGGGTAAGGAAAGGGTGAATTAAACACCCGAAAACCCCGCCTCTATGGCTGAAAATTGTTCCCTCCAAATTCAGGTGACAGAGTCCCTTTAAGCCATCACATACTCAATTAGATTTTGTGCCTACCAGTAGTGAATATACATAATTATATAAAACAATATGAATACAGATAAACATGTCTGGCTTAGAAAAGGCCACTTTAAATAATTCAACTTTATTATGCATGATCAACAATCAGTTCAATGATTCATCCATAGAAAACCCGACAACCTCTAATTATAGATGATGGGTTCTCTTGTGTAAATCAAAATTGGAAATGCTTTTCTCCATTACTTACCATGTTTGGGTCTTTTAAACATAAACTAGATTTCATTTCCTAAAGTGAACACAAAGTGTCTCATTGCAAACTTAAGATTCTGCAAAGGTTTCGAATCAGATAGTATAAACAAAGATATATGTTCATCTAGACAGAAGAGTGCCTGCAATCAGAGAAACCCTCCCGGACAAGAAAATACCAGTCTAATGCCATCTTTTATCCGTGAGTTCACAAAGGTGCCTTTTCTGTGCTGATATTTGAACCTTGGCACACAACGTGCACTCTGGATTTGTTCCACTACACAAATGCATGGTTTGAAAAGGAACATGATTGTCTGAGGTTACAAAAGTAGCGTTTGAATAATTCCTTATTTTCCCAGGGTCCCTGACTGCCGTTTTTGTCAGGTCTACATTTTAACCCATATTATGTTGCAGTACAAGTGTTGTCATGCACCGTGAAATTAGGAGTCTTGTAAATGGTGTACATTACCTTTGACACAATGTATCACTTTTGTTGTTCTGTTTCCTTAGACAAATTCAGCTGCAAACTCACACAATAACAAGCTCAGTGAGACTTTATTACAAAGGATTTGATTTACCGTTTTTAATAGAAAATAAGGTCACCAAAACTGTGTTGCCAACAGATACCTCAAAGGGCTATAAATTAGGTTGCTTGAAGCACACCAATTAATTTGAAAGGTAGCCATGACTTTATTAGAATATGGTGGAAAAAATAATCATGATGGGGTACAATACTGTAATATACCCCTCATATCCATTCTTATTCTAATAGTGGTAAAAGTAATTTGAGAACCAGACATGTTTTCCTATAAGAGATGATAGAAGTCTTTGAAATTCAAATTCCCCAGGGTTTTTCTTTTTTTTAATAATTTTTTTTTTGCAGAGAAGTGACATACATAATAGAAAAAAAACATATTACGCACAAATAATTTTAGATTAAATTACAAATAATGGCAAAATTAATTTAACAAATACTGAGTTAATGTAATACCAGTCATGTCCATAACAATATACAGTAGGTGAATGAAGTGGGACTCAATTTTAAAAGGAGTGGATAAATAGAGTAATACTAAAAAAGCAATAGGAGACCATCCAATGGAAGATGAAGTCATAAGGGGTAGGGTGCCCCGGGCTTTCTTAGTCCAAGGTGTTCAAATTTTAATGAGGTGTAGATGTGAATGTGATTCCCAGCTAGAAAGCTCCTCAAGGCAATAGGTCTAATGTATTTTAGGTAACCGCCCTGAATGAGTAGGGGGTATTGATTGTCCAAGTTTGAAATTTTTTTTTTAAGCTTTTTTTTAAGTACTGCAAAATATTGAATTGCCCTGAAAGATGATTGTAATACTTTGAGGGCTCCTAGGACTTTATCCAACCGCTTTTAGCACAACCAAAGTCTTGGTAATTCCAATGGGTTCTCATTATAACTATAGATTTTATCCCGGTAATAGCCAACAGAAACTTTTGCTGCTTTTTTAATTAAAAAAATGGTTCAAAATTGGCATGCGTATTCCTGCTAAACACTAGTGTTTTGCAAGCGTACTTAGCTTGCAGAATGCTAGCGTTTTCCAAGCGATCTGTAGCATACATAGTGTTTGACAAGTGTTACCAACTTTTTACTATTGATGTTGCCTATGCAGCATCAATAGTAAAAAGATATGATGTTAGAGATAATAAAAAAATTAAAAATTGTGATATTCTCACCTTTCGGCGGCCCCCACAGCCTTTCCGCTACTCGCAATGCTCCCAATCCCAGTGATGCCCTACGACAATGACAACAGATGACGTAGCATCACGCGAGACTGCTACGTTGTCACAGGTCATTGTCTCAAAGCATCACTGGGAACGGGAGCATTGCAAGGAGTGGGAAGGCTGTGGGGGCCGCCAAAAGGTGAGAATATAACAATTTTTTATTTTAATTCTTTTTTTTCAGGTATATGGTTCCCAGGGCCTGAGGAGAGTCTCCTCTCCTCCACCCTGGGTACCATCTGCACATGATCCGCTTACTTCCCGCATGGTGGGCATAGCCCATGCAGGAAGTAAGAGGATCAATGCATTCCTATGTGTGCAGAATCGCCACGATTCTGCACAAAGAATGAGCATGCTGCATATTTTTCCACTATGCGATTCCGCCGCTGAAAAATACGCAGCATTAGCACAGCATTGCGTAATCCCATTGAATTCAATGGGTATTAGGTGTTGAGTTCTTTCCGCTGCACAGGGGGAATCTCAAGCCACCTCCGCAGCAGTCTCCCATTCTTCTTTAGCCACAGTGGAGCCTGCTCAGCAGAGAAATTGGTCCCAGCGTCTAGCTCAGTCAGATACTGTGCATGTGATTACTGCTGATCTTCCAGGCTCAGCCATGGTAACCAGCACTGTTCAGTGGCGAGCAGACTCTCCCGGGACTAGCTCGTGCTTTTCCTCTACTGAGCAGGCCCAAGTGACAAGCTCTCATTGGAAGTCGGGGGTCACATGCTCAGGTCCTGAAGCAGTTCCTGTTGGACCACTAGGAAGGTCCTGGAGAGCTTTCTCTATAAAAGCTTTGCATGGCCCCATGGCCATGTGCTAGTATCAACCTATGTTCATGAGTGTATGAACTTAGCTACTTTGTGGTCTGTGTCAGCATGTGCTCAGGGTCGGCTGTAAGCCACTAGAATTCCGGCACCACCGGAGAGGAGTTTGTTTGTGTGAATTTAGTGTAGGCATATAGCCACTAGAATTCCATCACCTCAGGAGAGGAGTTTGTTTGTGTGAATTTAGGGCTGGCGTATAGCCTCTAGAATTCCGGCACCTCCGGAGAGGAGTTGTTTTGTGTGCTGTTGCTGACTGTATGACCACTGTATGCTACCTGCTCCGTTAGTGAGCTTTGATTCTCTGTGAGGTTAACAGAGCACAGCATTACCTTTAATCCTGGTGACTCTGTAAAGCAACAGAGTTCGCTCCTATACAGACCGGGTGATGGAACCCGTGTCTATTCAGGTGTAGTACCGCCATATAGTGCCGCCATTTACTAGCAGCAGGTTCCACTCCTACACGGTGGACCCCGGGCTGCAAACGCACCTATACTATCTCTATATTTACCCGGTGCGTTCCACCAGCCCTAACAATGGGCTGTGTTGTGTATGCGTTTTCGCCATTATTTTGCAGTGAAAAAAAACAGCAGAAATGCATACAATCTGCAGTGTGTGCACATAGCCTTACACTCAGTAATTGCCCATTTATCTTTTCCCATACATTTTGTGCAACACTATAATTAACTTTTCAGAATTTTTTCAACTCCAATTTTCAACTCTTGTAAAAAAGAACACAACAATAATCGTTATAAATAGCATGCAAATAAAGCAAAATGTGGCAAACAGCTGGTGTATAGTTGTGGTGTGTATGGTTGGCATACTGGATTAAATGTCTACTTTTAAAAAAAATCCTATTTTTTTAAAGAAAATTTTATCCACTTCCCAAATATGAGATAAAAAGAAATTATGAATAGAAATCCAAACAGCTAGTTTCTGTAGCAAGGTGCTGTATTGGTGTTGCATACAAGGATGTGCAATTTGACTAGTAATACAGATGTGTAAATAAAAGAATGTTTGAAACCCATACGATTTGTGAAGTACTTAAATTTAAAAATGATAGGGAATTTTCATTGGTATTTTGAAAAAATAAATATTCCATCCTTCACAAAATAGATTGCACCAGATTTGAAAAAACTCAGTACAATTGTTTGTGACGAGCAAGTAAACCTTGTTTACTTGCTGCTTTCTAGTGCATGAGTGCAGCGCCCCAGGGTCCTGGTCGTTGCAGTAATATCATTCTCCTTAGGGGGAGTGATGTTACGTTTGGAGGTAAAGAAGGACAACTGCATCCAGGTATCACAAACATGCAACACATTTCACACTCCAGGCCACCAGGGGGAGCTCTGCTCCTATTTATTAGGGCACTCCTCACACTTAGGTAAAACTGGTTGCCTGGGGAGGAAGTTAGTTAGTTGCTGGCTGAGCTTCACTCAGGTAGTTGGTCCCTGGCAGGGGTGGGATCCTGTCAGAGATCGAGCAAGAAGGACATGGAGCTGTGCATGCCCTGAGAGCTGCAGCTTCTAGAAAGAGACATTGAAGGAGAACTGTATTGTAGAGAGGGTGAAGAAGTCGTAGCAAAGGAGTGGATAGCGGGAGGCATTCTGCCCTACACAGGCTGCCTCTTTCTGAGACGCAGGATCCCGGTAGCCGGAACACCGAGGGAGCAACAATCCTTTATGCCTTGCTCCAGAGACCAGCAGGACAGCTAATTTCACATTACCTGTCCGCCCCTACACCCAGGAGGCAGGGTGGCACCCCTTAGAGGCTGGGGCATGATAGAGTCCCTGTAAAATGCCTCAAGCCACCGGTCATACGGGTTTGTCCTAGCCATCTGGGGGACAGAGAGAGAGACACAACATCTACAACATCTGTGAGGACCTTATGAGAAGCTTAGCAGTAATGTACTACAATACCACGGCGCTAGAGGAAGGCTACTGATTTCTACCTGGATAAGCGGACTCTGAACTTGCCTCCAAACCGGCCGGACTCTGTCTGCCCTGTGATCTGGTGCCCTGAACAGTGGATTCTGAAGCCTTCAGTAAAGGTAAAGAGACTGCAACCTTGTGTCCTCGTTATTCACTGCGCCTCTCACCATCCACCATCTACACACTGGGAAGCCCTGGGGACATACTTCACCTGTGGGAAGGTATACCATCTAGCTGACATAGCATCATTCCAGCGGACCCCTTAAAGCAGCGTCGGTGATCCTGACCGAATACCACAGGTGGCGTCATGAACACAAACTTTATCCCTTTAAAGACATTTCCCTTTTACATGGGCACCCACTGTTAGAGTTGGCGGAACACACTGAATATATTTATTAGATGAGATAGGTGCGTTCGCAACGCGGGATCCACCATGCAGGAAAGAACCTGCTGCTAAGTAAAGCGGTGAAGTAAATTAGTATAAACAAACTCTGTAACTTCACAGAGCCCATAGTAAAGAGAACGATGTGCCCTGTTTAGCTCACAGGGAACACAGCTACTGAGTAGAGCCGACTGTGGTCATGCAGTCCCAACCAAACACGCTGCTCCTCTCCGGTGGAACCAGAATTCTAATGGCTATTAGCAATCCCTGAATTCACTCATGAGAAACTCCTCGCCGGAGGTGCCAGCATTCTAGGGGCTTATTTCAGCCGGGTCCCTGACTGCCTACACACAAAAACTCCTTGCCGGAGGTGCCAGCATTCTAGGGGCTTATTTCAGCCGGGTCCCTGACCACACACGCGACCACACTGGCACTGAGCTTGTACATATTTGATACTAGCGAATGGCCGTGCGGTCATGAAAACCTTTTATAGCTGCAGCAACTTCAGGACCTTCCTAGAAGGACCAATGGAAGGCTGCTGCAGAACTTGATCAGGTACATGGCCTTCCTGGAGGACCGATGGAAGTTGCTGCAGTACCTGAGCATGTGACCCTAGACCTCCACTGAGAGATCTTACCCTGGGCATGCTCAGTGTGTGCAAAACAGGACTTAGTCCCAGAAAAGCCTGCTCATCGCAGACCAGTGCAGGGTACAATAGCAGAGCCTGGAGAGGCAGCAGTAACCCTTTGCACAGTATCAGATTCAATGAGATGCTGGGACTGACGTCTCTGCTGAGCAGGCTCCACTGCGGCCGATGCAGAATGGGAGACAGCAGCAGACACGGCTCGAGATTCCCCCTGTGCAGCAGCGGGAACTCGACTCCTAACACCCAGGGCCATGGACTGGGTTACCACTGTGATATCCCCCTGTGAACCGCAGGACCCGGTACCGAGTACCCCACAGCCCTGGTGGGCAACTCATGAAGAATGAATTAAAAAATGTGTAGTTGTAATCTATAAAATGGTGGCAGATATTTTTTAAGCAAATTTCATAAAATTCTAAATGAATTGTATTCATATATTATTCTCATCACTATTTTCTATGTATTTTCTTTTGCACACCGAACCATGATCAATTTGGAAAGAAAGAACTTGGATAATATGCATTTTAAAAAGTTGAGCTACATTCTGCTTTTATACTGTTTTAAAAAAAGCACAGTTTTATTAAAGGAAAAAATCCCTTTCATTATCTTCTAGTGTAACTTATGTTTTTTGGAGTAATATCATAGGAGGCACCTTCTTGTCCATACTAGTTATTTTTGTCATGTAAGAAAAGATACATTCCTGATGCGCACTAATATTCTTCCAAAACTTATAAGAATAAATAGTGAAGAACTTGTCAAAGCAACCTATAAGTCCTGTGCTTTCACTTTCTAAAATGTCTATACAAATGAGATGTAGACTCTCATTGGATGCCATGGGCAATGCAATCCCTTTTTCTAGTTTTATTCTCCCTTACTGTTTATTGTCTAACTTCACTTATGTACAGCATTATTCAAAAGTCTCCATGTAGATAAAACTGCTTTATGGTAATTTATAAGCCTACATGTATAGAAACAGTGGGCCTAATTTATCAGTTATATAACAAACAAATATTTATTTAATTAAAAATAAATCCGCGCAAAACAAGTGTTTAAGAAAACAGAAAATGTATTTTAATAAGGATAGTCTATGGAAGTAGCAGAGTAATTAACAAAATTATTGCTCTTAGCCCGTAGATCTAAAGTAGTAGTCTCCTAAATGGGTATATTAATATAGCTCTAAAAAGAAAGTTTAAATAGATGTAAATAAGCTGCTAGTAAGAATAGATGACAACTGTACAGGTGGTATCCATCTATTAATATTCAAGTCCGCATGAGTACATAAGAGCAAATACCTATAAATAATCCCATAAACATTTAGTAGATAGATAGCAACAAATGCGTCTCTAAAAGTGCCAATATAGATAGCCACTTATATACTCCTTATATTATAGAGAGATCTCTCAAAAACTGTTAAAAAGCCTAATTTATAAACAGCAGAAAAATGGAGAAGAATATATGAAGCCGCCCCGGCCGGTAGTGATTGCTTCAATGGTTGAGGTAGCGCAATGTTTTACAACCAGATTAGCCGGGTCGGAAATCTGCTGTGCATGCCGTCTGTTACCTTTGTTGGAGCTCGTATCTTGCGTGATGCCGCTGTCCGTTCCTCAAAGGTGCCTGCAGTGAAAGCTGTTCAAGATCCTATGTTGCAGGATGAATCCCGGCCTTTAGCTGTATACAATGCTTCCTCGCGGTGCGCAATGCTCGGAGCAGGACCTGCCGTGACGTGCACAGTCACGTGAAGCCTCGGGATAGTTAGATGCTGAACATTCAGGGAGTACGGGTCGCCAAATGGACCAAAGTCCTACGCGTTTCCGGGCACGTTTCTGTTTTCTCAAACATTTGTTTTGCGCGGATTTATTTTTAATTATATATTTTTTTACTCTGACAATAAAGTGTTTGTTGTCTAAATCTGCAGCACTATAAGATACTCCATAACTGAGCGCCATTGCAAATCTATATATATCAACAAATATTTATTGCCCGTAAACACCAATTACACTGCAGCGTTAATCCACAACTTTTTCATGTATGCAAATAATTATATGCAACATTATGTTGCAAAAGATATTTTTTTCATGCTCCAATTAGATGAATAAGGCAGCTAACAAAGTTTCTGCAACAGGTGAATATACCCTTCTAAGTCAGTGATAGAGAATATTTTTCCTATTATCATGAATATTATGGGAGGTCACACTGGAAAATGATAATCGTTCTCATGTATGTAACCAATCTCAGAGGCCTTGCTGCCCAAAGCTGGAGTTCTACATTCATTTTCTAGTTTTTAATTTATTTTAGTATTTGGCGTGAAAAGGTGATACATGGACATGAGCAACAAACTGCTCATTTTTTTGCTGAACAGTTTTATTGTAAAAGATGAGGATACTGATCAAAGTCCTCCTAATGGGGTAAATATTAAACAAATTGTCTTAAGTTCTTAAAGGGATTGACCAGGATTTTAATGTTGATGGTTAATCCTTAGGAATGGTCATCAACGTCTGATTGATGGAGGTGTGACAACAGCACCCCTGACAATCAGCTGCTCAGTTATGGAGCTGCACAATACATCTCCGTTGACAGTATTATGGCCGTGATCGACTAATGTACACTGCGCCCTATTCAAATGAAAAAGGGGTCGGTGTACAGCATCCTGTTGCACCCACTATTCCACTGACAAAGCTGTGCAGCTCCATAACGAATTCCGGATGTCGCTGACAAAGGGAACAGCTGATCAGGGTGGGTGCGAGGTGTTCCTACCCCACAAAACAGTTGTTGATAACCAGTCCTAAGGTTAGGCTATCAATGTTAAATTCCTGGAAAATCACTTTAAATTCTTAAAATTGAAAACTCTTGCAAAAAAACGCTGCTTTTCCATTTACCTCTTACTAAAAATTATCTTTATTCTCAAGAATGTTAAAGTCTATTGCTCATTGCCTAGGTTACCTGCCACCTTTGTCATCTCAGAGTGACTATTTACCTAGGCAAGGATCATGCTATAAAGCTCTGCTCTTCTCAAAAAAACTTCAAAGGTAAAGCTGCATCTAACAGCCAGGGAGAGTGCACAGGTTATATCAGAGACTCAACATTGTTGCCACAAGAGCGCACCACATCCTACCAAACAGGAAGGTTTGAGACTGAGGAGTGCTGTGCTCCTGAAGACAGAAGAAAAGACAACCCATTTTTTTATTGAATTTCATACAGTATTATTATTATTTATTATTATAGCACCATTTATTCCATGGAGCTTTACATGTAAGTAGGGGCATACATAAAAAATACAAGTGCAGTAATCTTAAACAATACAAGTCATAACTGGTACAGGAGGAGAGAGGACCCTGCCTGCGAAGGCTCACAATCTGCAAGGGATGAGTGAGAATACAGTAGGTGAGGGTAGAGCTGGTTGTGCAGTGGTCTGGTGGATCAGTGGTTACTGCAGGTTGTAGGCTTGTCGGAAGAGGTGGGTCTTCAGGTTCTTTTTGAAGGTTTCCATGGTAGGCGAGAGTCTGATGTGTTGTAGTAGAGAGTTCCAGAGTATGAGGGAGGCATGGGGGAATTCTTGTATGCGATTGTGGGAAGAGGAGATAAGAGGGGAGTAGAGAAGGAGATCTTGTGAGGATCGGAGGTTGCTGCAGGTAAGTATTGGGAGATTAGATCACAGATGTATGGCGGATAGAAGTTGTGAATGGCTTTGGATGCCATGGTTAGAGTTTACATAAAAACTAAAACAATTATCTTATCATCTTTCATTTCCTCTCAGCATCCGCTGACATTTAATAGTTGTTTAGGTAGTATTGACACTTCTCAATAGAATTTTCTTTTATACATGAAGTCCAAAATGTTCATTAGATAAATGAGATAAAATATCCACTATGAAAATACACTGGCCTAATAACCGGGAGAATTATATAATTACTTGCATGTTTGAGTAGCGCATTTAATGTCATTTAGCTGATGTTTAAAAATATATGTTGCAAAGATTTGCACGGGGCTATAATAATTAGTCAGAGATATTAATTTATATTAAACTCATCTAGATAATGTGACTGGTTTGACATGGCTCAGTGCTTTTTGTAGAATATTGGATACACACAAATGAGAACACAGAAGATCCCTGCTAAGAAGAAAATATGTAGAGAATAGAGATATTATAGGATAAATACAATACATTTATTTCCAATTCTAATCGTTATCTGGATATTAAGATTTTCAGAGACATTAGTGTTATGTTCATCTAACCAGCCAATTTCATTGGGAGCGGCTGAAGCATCCAATATCTATGGGGTACCAGAGAGGAAATCATCACTTCAAAGTTCAAGAAAAGTTTGTGATTTATTCACCCAAGCGTCAGAGATGTGCTGCACTTCAGCTCCATTGTATATGCTCTCCTCTCAACATACTGTAAATATGGTTACATAGGCTAACAGGTGGTACATATGTTGCAGATACAAATATCCACAGTGTATTACAGTAGCAACGAGGGAGACTTCACTCAATGTCAAAACGTACCTGCACTTGCCATTGAGAGAACATTTGACACTTTTAATTTTTTTAGTTATATAAAATATTTATTGCATGGTTTAAAATTAAATTACAACATTTTATTGTATTCCCAACCTCAATATTTTATAGTTTTTAGATTAGTGACTTGAAGCAGGATGGCAACCTATCTTTGACTAGAATCTGCGCAGATCTCTGACAAATCTGCCATGTCTTAAACTAGCCAGAGAACTTATTGAGACATCAGTTTTTATTTCACTTACAACTCTAAAATGGGAGCGCTTATAATCAGTGTGCCGAACCCAATTTTTAGTCATCAATGTGGCATTTATGTTTCTAAGCTTTTCCTACCCATTACATAGCAAAAATGGACAGCACACGTATACCACCCAGATGTCATCCCAGTGCAAGCCATTTATAAATGGACCCATTTGTTCGAATGGGCGAATTTGATGTGTTGTATTAAAAAAAGATTTGTGAACTTGCCAATAGACTAAAATGGGTATGCATTCTATCCGTGACAAATGGCTGAATGAGGCTTCACAATAATCTGTTGATACAAGAATCTTTCTGATTGTCAGTAGAAGATGGGTAGCTTACTCCGCTTAGAATTTAGTCCATAAAGAGCAAGATAATTAGAATGGATAAACAGGAAAACAGCAGTAGAAGTGTGCAGTCACAATGGACTATCACCTCTACTGCACATTGTAAGAGCTCGCTCACACAGTCGTATAACATGACCGAGTGCTATCCAATGTTTTATCAGATAGCGCTCAACCCAATGTTATACTATGGGGAGGTGCAGAGCTGCATTTTTTTGCTGCTGCATCTGATCATCAATCTATGGGTGTGTGTGAAACCTCGGACTGCACTTGTATGTCACCCGAGATAATGCGAGATAATGGAGAAGATGGAGAAATTAATTTCTCTGCCTTCTCGTCAACTGTCATGCGATTCTTTCATGTAGGAGAATCTGATCAAATCACATGACACTTGGCTAAAACTCTGGCAGAGTTTGATCCAAGTGACATTAGCATAATCAGCCTGATTCTCTAGCTTGAGAGAATCTATGTGACATAGGTCTATTAATCATGATCTATGGAGCTATACCTAATGAGAAGTCAACAACTAGATAGTGGTCTATGGTAAAACTTTTGCCTTGGGATCCAGTACATCAGCACAGATAACGTACAACGTATGAACAACGTACGTACTACACAGTACCGGTAAAAAAAATTGGCACATCTGTTTAGGTAACGATTTTACTTGTTTTTATTAGAATGCGGGTATTGTGCAATCAAACTGAAAGAAGAAAACCCATGAAGGAACAAATATGGAAGCAAGAGAAAGCATATTTTTTAATGAAATATTTTTTCAAGACACTGCCAAAAAGAAGAACCATCAACACATGTAAAACAAGAGCAGAGAAAGTGTTACATAGAAACAAAAACAATACACAAAGTTATTTCTTCAAAAATACATCTTTATTAGAAACAGCAAAAGGAACTATAGGGTAGTGGCGCTATTGTGTAATGTTCAGGGTCAGCTGCAGGTGAATCCCTATATCACATAGTGAGTGAAAGACTACCATGAACAAGAGATTTGTGCACCTGCGCTATACACCATAATACATTGAATAACCAGTACTATTGTTAGTTACCTGTTGAGTAGAAAAAGTGACCGAGTTGCTTTATACTGAAGTAAATCGGATCAAGGATAATGTAGGGTCGAACTATGATAAGGAGAAAGAGGGGTATTTATTATGCCTGTATTAATGTATTATGTTGCGTCTAGATATACAGGTCCTTCTCAAAAAATTAGCATATAGTGTTAAATTTCATTATTTACCATAATGTAATGATTACAATTAAACTTTCATATATTATAGATTCATTATCCACCAACTGAAATTTGTCAGGTCTTTTATTGTTTTAATACTGATGATTTTGGCATACAACTCCTGATAACCCAAAAAACCTGTCTCAATAAATTAGCATATTTCACCCATCCAATCAAATAAAAGTGTTTTTTTAATAACAAACAAAAAAACCATCAAATAATAATGTTCAGTTATGCACTCAATACTTGGTCGGGAATCCTTTGGCAGAAATGACTGCTTCAATGCGGCGTGGCATGGAGGCAATCAGCCTGTGACACTGCTGAGATGTTATGGAGGCCCAGGATGCTTCAATAGCGGCCTTAAGCTCATCCAGAGTGTTGGGTCTTGCGTCTCTCAACTTTCTCTTCACAATATCCCACAGATTCTCTATGGGGTTCAGGTCAGGAGAGTTGGCAGGCCAATTGAGCACAGTAATACCATGGTCAGTAAACCATTTACCAGTGGTTTTGGCACTGTGAGCAGGTGCCAGGTCGTGCTGAAAAATGAAATCTTCATCTCCATAAAGCATTTCAGCCGATGGAAGCATGAAGTGCTCCAAAATCTCCTGATAGCTAGCTGCATTGACCCTGCCCTTGATGAAACACAGTGGACCAACACCAGCAGCTGACATGGCACCCCACACCATCACTGACTGTGGGTACTTGACACTGGACTTCAGGCATTTTGGCATTTCCTTCTCCCCAGTCTTCCTCCAGACTCTGGCACCTTGATTTCCGAATGACATGCAAAATTTGCTTTCATCAGCAAAAAGTACTTGGGACCACTTAGCAACAGTCCAGTGTTGCTTCTCTGTAGCCCAGGTCAGGCGCCTCTGCCGCTGTTTATGGTTCAAAAGTGGCTTTACCTGGGGAATGCGGCACCTGTAGCCCATTTCCTGCACATGCCTGTGCACGGTGGCTCTGGATGTTTCCACACCAGACTCAGTCCACAATCTTCCTCAGGGTCCGGTCTCCTCTTCTCGTTGTACAGCGTTTTCTGCCACATTGTTTCCTTCCAACAGACTTACCATTGAGGTGCCTTGATACAGCACTCTGGGAACAGCCTATTTGTTGAGAAATTTCTTTCTGGGTCTTACCCTCTTGCTTGAGGGTGTCAATGATGGCCTTCTTGACATCTGTCAGGTCGCTAGTCTTACCCATGATGGGGGTTTTGAGTAATGAACCAGGCAGGGAGTTTATAAAAGCCTCAGGTATCTTTTGCATGTGTTTAGAGTTAATTAGTTGATTCAGAAGATTAGGGTAATAGGTCGTTTAGAGAACCTTTTCTTGATATGCTAATTTATTGAGACAGGTTTTTTGGGTTATCAGGAGTTGTATGCCAAAATCATCAGTATTAAAACAATAAAAGACCTGACAAATTTCAGTTGGTGGATAATGAATCTATAATATATGAAAGTTTAATTGTAATCATTACATTATGGTAAATAATGAAATTTAACACTATATGCTAATTTTTTGAGAAGGACCTGTATACGGCACCACCTTTTTCCAGAAAAAGTGCTTGCTTGTGCATCTACAAGATAAATAGCTAAAAATGTCCTGTGTAAAAACAAATACACTCAAGTGTGAGCCTGAAAGGACCTTATGATGTGCTAGTTAGAATTCCCAAGACCTGTATAATAATATGACAAAGTGATTACTCTCTACCTGTAATACAATTACTGCACGGGTTAGAACAGTCCGTAGATTCCAAGCGGTGGTAGCAAAGCAAAGTTATTTATCTGCCGATGAACACCCTTTGTCCAAACATTTCCCAATTTATCATAAGGGATCAGTACAAGGAGTAAAGTTAATGAGTATTAAGGTGGTCCAAAAGGACTGGAGAAATGGGGATTTTATAAAACTAATGTCCCGTGAAGAAACCCGGTACATCTTTGAGTTGGACACATTGAGACAGAAAGGTTTGAACAATGAGGGGGAGTTGTTTGCTTTTGGATAAATGATGCAGGATGAGCCACAGGTATTTAAGGCTACTCAGCACAGGGGAAGCCAACCCTGATGAAGGAATCCACTGTAATTCTGAAACACGTAGGTTATTGGCTCCCACTACGATCCGTACTTTCTTTAGGGGCACCACGTGACTGCTGATCATGTGACCCGAATAGCGGGAAAGTCCACAATCACCTGACCTCAAGCCATATCAGATGTTTTAGGATGAGTTACACAACAGAGTGAAGACAAAGTGGCCAACAAGTGCTCATTACCTCCGGGAATTCATTTCAGTCTGAATCTGCAATGTGCACATTCTAATAAGAACAAGAAAAACTACAGCATAAACAGATGAGTCCAAACTTTTGATATTGTACATCAATCAGCCATTAAATTAAAACCATTGACAAGTTAAGCAAATATAACAGATTGTCCTATAATGTATTACATTGGTACCTAGATATTTGTGGTATATATTAGGCAGAAAGTGCATAGTAATTTTTGAAATTTATGTGTTGGGAACAGGAAAAATAGGCAAGTGTACGGCTCTAAATACATTTGACAATATCAAGGTGGCACAACAGGGAGTTGATTCATGCACTGAGACATCAAGACTGTCTGCTCTATGTCACAAAAGAGCTATTGTAGTAAAAGTTCAGAAAAAGTTACTGTTGACTATGAAACAAATATTTCAGAACACTCTGTGTGTCATATCTTCCTGTATATGGGGCTGCTTGTCTTCAATATTTTCAAAGTATCTAAAAGGAGTATATAACCATACAAAATTGACACCTTCCTCTGAACAGTAGTGGAAGGTCTGATGAATCTTGTCTTCATGTACATCATGTGGATGGTAGGATGCATGTGTGTTGCATACCTGGTTAGAAGATGCAGCAGGATGCATAGAGGTTCACTGCAATGAGCAGATGTCAAGTCAGCGAGGGCAGCAGGGTGATGCTCTGGGAAATTTTTGATGAGATACCTTGGTTCTGCAATTCATGTGGATGACACTTTAACACATGCTACCTACATAAACATTGTTGCAGACTAAGTACACACTTTCATGGCTTTTGTATTCCTTAATGGCAACAGCCTCTTCCAATTGGCTAAATCAAACTGCCACACCGCAAATATTTTTTAGGTGTGATCTTAAATAGAACTGTACTTTCAACAAACTTTGAATAATTCAAAAGTACTGGTGAATAAAATGATTTGCATAGTTTACGTAGTTAGAGAAATCTGCTAACTTCCCACTTATCAGACACTTCTTCCTCCCCTGCCTTCTAAACTTATCATCCACTATGATAAAAACAGCTCAAATCCATCTTGCTCAGACAAAGCATTCTACCAGCTCACTGTAGGGTCATTGTACACAGCTCATTGTACTCTATGAAAAGCGGAGGGAGAGAAAGATTAAGGACTAAGCAGAAAGATTAAGGCAGAAGGAGAGGAAACAGGCAGAGGTAAAAATACAACGATTGAGGTGAGCTTGCAAACAAGTATTTTTCCTCACCCCAGAGCTGATTAGCATGCAGACAGCTCATCACTGCTATGTAATATCCTCCATGTTGATGGAGGAAATGTGCTAAAAACTAAATTATAAAGCATAATCTCTCTCTGTGCACTCTGCAGTTTATGGGCGAGTTTATGGGGTTGTAAGAGTAAAAGCAAATTAATACTTGATATTCAGACCATTAGCCATTTTAGGTCTAGCTATCTAGACCATTTTGAACTAGACACTAAGTAGGCATTTTTAGTTTGTTGGCTGTAAGAGATACTATTTGTGCAATATTTGTCTGTGATATTTGTCCTGTCATAACATCTTATCTATGTATGATAGTGGGACTTAAAATAATACAGACATAGTTACAAAGCAGTACAACTAGATAAGGGCCAAATCACCTCATCATGATATGTAGCTACATCCCAGCAACAATTTTGCTACTAAAGAAAAAGACTATGAGAACATCAATATTACCAATTTACGGTGATCGTATGGTGTAGTGCTAAAGACTAAGCTTCTGCAGAAGAGGTTTGAAAGCAATAATCATACAATACGGTTAATTCAAGTAACTCACAAGTGGTGCCATCTCTAATTGATGTCCTTTATGTTCACTTTCCTTCAACAGCTGGTCCATTCCACCATAATGACTTTTGCAAATCATGACTCTTCACTTTTTAGTCTGCTACTTAGATGTGTTTGGTGTAATACTTTTCTAAGAGCCTTCCTACATATTTACACTTTATACACACACTTCCTATCCTGCAGTATAGTCCACTTGGTTGCATTTACTAATTGAAAAATCCCCTTTTAGTGCTCCCATTAGTAATAGTGTCTCTAAGTAAGCTGTCTCTGACTTATCTGTTGCATTCAGCTGCATAATATCGAGGGCAGTTAAATGTCACAGATAAGGGAAATGTCACAGTCAAAGGGAACTTGGTTAGAGGCTACTATTACGTTGTGGGGGTTACTATACATATATAGTACTGTGAAAACAAAATAGGCAGGTGTGACAAAATGCTGCAAAGTAAGAATGCTGTAAAAAAAAGAAGTGTTAATCTTTTTTTTTATAAATTAACAATATCCAAAGTGAATGACAAGTTAAATCTAACTTAGATCAATATTTGGTGGGAACACCCTTTGCCTTCAAATCAGCATCAATTCTTCTCAGAACATTTGCACTCTGTTTTTGAAGGAAATTGTCAGGGAGGTTGTTGCAAACAGAACTAACCACAGACCTTTTCTGGATTTAGGCTGACACAAATCCTTCTGTTTATTTATGTAATCCCAGGCAGACTCCATGATGATGTTGAAATTAGGACTTTTGGGGACATATCATCACTTCCAGGACTCGTTCTATCTTCACAGCAACGATGGTTCTTAATGACATTGGCTCTATGTTTGGGATCATTGTACTGCTGCTGAATACGTTTGGAGTCAAACACCTCTCTAATGGTTGCGCATGTTGGACTACTATCTGCCTGTATTTCTAAGCATTTAAGACCCCGTTAATCATAATCAAATCCTCAGCTCCATTTATTGAAATGCAGCTCAATACTTTCAAGGAATCTCCACCATGCTTCATTGTTGCCTGCAGCCACTTATTACTGTATCACTCTACAGCCATTTGACAAACAAACGGCCTTTTGCTACAGCCAAATTTTTAGTATTTTGACTCATTAGTCCAGAGCATCTGCTGCCATTTTTCTCCACTCCAGTTCTTATGGTTTCATGAATAGTTCAGTCACTTAGCATTTTTCCCCTTGTTCCCGTATTGAATGTGAGGTCTTTTGGCCACAATTCTTCAATGAAGAGCACTTCAAGCCAGATTTCTATGTACAGTACATGGGTCAAGGTGAACCCCTCTGGTTGCTGCTAGTTCTTTGCTGATGAGACTGCTAGGCATTTTGTGATATTGAAGGCAAATAAATATGGCATGTCTTTCATCTGCTGCACTTAACTTCTGAGGCCAACCACCGTGTCTACATTCGTCACCGAAGGATGAACAGCACATCTTGCAACTCCAGTCTACTTTGAAATCTTTGCCTGAGAGAGATCTAGCTTGTGTAGTATAACTATGTTGTGTCTTATTACTAGGCTTATTCAATCCATGGTATGTGACCTGAAACTATCTTCTACAACCTTACGTTTGCAGCAGAGTTTGGTTGGTCTTCACAAAGTTTTAAGTCTCCTACACAGCTTTTTCTGCTTCAGATAATGTCTTTGTTTCAACCTTCATATGAAAATAATAATCATTACCACCTGTTTGGTATAATGGCTACTCTATAGCCCTACAAATTACTAACTCAGTGCAAGTGTATCCAGAAGAATTGGTAGTGTTTTGAAGGTAGAGGGTGGTCTTACCATATGTTGACTAAGTTTAGATTTTGCTTAGCATTTTTACTTTGCGTTTCACTTTGCATTTTCTTTATAGACAGAAATAAACATTTAACTTTTATTTTTGAATACATTCTTAATTTGCAGTATATTCCCCACTTGCCTATAACTTTTGCAAAGTACGGTATATGTATATTTTTGTACTTGGAATTGATTTTATAATGATAACATAAGAAAATAACTCATGAACATTTAATTAAAAGCATCATTTTTGCTCTATTGCCAACATTAAGGCTGTGTTCACACGTTCCGGTTTTTTCGCGGTTTTTTCGCGGTTTTTCCCGATAAAAACGCTATAAAACCACAAAAAAAATGCATACAATAAGCATCCCATCATTTAGAATGAATTCCGCATGTTTTGTGCACATGATGCGTTTTTTTCCGCAAAAAAAACGCATCAGGCACAAAATCTGGACATGCTCTATCTTTTTGCGGTTTTTCTGGGGATTTCCCACTCCAAAATGCATTGGGAAGTGTCCGGAAAAAACCGCGGCAAAAACGCATGCGGTTTTCTTGCGGATTTCATGCAGAAAATGTCCGGTTTTTCACAGGAATTTTCTGCATGAATTCCTGAACGTGTGCACATAGCCTAAGACTACAAATGCACTATGCTACTTATGTATATAGTAAGTTACTCCAAGCATACAGTATGGGCTGATCACGGGAATATCCTGTAAACTTATTATAGTCGGTATGGACCATTAACAAACATTACTGTCTATAGTTATTTATTATAGGAGTTTATTAATTAAGCAAAATGCTGAAAACCATTCTTGTTGACTGTCGCAAAATAAGGAGAAAAGATGAAGAATTATTTTCCTCTGCTTTCAACCTATGCCATTGGGTACATTTCTTTCTAGAAACATGTCACATTATCATCATTGATCTCGAGTGATTGCCAGCTGGGTCTTTGGAACAGAGCCAGTCAGAAAAGAGCCTCATTTATACACTGACCTTATCGAGAATTGCCTGTGAGCTCCAGCCATCCACATCTTTTACACTTAATTCTACATTCACCATGTTTTCACATCTACTAGAAGTAAATGTATCTGTCACACATCTTGTTTATTACACTGTAGAGACTAGGGACGCTTGGATTATTAGTCACGGATTATTGTAAATTCTGTCCTGTGAGAATGATTAAATCCTTCATTAGCAAAGTTGTGCTAACTAATTGCACTGCCAAGCATTGGGGCAATTTGTAAAAATATGACTTTGGTAGAGTGAATGCTTTTAAGGCCAATTGTATTTGAAAGTAATGGTTGCTGGAGGTTTAGAGATGTCTTCAGGAGGCTTAAGCACCACACAGAGGATCATCCATTTCCGAAACACATGGACAGTAAAGTGTGGAGAATGAGACTGATTATACCGTTCTGGTCTGTAGAGACTGATTCCTGTGCTCTGTCCTGTATAATTATATGTTTGATCGACATTAATCAAGACCTTCACCAATAATCAAGTAAAGCATCTGCAGCTTTTTCCGTTTCATGGAGCCCGGATTCTTTTTTGAATTTTTAAGCATATTTTTCATTGCAGTCTTGTGTAGTAATATATGCCAATTACAATGTTAAGGCTACGCCTCCATTTATCCTAGCAAACCTCAACACATTAAAGTGCACGAAGTGCGGCAGTTTTCTCTGTAGAATATGCTATTCCGATCATTCTTTGGTCAATTGCAGACACAGTGTACAAGCTTCAGTGAGTTTAACCTCTGTAGAAAAAAATGCAAATGCCCTTTTTTTTTACTTTTGCATATAAATAAACCTCAACAAGCCATTTGTTATAACTATGTACTGCAGAGACTAACATTTACATATAATAATAATCCTCAGGTCACCCGCTGCGCTGGCTTTCAATTTACAGGTTATAATAAATAAACATTGCTTTCTGCTTTGTTTTCTTTTTCTTCTTCTCGAGCACTTTATCTTGCTTTATACTTCATGTCTTTGGTGTGATTGTGTTTTAATGCAACTGGCAAAAAGTGAAATGTATAATTAATTAAAAATCACAATGAAAAGTATGGGCTGGAGTTTGCTTTGAGATTCTCTTACTTTCCTCTTATGCCAGAAAACAGAGCTGATAATAAATATCTTTACTCTGGATTGTCTTCCTTGACTTTCATTTTCTTTTTTTCTTACTGTCGATAACATGAATGACAAGAATGATATGAAACTGATGTAAACCTGAATCGTAAAGAATATCCTGGATCAACTATAGGGTGAATTTAACCCCTTTCTGACATCTGACGTACTATCCCGTTGAGGTGGGGTGGGCCCGTATGATCACCGAAGGGATAGTAGGTCATAGCGATCGGCCACGCTCACGGGGGGAGCGCGGCCGATCGAGGCCAGGTGTCAGCTGACTATCGCAGCTGACATCTGGCACATGGCCCTCGGCACATTAACCCCAGAACACTGTGATCAAACATGATCACAGTGTTCCGGAGGTATAGCGAAGAATCGCGCAGGGAGGGGGCTCCCTGCGTGCTTCCCTGAGACCCCCGGAGCAACGCGATGTGATCGCGTTGCTGCGAGGGTCTCTTACCTCCTCCTCCCTGCAGCAGGCCCGGATCCACGATGGCCGTGGGGTTACATTCGGGTCCTACAGGGAGGTGGCTTACCAGCGCCTGCTCAGAGCAAGCGCTGGTAAGCCTGCAGAGTGCACATCAGATCGCTGATCTGACACAGTGCACAGCAAAGTATCAGATCAGCGAACTTACACTATAACATGATGCCCCCCCCCGGGGCAATGTTATAGTGTAAAAAAAAAATATTCACATGTGTAAAAAAATACAAAAAAAATTCAAAAAAATATTGTTCCTATAAATACATTTCTTTATCTAAATTAAAAAAACAATAAAAGTACACATATTTAGTATTGCCTGCTTCTGTAACGACCCCACCAATAAAACTGTCCTGCTAGTTAACCCCTTCAGTGTACGCGGTAAAAAAAAAAACGAGGCAAAAACAATGCTTTATTATCATACCGCCAAACAAAAAGTGGAATAACACGTGATCGAAAAAACGGATATAAATAACCATGGTACCACTGAAAACTTCATCTTGTCCCGCAAAAAAAGAGCTGCCATAAAGCATCATCAGCGAAAAAATTAAAAAGTTATAGTCCTCAGAATAAGCGATGCAAAAATTATTTTTTCTATAAAATAGTTTTTATCTTATAAAAGCACCAAAACATAAAAAAATGAAATGATGATCGTCCTGCAAAAAAAACAAGACCTCACATGACTCTGTGGACCAAAATATGGAAAAATTATAGCTCTCAAAATGTGGTAACGCAAAAAATGTTTTTTGCAAAAAAAAAAGCGTCTTTCAGTGTGTGACGACTGCCAATCATAAAAATCCGCAAAAAAAACCTGCTATAAAAGTAAATCAAACCCCCCTTCATCACCCCCTTAGTTAGGGAAAAATTAAAAAAATTAAAAAATGTATTTATTACCATTTTCCCATTAGGGTTAGGGCTAAGGTTAGAGTTAGGGTTAGGACTAGGGTTTGGGCTAAGGTTAGTGTTAGTGCTTAGGTTAGGGCTAGGGTTAGGGCTAGGGTTAGGGCTAGGGCTGGGGTTAGGGTTAGGGCTAGGGTAAGGGTTGGGGCTAGGGTTAAGGCTACAGTTAGGGTTGGGGCTAAAGTTAGGGTTAGGGTTGGGGCTAAAGTTAGGGTTAGGGTTTGGATTATATTTACGGTTGGGAATAGGGTTGGGATTAGGGTTAGGGCTGTGTCAGGGTTAGGGGTGTGTTTAGGGTTACCGTTGGGATTAGGGTTAGGGTTGTGTTTGAATTAGGGTTTCAGTTATATTTGGGGGGTTTCCACTGTTTGGGCACATCAGGGGCTCTCCAAACGCGACATGGCGTCCGATCTCAATTCCAGGTAATTCTGCGTTGAAAAAGTAAAACAGTGCTCCTTCCCTTCCGAGCTCTCCTGTGTGCCCAAACAGGGGTTTACCCCAACATTTAGGGTATCAGCGTACTCAGGACAAATTGGACAACAACTTTTGGGGTCCAATTTCAACTGTTACCCTTGTAAAAATACACAACTGGGGCTAAAATATAATTTTTGTGGAAAAAGAAAGGATTTTATTATTTTCACGGCTCTGCGTTATAAACTGTAGTGAAACACTTGAGGGTTCAAAGCTCTCACAACACACCTAGATGAGTTCCTTAGGGAGTTTACTTTCCAAAATGGTGTCACTTGTGGGGGGTTTCAATGATTAGGCACATCAGTGGCTCTCCAAACGCAACACGGCGTCCCATCTCAATTCCAGTCAATTTTGCATTGAAAAGTCAAATGGCGCTCCTTCCCTTCCGAGCTCTGCCATGTTCCCCAACAGTGGTTTACCCCAACATATGGGGTATCAGCGTACTCAGGACAAATTTTACAACAACTTTTGTGGTCCAATTTCTTCTCTTACCCTTGGGAAAATAAAAAAATTGGGGGCGAAAAGATTATTTTTGCGAAAAAATATGATTATTTATTTTTACGGCTCTGCATTATAAACTTCTGTGAATCACTTAATGCATCAAAGTGCTCACCACACATCTAGATAAGTTCCTTATGGGGTCTACATTTCTAAATGGTGTCACTTGTGGGGGGTTTCAATGGCTAGGCACATCAAGGGCTCTCCAAACACAACATGGCGTCCCATCTCAATTTCAGTCAATTTTGCAGTGAAAAGTCAAATGACGCTCCATCGCTTCCGAGCTCTGCAATGCACCCAAACAGTGGTTTACCCCCACATATGGGGTATCAGCATACTCAGGAAAAATTGTACAACAACTTTTGTGGTCCATTTTCTCCTGTTACCCTTGGTGAAATAAAACAAATTGGAGCTGAATAAATTTTTTGTGAAAAAAAGTTAAATGTTCATTTTTATTTATACACTCCAAAAATTCCTGTGAAACACCTGAAGGGTTAATAAACTTCTTGAATGTGGTTTTGAGCACCTTGAGGGGTGCAGTTTTTAGAATCGTGTCATACTTGATTATTTTCTATCATGTAGACCCCTCAAAATGACTTCTAATGAGATGTGGTCCCTAAAAAAAATGGTGTAAAAGTGAGAAATTGCTGGTCAACTTTTAACCCTTATAACTCCCTAACAAAAGAAATGTTGGTTCCAAAATTGTGCTGATGTAATGTAGACATGTGGGAAATTTTACTCCTTAAGTGGTTTGTGTGACATATCTCTGTGATTTAATTGCATAAAAATTCAAAGTTGGAAAATTGCAAAATGTTCAAAATTTTTGCCAAATTTCCGTTTTTTTCACAAATAAATGCAGGTAATATCAAAGAAGTTTTACCACTATCATGAAGTACAATATGCCACGAGAAAACGTCATAATCACTGGGATCCATTGAAGCATTTCAGAGTTATAACCTTATAAACGGACAGTGGTCAGAATTGTAAAAATTTGCCTGGTCATTAACGTGCAAATCAACCTTGGGGGTAAAGGGGTTAAATGATTTTTCTAGTTAACATTTTTATAGTCCTTCAGCAAGCAGACATGTAAGATAAAAACTGACCCAGTACTCACCCTCTCCAGGTCCAGCACTGCCTCTTTTCCACTGTTCATTGTGCAGTGGTGAAGTCACAACAACACAGCACAATACAGCTCCAGCAAAGTACTAAACTCATTGGTTCGATCTGCTGTGTCCACTGGAAGGCTGCATTGGTGTGGTATGGTCGTTACATCAGTAATGCAGCTTTTGAACAGTGACCAAAACGTAGGTGGAGAGTTAGTGCTGGACCTGTAGAATGTGAGTACCAACCGACTTCATTATTTCATGCCTCTGTTAGCCTATGGACTGTAATATTTTGAAAGAGAACAACCCCTTTAAGCACATTTATACAGAAGAGCTCCAGAACTTGCTTTTTGACTTTTTTTTCAAAAAATGTATATTTTAAAATCATTGAAAATGTCTATATAAAATTTACACAGACATTTACAAGAATTCCAAAGAAAAATTTCCAATATTCAAATTAGCTTAAGAGATTGACTATTTGCATGGACTATAAGATGAAAATGTTTTATGCACATATTACAGTGCAGTGAAAGTGGCTACATGGTTGGTCATAAGGAAATATTTACAGGGACTGTGAAAAGTCACAAGTAGAGATAAGTGGATCAGACAAAATTCAAATGTGCCTATTAATTGTGCCGAATATTAGGATGAAATTTGATTTGCAAACTTTGATTACATTTCTCAGCAAATGTTATGCTTTGGGGTCCATATTATGTACTGGTGTCTATCCAGACCTCAAAGCATAATAAAAGTATAATGCAAAAAATGAAAAAAAAAATGTTTTACTAATCCTCAACTCACCTCTCTAGTCTGCTGCTAACTGTTCACTGTTTGGTCCCTCACGCCTCTGTCATGTTGTATCTTTGGATTGGTGTTTACTCTCAGATGAGGCTTCTGGTCTGAAATAGGCCCCAAAACATGCATACTGAACTCCGGGGCCTGCTCATGGCAGGAAACCTTGGGTTAATGTGAACACCAGGATGAAATGCAATATGACTTAGGGACATGGAATCAAACAGCAGACAAGGAGGCAGCTGGAGAGATGAGCAATGGGGTGAGTATTTTTTTTCCCTTTTTAACATTTTGCCAGCTCTCTATTTTTCAGCAAGATAGTGGCTGCAGCTAGCCGCCATTTTGCTTAATTTCTCTGAAGCAAATTTAAAAAAATCCATATTCTCCAGAATGTGGATTTTCATAAAACTAGAGTAGAATTTAAATATATTGAAATAAATTTGGCCATATCTAGGTACACATGCCCCAGTTATCATGCTTTTCTCAGACCACCAGTTCAATGATTGGTCAATGACCTGAGGGATGGGAGTGACTCAAAAGAGAAAACTTATGTTACCCCCGTCATATCATCTCCTTTACTTGTAATAGGCATAACAAAAAAAGGAAGGTTTTTTTTTCTTTTAAATTGGATGAATTGTCCATGTCACCAGATTGGTTTGATGGAAGGTAAACCTAATTCTCAGTCCCAAGTCTTTTTCAGACTATAACAGTTTTTTCTCCAGGATTTTCCTGTATTTAGCTCCATCCATGTTTCCATCAACTCAGACAAGCTTCCCTGCCCCTGCTGAAGAAAAGCATCCCCACAGCATGATACCACTACCAATGCATTTAATTTTGTGGGTAGAACATAGGGTATAAATACATTTTCAATGCTGTGTATATGGCAAGCATTGTAAAGCATTTAGCTCATTTGAATAGCTTTGATATATTTTATCTTGTTAAAAATGGGTTAATTTTAGCTCATCATTAGGAAAAATAGGTTTAAAAATAGCCTTTATTCAACTGTTCTGCTGTCAAAATACAAAGCAGTACGCAATCATGCAGCTGGGCTGTGGAAGAACTATTGAGCTGCCATAGAAATGAGCTGACACCATCCAACCCAACCTTACATTGATTTAAGCAAAAAAAAAAACTCAGTGGCCATTGAAGAAGGATATGACTAAAAGATTAAGTAAGATTAAAGAATGTGTTCACTTTTCTAATAATGAATGCAACCTCGTATATCAAAATTAAGTTGGAGTCAATATCATTTTCTGTAGACAGTCTTTTTGAGGTTAATTTCCTTTGCTTGTCAGAAAGAGAGTAAGAGACTAGTTGAAATGACATTATCCATGTTGCAAAAATAGCATTGTTTTACAGAAAAATACAAAGATAGTATAATATTCATTATGTGACGCTCAATGTATGGGACAGGGAAAAAAGCACTAAAAATAGGCAACAGACATCACAAAGAAATTCTGTCACAGTTAACAGTGTAAAATCCGGAAAAATTTACAAAAGGACATGAAGGCCAAAGGCCAGTTTAAATAAGGAGTATTCGATAAACTTTACCTGCCAAAGTCCATTTTGAAATTTTATGGGGTTTTAGCTATAAACTTTTGCAGCATTTATTTATGAGGTTCATTATAAATTCCATTATTAGAGTTTGTTCTTCTTTTTATTTTTTAGTCCATTTCCAAACCATAGATTGAGTGCTGTAATCATTATTTTACTGCAAATTTGTCATTCTCACTGATCTCTTTTTTAATTTATTCACTTGTATACTTGTTAACTTAATCTGTCATAAATACAAATTCCGCATCATTATGAAAACATACACACTTTAATGATCACTATCTTTCCAAGCAGACTTCCATCTACATGATTGCTGATGTGACAACAAAACTGCTATTACTACTCGGCTTCTCACTTCCTTCTAACTTGCTGATCTCATTTAAAATTTGTCTTGATGGTCACCGTGTATTATCAGAAACAGCTGGTACTTGGAAGGTTTCTAAAAAAAAACACATATGTTTTGTTAAATAAAATGAGGCAACATTTGTCTATAATATAATGTAAGCTTAAAGGGGTTACCCAAGATTGAAATAAGATGGCCCACTTCCCATATTTCAAACGGCAGCCTGACATAGTCATGTGACAAGATGTGCTGCAGTCTGAAGAAACACAGCTCCAGAGACCTGTGTCTCAAATGACTCCTCAAGGCTAATGGAGTATGAAAGAAAATCATTTGTGCTCAGTCAGCCAAGAGAATAAAATATATTTCTTCTCCTATCACACACTTATAAGGCACATCACTGGTATGTGTGCTTATGATACAGCAGAAGTCAATTGAGATGTGAGTCTTGAGAGCTATGTTTTTTCAGATTGCAGCCCATCCTGGGACGGCCTACTGTTTGAACTATGCGATATAGACAATAATATTATATTCCTGGAGAACCTCTTTAAGTTGCTTCAAAGGACAGATACCCTTTAAGAAGGTAAAATTACCCTTTAGCCTGGCACTGAAAAGTTAAAAATACATTTGTCATATATAGTCATCCTACCTAGTGTCCTCCATTTGCTTTCCACCAACTATTCCATTGAGACCAGAATTCCTATCCTGCTGCATTAAAAAACCATCCACAGGAAAGGCATGGACATCACAGTAGTAGGACCGAACAATGCTTCCCATGCCTTTCTTGGCTGTTAAAACATGGTCCAGACTTACCAATGCTTACTGTGTCACTGTGATGGCCATGTTGGATGCAGCATAGTAAGCAGGAGGCAAATGGAGAGCAATAGGTAGGGGATTAGATGACAAATATGTGATAATTTTTCAGTACAAGCGTAGAGGCTTGCTTTGAATGGAGTCTGTCATTCCCAAAATATATACTAAGCTAGCTATATAGCGAAATAGGGGTCTTAGCCCTAGAAAAAATTATAGTAACAACTTATATTTTAGTGATACGTTGTTTAAGAAAATTATTTTTAATTTAAATGGAAATAAGTGGGCTTTAGGGTGGTCAAGGGCTCACTGCAATTTTGTGCCTCCCTCAATTAGCATTTTGAGGACTTCCCCAACTTCCAATTGACAGCACTTACTTGCCCAGGGAAAACACTGAACTCAGCCCATGTTTTTATACATGCACCCTGACAAGGCTTAAACCTGGCTAGTTGCATGCAGTGTGAATGAGCACATTCTTCATTATCAATGAGAAGCAAGTGTAGACCCCAAAATACTAATTGAGAGAGCTCCAAAAAGCCCTTGTTTGCATTTTAATTTAAAAGTAACCTGTCTCCAGCAAAAACACTATTAACCAGAAGATATGGGGTTAATCTGCAGGTTAACAGTGTTACTAAACTGCCAGGCATCTGAATATACTGAATATAGCCTAACGCTGCAGGGAGAAAATAAACTTTATTCTCCCCGGCAGCTTGTGGATTTCAGTCATAAGGACGGCACCGGTGTTGGTTCAGTCACTGCTCTGAGGATACAGAGCAGTGGCTGTAACCAAGCCCACATCCTTGACTGACACTGTCTCTTCAATGGGGTCAGCTGTCAGTCAGGGCCAGGGGCACAGTTACAACAATTGCTCTGTATTCTCCGAGCAGTGAGTGAACCAGCAGCAGTGCCACCCCAGTGACTGAAAGCGAATGCTCCGGGGAGAATAAAGTTCATTTTCTACCCGCAATGTTTGGCTAAGTGTGGGCGCCAGGAAGGTTAGTAACACTATCAACCTGTAGAGTAACACCATATCTGTATGTTAATAGCTTTTTTTTTGGTGACAGGTTCCCTCTAACTCCTTTACCACTCAAGATGGTTTGCACGTTAATGGCCAGGCCAATTTTTACAATTCTGACTAGTGTTACCTTATGAGGTAATAACCCTAGAACGATTCAACAGATGCCACTGATTCTGAGATGTTTTAGTGACATATTGTACTTCATGACATTGGTAAAAATTCTTTAATGTAACTTGCTTTTTAATTGTGAAAAAAATGGAAATTTGGAGAAAATTTTGAAAATTTAGCAATTTTCAAACTGCGAAAATGTGTGACACAAATTACTTAATAAATAACATATACCATATGCCTACTTTACATTAGCACAATTTTTGAAATATTTTTTTTCTAAGGAAGTTATACGGGTAAAAAGTTGACCAGCGTTTCTCCTTTTCCAACAAAATTTACAAAACCATTTTATTAGGGACCACCAGCATTTGAATCTTCTTTTAGGGGTCTATATGACAGAAAATATCAAAAAGTGACACCATTCTAAAAACTGCACCCATCAAGGTGCTCAAAACCACATTCAAGAAGTTTATTAACCCTTCAGGTGCTTCACAGAAATTCTTGGAATGTGGAAAAAATTTAAAAATTTAACTTTTTTTCGCAAAACATTTATTTTAGACCACATTTTTTTTCTTTTCATAAAAAAGCAGGAAAACATGGACCCCAAAATTTCTTGTGAAATTTCTCGTGAGCCTTCCGATATCTCATATGTGGGGGAAAATGCTCGAAAGGGGAGATGCGCCATTTGACTTTTTGAATGCAAATTTTGCTGGAACAATTAGCGGATGCAATGTCATGTTTGGAGAGCCCCTGATATGCCTAAACAGTGGAAACCCCCCACAAGTGACCCAATTTTGGAAACCAGACCTCTCAAGGAATGCACTTAGATGTGTGATGAGCACTTTGAACCCCCAGGTGCTTCACAAAAATTTATAACGTTGAAATGTGAAAATAACAACAAAAATCTAAATTTCCACCAAAAAAAATGTTATTTTAGCCACATTTTTTTATTTTCACAAAATTACCTAAAGAAATTGCACCATACATTATGTTGTGCAAATTCTTCTGAGTGTGCCGATACCCCATATGTATCTAGGGGAATAATACTTTTGAGGCACAGTGCAAAACTCAGAAGGAAAGAGGCATAAAATTCAATTTCAGATTTTGCTGAAATAGTTTCAGCGTGCCATGTCATATTACCAGAGCCCCTGAGGTGCCAGAACAATAGAAACCCCCCATGTGAACTCATTTTACAAACTACACTCCCCAATGAATTCAACTAGAGGTGCAGCGATCATGTTGACACCACATGTGTGTTAGGGGTCGAGTTCCTGCCTCTGCACAGGGGGAATCTCAAGCCATCTTCGCTCGGGTATCCCATTCAATAAATATATATATATATATATATATTTATTTATTTATTTTAACATTTTTTTTACACATGTGAATATTTTTTTTTACACTATAACATTGCCCCAGGGGGGGCATCATGTTATAGTGTAAGATTGCTGATCTGATACTTTGCTGTGCACTGTGTCAGATCAGCGATCTGACATGCACTCCTGCAGGCTTACCAGCGCTTGCTCTGAGCAGGTGCTGGTAAGCCACCTCACTGCAGGACCCGGATGCAGCCCTGCGGCCATTTTGGATCTGGGCCTGCTGCAGGGAGGAGGTAAGAAACCCTTGTTGCTTTGGGGGTCTCAGGGAAGCCCGCAGGCAGCCCCCTCCCTGCGCAATGCTTCCTTATACCGCCGTAACACTGCGATCATGTTTGATCACAGTGTTCCGGGGGTTAATGTGTCGGGGGCGGTCCGTGACCACTCCTGGCACATAGTTCCAGATGTCAGCTGCGATAGTTAGCTGACACCCGGCCGCGCTCCCCCCGTGAGCGCGACCGATCGCATATGATGTACTATCCCTTTGGTGGGCATACAGGCCCACCCCACCTCGACGGGATAGTACGTCTAATGTCAGAAAGGGGTTAAATAAGTGCTGGGGGTTATTTTATTTTTCAGGTAATATGTTGTTTCAAAAAGTAGAAAACCCCTGACTATGTTTTAAATAATTTCTACTGGCACTAGTCTTCTGAATCATCTGAATGTCCGAGGCGTACCTGGCCATGGTAGTGACTCATAACTCAAGAAAATCCAATGATCATGAATTTAAAGACCAGTGAGTCTTGGCACAAGTTCTGTGACAAAAAGATAAATTACTCAACACAGTCCAAGTTGAACACCTGGAACTATACAAAGATATCAGCCAATAAAAAAGACAATTAAGATAGAATGCCAAAGTCTTAACCAAGAGAGCATACAGAACTATATTGAAGTTTCCTTGCTCAAGGGAAGGAGCACTGCTATTAAACTATGGTGCAATTTGACATAACGTACTAATGTACTTCCATCAGGAAAACTCCATTGATGTTCCCTTTTCCGTATTGGTCATGGCAGCTACACATCTGATTTATGCTCCTCATAGGACAGAGATTACTTTTTCGTATATAATTAAAGTATTTTCTGTTACAGCTAATGCATAGATAGAGAA
This sequence comes from Ranitomeya imitator, assembly GCF_032444005.1. Taxonomy (NCBI): domain Eukaryota; kingdom Metazoa; phylum Chordata; class Amphibia; order Anura; family Dendrobatidae; genus Ranitomeya; species Ranitomeya imitator. The sequence goes on along the minus strand of NC_091285.1, from coordinate 242,017,074 downwards.
AGGGTCTTACTTGTTGAAATAAGCACTTCAAGAGCTCTTAACATACAAATGACAAAGAAAACACAACATTTTTCTTTGATGGTCAATGTACAGCTCTGGCAAAAATTTAGAGACCACTAAATCAAAACCCTGTCATGGGCAGCCCAATCTCTAGACCTGAACCCCATTGAAAACCTCTGGAATGTATTCAAGAGGATGATGGATAGTCACTAAAGTTGAGCAACTTTTAATTTTTTCGGATTGAGTCGGGTTTCGCGAAACCCGACTTTGTCAAAAGTCGGGTCGGGTGAAATCGGCCGATTATTGCGAAAAGTCAGGGGGGGGGGGGCTGAAACACGAAACCCAATGCAAGTCAATGGGGAATCAAAGTCGGCAGTGAGTGGAGGACAGGAAAACACCTACAGTGCCCAATCTAATGCCAAAAAACATCAATTCTTATTACTTAAGCTTGTCAATCTTAATTTACTTTATAATAATAGTTAGGCATTGAAAACTGGGGGTCATTTGGCTAAAGTTGAGGAGGGGTAGGGCTGGCTCAAGATTTTCGTGGGCCCAGGATACGCGGAATACATCACAGCGGTGGAGCAGGGAGAGGTAAGTATTTCAACTTTGCAAGTGCTGTGATCCTGAGCAAGCAGGGGGGGCCCACTCGTTGGCACTGGCACAGGGCCCCTCATAGTACGGCGGTGTATTTGATGGCGGGTGACACCTCCCACTGGCAAAGACACTTTTGCGTACTATGAGGGGCCTTGTGCCAGTGATGTTGCCAAAGAGTATGCCCCCCAACCTGATGAAGGAACCTGCACTTTCATCTGCATCTTCCTCTTTGCCCCCGTGTAAGGTGGTATAGTATGCGGGAAGGGGAACCTGACTTTCAGCAGGGTCAGATTCTGGCTGTGTAGAGTGCAAGGGGAACGTAGTGGTCTGGGTCAATGTACCAGCAGGCTCATCTAGCAGTGGCTGGGTAATGGGCAGGATGAGGAGGAAACACAGATATAGGCCCAATTAATAAAGTAGGCTAAATGCAGTTCAAAATTGGTAACAAGACTAAACAGGCGGCATTGCTTTGTTCAGTGGAGGACAACTGTAATGAGTGGCAGACACAGTTAGTAGGCTCAAATACTAAAGTAGGCTAAATGCAGTTCAAAATTGGTAACAGGATTAAACAGGCGGCATTGCTTTGTTCAGTGGAGGACAACTGTAATGAGTGGCAGACACAGTTAGTAGGCCCAAATACTAGAGTAGGCTAAATGCAGTTCAAAATTGGTAACAGAACTAAACGGGCGGCATTGCTTTGTTCAGTGGAGAACAACTGTAATGAGTGGCAGACACAGTTAGTAGGCCCAAATAATAAAGTAGGCTAAATGCAGTTCAAAATTGGTAACAGGACTAAACAGGCGGCATTGCTTTGTTCAGTGGAGGACAACTGTAATGAGTGGCAGACACAGTTAGTAGGCCCAAATACTAAAGTAGGCTAAATGCAGTTCAAATTTGGTAACAGGACTAAACAGGTGGCATAACTAGGTACAGGGGTGGGCTCCTCTGCTGAGTAGCAGACAGTGGTAGTAGGCGCAAAGTATTAACTGCTCTAAATGGAGGCCAGGGCCCTTGTATATTTTAACTATCATCTATCATTTCAACAAATTAGTATTGGCAGTGCCATTGAAGGATTTAACAGCACAGACTACACAGTGGTGGAGCAGGGAGAGGTAAGTATTGCATGTGGTAGAGCACTGTTTGAGCTGGGGGGAACACTCTCTCATGAGCGGCGGTACTGGCACAGGGCCCCTCATATTAAGATGGTGTGTCTGACATTGGTTGTGCACCACCACCGTCAGAGACACTTCATTGTACTATGAGGGACCCTGTGCCAGTGCCGTCGCCCAAGAGTGGGCACACCCACCTATCCAGGCAAACGACACTCGCTCGGGTGCTTGCGCCAGGTGGTGACCACGGCCCCGTGGGGGGAGTCAGCCCATTGGAGGAATTGGAGAAGTCAGTAAGAGGAGGCCAAAAGCAAGACATTTTTCAGGCAAGCTATGTGTCAGCAGGGGAAGGTGGGGCAAAATAATTTGACCTCCAGCCTTAGGTGCTATTGTGCTTTTGCCACTACCACCAGATGCACCACCACCACCACCATCAGTACCAGCAGCAACCACAGCCCACGGGCTCTTCCACCACACTTCCTCATTTTTTGGAAAATCTAACCAAAATAACAACCGTTACATGGTACCGTAAAACAAGGTAGAAGGTGTATATAAACTTGTTGAGAATTTGAATCTCCCTTTTTTTGGGGGGAGGACTGAACCAAAACTCAGACCCAGTGTATATAACAACACAATGTAAGTGGCAGAAAGTGGCTGGCTGATATACGACAAACTAACAGGACTGAAGTATATCCACTTTGTGAGAATTTGAATCTCACTTTTTTGGGGGTAAACTGAACCAAAACTCAGGCCCAGTGTATAAAACAACACAATGTAAGTGGCAGAAAGTGGCTGGCTGACATACGACAAGCTAACAGGACTGCAGTATATCCACTTTGTGAGAATTTGAATCTCACTTTTTTTTGGGAGACTGACCCAAAACTCAAGCCCAGTGTATATAACAATGCAATCTAGGTGGCAGAAAGTGGCTGGCTGAAATACAACAAACTAACAGGACTGCAGTATATCCACTTTGTGAGAATTTGAATCTCACTTTTTTTGGCGGAGACTAAACCAAAACTCAGGCCCAGTGTATATAACAACGCAATCTAAGTGGCAGAAAGTGGCTGGCTGATATACCACAAACTAACAGGACTGAAGTATATCCACTTTGTGAGAATTTGAATCTCACTTTTTTGGGGGTAAACTGAACGAAAACTCAGGCCCAGTGTATAAAACAACACAATGTAAGTGGCAGAAAGTGGCTGGCTGACATACGACAAGCTAACAGGACTGCAGTATATCCACTTTGTGAGAATTTGAATCTCACTTTTTTTTTGGGAGACTGACCCAAAACTCAAGCCCAGTGTATATAACAATGCAATCTAGGTGGCAGAAAGTGGCTGGCTGAAATACAACAAACTAACAGGACTGCAGTATATCCACTTTGTGAGAATTTGAATCTCACTTTTTTTGGCGGAGACTAAACCAAAACTCAGGCCCAGTGTATATAACAATGCAATCTAAGTGGCAGAAAGTGGCTGGCTGACATACGAGTAGATGATGCATAAATGTACATATTAATGGTTAAGCAGCCTCCTGATATAACACTGTAGGCTAAAATCTACACTAACCAAAAAATCTCCATGATTGTTTTATATGATGGTGTATAGATGCATTCAAATATTTGATACAGGGTTGCATTTATGATAATAGAAAGGTGTCAGTCCACAGCATGTTGTCTTTCATGCAACCTTGATTTAAGATACAAAAAACACATTTAATTCATGGTTTGACTGAAACCTGCACCTCTTCAAGTGGCACAAGAGGAATTTCTTATTCTATACTAAGTGGAGATTTGCATCATTTCTCTGACTGGGATATCAACAGTACAGGGAATAATAGTACTGTCATTTTATATGTTTTTTGTGTTTGTCTTCCCTTATGTGTAGGGTATAGGGCACATTTTTCACTAGGGTCCCCTTTCCCATTGTTTATATCTTTTTTGTGCTTTTTTGTATTTTTCATACATAGTTATTACATTTTAAAAACAACCTATTACAAGTCAAGTTTTATAGTTTCCAATCGCTATTTCCTACATAAGTTTAGTTGGATTACTCATCTTGCCTGAAATACGACAAACTAACAGGACTGCAGTATTTCCACATTGTGAGAATTTGAATCTCACTTTTTTGGGGGGAGACTGAACCAAAACTCAGGCCCAGTGCATAAAACAACACAATGTAAGTGACAGAAAGTGGCTGGAAGATACAGTGGGGCAAAAAAGTATTTAGTCAGTCAGCAATAGTGCAAGTTCCACCACTTAAAAAGATGAGAGGCGTCTGTAATTTACATCATAGGTAGACCTCAACTATGGGAGACAAACTGAGAAAAAAAAATACAGAAAATCACATTGTCTGTTTTTTTATTTGCATATTATGGTGGAAAATAAGTATTTGGTCAGAAACAAACAATCAAGATTTCTGGCTCTCACAGACCTGTAACTTCTTCTTTAAGAGTCTCCTCTTTCCTCCACTCATTACCTGTAGTAATCGCACCTGTTTAAACTTGTTATCAGTATAAAAAGACACCTGTGCACACCCTCAAACAGTCTGACTCCAAACTCCACTATGGTGAAGACCAAAGAGCTGTCAAAGGACACCAGAAACAAAATTGTAGCCCTGCACCAGGCTGGGAAGACTGAATCTGCAATAGCCAACCAGCTTGGAGTGAAGAAATCAACAGTGGGAGCGATAATTAGAAAATGGAAGACATACAAGACCACTGATAATCTCCCTCGATCTGGGGCTCCACGCAAAATCCCACCCCGTGGGGTCAGAATGATCACAAGAACGGTGAGCAAAAATCCCCGAACCACGCGGGGGGACCTAGTGAATGAACTGCAGAGAGCTGGGACCAATGTAACAATCCCTACCATAAGTAACACACTACGCCACAATGGACTCAGATCCTGCAGTGCCAGACGTGTCCCACTGCTTAAGCCAGTACATGTCCGGGCCCGTCTGAAGTTTGCTAGAGAGCATTTGGATGATCCAGAGGAGTTTTGGGAGAATGTCCTATGGTCTGATGAAACCAAACTGGAACTGTTTGGTAGAAACACAACTTGTCGTGTTTGGAGGAAAAAGAATACTGAGTTGCATCCATCAAACACCATACCTACTGTAAAGCATGGTGGTGGAAACATCATGCTTTGGGGCTGTTTCTCTGCAAAGGGGCCAGGACGACTGATCCGGGTACATGAAAGAATGAATGGGGCCATGTATCGTGAGATTTTAAGTGCAAACCTCCTTCCATCAGCAAGGGCATTGAAGATGAAACGTGGCTGGGTCTTTCAACATGACAATGATCCAAAGCACACCGCCAGGGCAACGAAGGAGTGGCTTCGTAAGAAGCATTTCAAGGTCCTGGAGTGGCCTAGCCAGTCTCCAGATCTCAACCCTATAGAAAACCTTTGGAGGGAGTTGAAAGTCCGTGTTGCCAAGCGAAAAGCCAAAAACTTCACTGTTCTAGAGGAGATCTGCATGGAGGAATGGGCCAACATACCAACAACAGTGTGTGGCAACCTTGTGAAGACTTACAGAAAACGTTTGACCTCTGTCATTGCCAACAAAGGATATATTACAAAGTACTGAGATGAAATTTTGTTTCTGACCAAATACTTATTTTCCACCATAATATGCAAATAAAATGTTAAAAAAACAGACAATGTGATTTTCTGTATATTTTTTTCTCAGTTTGTCTCCCATAGTTGAGGTCTACCTATGATGTAAATTACAGACGCCTCTCATCTTTTTAAGTGGTGGAACTTGCACTATTGCTGACTGACTAAATACTTTTTTGCCCCACTGTATGTGAAAAAATACAAGGACTGTAGTACAATTTCAATCTCCCTACAATGATCTCTGGAAAAGTATGGCAGCAATAAAAAGGGCTGCTGCACACAAAAATGTGGACAAATAAACAAGATAACTGTGCCGAAAGGAGCTTTTAAAAAAGCACTTGGTTTGCACAGCAGCGTGCAAACAGCAATGCATCTATCAGGGAGCCTTAAAAGGCAGCCTAATAAGCTACAGAGCTGATTCACAAAAATATAGCCTCCACTATCCCTGCAAAAAAATGGTGGTGTTGGACAGTGGAAATCGCTACAGCACAAGCGGTTTGGGGGTTAATCTTCCCTCCCCAACTATATCCCTTCTTCTGATGAAGCTGCGGCAACCTCTCCCTATGCTACGATCGGCAGAAGTAAGATGGTGGCCGGCGTGCACGCCCCTTTATAGCCCCTGTGATGCCGCAGAAAGCAAGCCAATCACTGTCATGCCCTTCTCTAAGATGGAGGGGACCGAGACCTATGTCATCACGCTGCCCACACTCTGCGTCCTCCTTCATTGGCTGAAAAATGGCGCTGAAAGCGTCAAACAAAACGCGACTTTTGCGCGCAGATCACTGACCTCATGGCCGATCCCACACTAGGATCGGGTCGGGTTTCATGAAACCCGACTTTGCCGAACGTCGGCAATTTTTGAATTTGTCCGATCCGTTTCACTCAACCCTAATAGTCACAAGTAGGGTTGAGCGACTTTTACTTTTATAGGATCGGGTCGGGTTTCACGAAACCCGACTTTTTCAAAAGTCAGGTCGAGTGAAATCGGCCGATCATATAAAAAAGTCGGGGTCAGGGTCGGCCGAAACTCAAAACCCAATGCAGTGCATTGGGTTTCCAATGATTCCAGGGGTCTGAAGGAGAGGAAACTCTCCTTCAGGCCCTGCGATCCATATTTAAGTGTAAAATAAATTAAAATAAAAAATATCGCTATACTCACCCTCGGACGCGCCCTGGTACTAACCGGCAGCCTTCCTTCCTTCGAATCAGCGCTTACAGGACCTTGTGGTGATGTCGCAGCTTGTGATTGGTCGCGCGACCGCCCATGTGACCGCTCGCACGACCAATCACAAGCCGTGACGTCACCGCAAGGTCCTGGAAGCGCTGATTCTTAGGAAGGAAGGATGCCGGAAAGAAGCAGGGCGCGTCCGAGGGTGAGTATATTCCTATTAGGTATATACTCACCCTCGGACCCGTTTCGCTCAACCCTAGTCATAAGCCATCAACCAAAGAAGAATTGCTTACATTTTTGCGCCATAAGCAGTGTGAAAGACAGGTGGAAAGCATGCCATGGCACATGAAAAAATCATGGTTATTCCACAAAATATTGATTTCTGAACTCTTCTTGAGTTAAAACATTAGTATTGTTGTTTCTAAATGATTATGACTAGGCTTGAGCGGGACAAATTCAAAAGTAGTCGACTTTTGGCAAAGTTGGCTTTCATGAAACCCGACCCGATCCTAGTGTGGGATTGGCCATGTGGTCGGCGATCTTCGCGCCAAAGTCGCGTTTCGTATGACGCGTTTGGCACCATTTTTTCAGCCAATGAAGGAGCGTGGGCAGAGTGATGACATAGGTCTTAGGGGCGTGGACGCCTATCGCCATCTTGTGGCTTGTGCGCTGTAGCGATTTGCAATGTGTAACACCAGCTTTTCTGTTCAGGGATGGAGGAGAGAGAGAGAGAGAGAGAGAGAGAGAGAGAGAAGAAAAAGAAAAAAAAAGTTAGATTTCCCATTGACTTTGCATTGGGTTTCGTGTTTTAGTCGATCCCCGACTTTTCGCCATAATCGGTCGATTTCACTCGACTTTTGAGATAGTCGGGTTTCGGGAAACCCGACTCGACCCTAAAAAAGTAAAAGTCGCTCAACCATAATTATGACCTTGTTTTCTTTGCATTGTTTGAGGTCGGAAAGCACTGGGTTTTTTTTTAGTTTGACCATTATTCTCTCTCAGAAAAAAATACAAAATACACTGCTCAAAAAAATAAAGGGAACATTTAAACAACAGAATATAACTCCAAGTAAATCAAATTTCTGTGAACTACAGACTCTACAACCCACACAAGTCGCTCAGGCAGTGCAGCTCATCCAGGATGGCACATCAATGCAAGCTGTGGCAACCAGGAGACAGGGCAGTACACCAGAAGATGTGGAGGGGGCCGTAGGAGGACAACAACCCAGCAGCAGGACGACTACCTCAGCCTTTGTGCAAGGAGGAACAGGACGAGCAATGCCACAGCCCTGCAAAATGACATCCAGCAGGCCACAATTGTGCATATGTCTGCACAAACGGTTAGAAGCCAACTCCATGAGGATGGTCTGAGTGCTCACAGCCCAACACCAGGCAGGATGCTTGGCATTTGCCACAGAACACCAGGATTGACAAATTCACCACTGGTGCCCTGTGCTCTTCACAGATGAAAGCAGGTTCACACTGAGCACATGTGACAGATGTGACAGAGTCTGGAGATGCTGTGCAGAGTGATCTGCTGCATGCAACATCCTTCAGCATGATCGGTTTGGCAGTGGGTCAGTAATGGTGTGGGGTGGCATTTCTTTGGAGGCCACACAGCCCTCTATGTGCTCGCCAGAGGTAGCCTGACTGCCATTAGGTACCGAGATGAGATCCAAAGACACCTTGTGAGACCATATGCTGGTGTGGTTGGCCCTGGGTTCCTCCTAATGCAGGACAATGCCAGATCTCATGTGACTGGAGTATGTCAGCAGTTCCTGCAAGATGAAGGCATTGAAGATGTGGACTGGCCCGCCTGTTCCCCAGACCTGAATCCAATTGAAGACATCTGGGACATCATGTCTCGCACCATCCGCCAACGTCATGCTGCACCACAGACTATCCAGCAGTTGGCAGATGCTTCAGTCCAGGTCTGGGAGGAGATCCCTCAGGAGCCTCATCAGGTGCATGCCCAGGCATTGTAGGGAGGTCATACAGGCAAATGGAGGCCACACACACTACTGAGCATCATTTCCTTGTCTTGAGGCATTTCCACTGAAGTTGGATCAGCCTGTAACTGCATCATTCCAACTCCAGACCTCCATGGGATATTAGTTGTGATTTATGTTGATAATTTTTAGGTTTTATTGTTCTCAACATATTCCACTAAGTAATGACTAAAGTATTACAACTGGAATATTTCATTCAGTGATATCTAGCATGTGGGATTTTAGTGTTCCCTTTATTTTTTTTGAGCAGTGTGTATTGCTTGGAAATCCGGAGACATGTTGTCACAAGTTTATATACTAAAATAACAATTTACATTTTACTCAAAAATATACCTATAGAGAGAAAAATCCGACAAACTGAACATTTTGCAGTGGTCTCTTAATTTTTGCCAAAGCTGTATAAGACCAGCAGTAGATGGCAGAATTTAGGGCAGGGACAACTTTCCATTCTGTTTCTACTGTACGCAACAAAGAAATATCCATTATCCTTTCATTTTGCTGCTGAGGACTGAAGCCAATCAATTACCTATGTTAAGTATAAAATACATACTTTACTTTAAAGGAGTTTTCCAAGAATGAGACAAAATGGCATCTGTGATATAATTCAAACTGCAGCCCGTCCTAGTCATGTGTCAGGATGGGCTGAAGACTTAAGACCGAAAAGAAGTATATAATGAAGTTCCAGATAGAACGAAACAACTAAATAATATAATACTAGCTGAACTATGCATTAGTGGACTCATGAATTAAAAAACAAAACAAACTGGAGTGCTATTTTATAAGGGCTATCGATTTTTAGATAATGTTTTGCCTTGAATGCTCCCTTTATCTTTCTTTACTTTTCTTCCTGTGAAGTCTTGAAGGTGACTTCACCATAGGATGGCCTTGAAGTCATCTCCCCCCAACTCCTATCACACCTATCCTGGAAAAGGCAAATTATCAGGGGGGTCATTTACCACACTTCTCACCTCTATTCCCTAATGATTTAAGTTGCCTAATTGAAAAGTGATGTGCGTTTCACTGGCCCTCCTCACACTTTATCTGTACCCGCTGACCACATTTTCAAAAGACGCTGCCACAGTCACTGATTCTATCACCTTCGTCTCTTTCTCTGAAATGAGATATCGGAGGCGATGATAGAAGGCGTCAGTGACACCAATGCCAAGCCCTGATAACAATTAAATTCAGGGCAGGGATAATAGCTGCAGAGTGGCACCTGTTTTTCTCATGACGCTTTTATTAGTTCGGGTGATGGTAGCTGTGTAGATGTGACTGCAGGGCCATCCTCCTATGATGTCTTGTTTGAGACTTTCTCCTGTGATGTTTCTTTCTCAAAAGAAACATCATGGGAAGTGAAGTAAAAAAACAGATATAGGGAATAGGAAAATAAGCAGAATGGTAGGAATTTTAAATAAAGTAAATTACAAAAGTGGACAACCCTTTTAATTCTATAGGGAAGTTCATTTCTAGTACCCCAACACAGATGTTTTGTTGATACACATCATGATGCAAAATTGTATTTTGGGTCCTAGTGCAATCTGACAAAACATTGTATTTCATGTCAGATTCTTTCCTTGGAGAGAGCTGGTCCAGGGAAAAATATCACAGCCTACCCTACTTTGATCCTACATTCGGATTGCACGTCAGTGAGTTTGTAGAAAACATCGGACGGCATGCGGATAACATGTGAGTGCAGCTCGATTTCCTCGGACTGACAGAATGGAGAAAATGGAGAATTTTTTTTCTTCATTTTATTCTCATTCAAGAGAATCTGATCACACTGTGATCTCACTCTTTTGAGAATTTGATCAGAGGGTACTTTGCGTAAATTCTCTCATGACCGTAAAGGATGAGAGAATTTACGGTCACATGACCTTTTCCTTAGGCCATGTTAACTCCTTCAGTATTTGGTAAGTATATTGCATCAGTATGTGTAAGCCAAAACCGGTAGAGGAACAATCAGAGGAAAAGTATATTAGAAACACATCACCACTTCTGTATTTATCACCCGCTCCTGATTTTGTCTTACAAATACTGAGTTAACAAACTCACCAAATACTGAATGTGTGAACGTGGCCTTATATATTTTTTTACATTTAGAGCAACAAGTAGAAAATTAGTGATGCATGTTATTCGTGGATGTAAATTTTTTACGCCATGCCCAGAAAACCATGCTTTTTTTTTTGCAGCATATGTTTTCAAGTCCCATTTACTTGAATAAAAACATTTTTTACAACAACATACAATCTGTGCATAATTTCAAATTTTACTGAAATTCTGTCATGTCTGAATTTGACCTAGTAGAATTTGCAGCAGTTTCATTCCTTATAGAGGGTTGTTCAAATCTCTGGGTTATATGTAGTAAGTCCATGACATGATATTACAGTGTGAAGCTTTATGGTTTCTTCAGGATGCGCCTCTATGACATAAATGATAGCGTACAAAACCATCTCTGTCATGTAATGTTTCTTCTCTGCTCACATAGGTGCTGGAAAGTCATGTTTCTCAACAGTGAATTTTATGTGTTATCCCTCAGGGCCTTAAAGTCATTAACTGTAAAATAGCAATTGTGTATGACAGGTGCTGCCGATCTCCCATGGCTCTGCAATAAAACTTCGCTGTCGGTGCCTTTGTACAGATTTCCATTGCAGGCAGTATTGGCACCCTATGTATTTTTTCTAATTCACACATGCTCCTTATATTGTCACTTGCTTCTGTCATCATTTACATGCAGATAGAATGGGAGGCAGAATCCTGGTATGGACGTGCACTCTTATTCATCGCTCAGTCGCTTTTAATGAATTCTACTGGTGCTATGTGGCCTCTAACGCTATTGTTATTGGACTGACTGACAAGAAAGAAGCACGTTTAAGAGACAATAATGCAAATCCATGTATCCTCATAGACATTCACAGGTTTACCAAAAGTAAATTAAACTATTACAAGAATATATATATTGTTACTTTCTGAGACTTTTACAAAATATGATAACGGTAAAACTCACTTGACAAAATCACTCATCACGAACATAAATCATGGAGGAAAACACTAATATATTAGAAAAAAATGTACTATTTTTTTCTCTTGCAATATGAAATCAAGCAAAACCACCTTGGTTTATTGTATGAAGGTGTAATATTGATCTGTATGGGAGCAGCCCAATATAATGAAAAGAACAGGATCATACCCTGCTTTTCTCATCTAAGAAGACCCGATTTCATGCCTGTTTAGGCATGAAATATGATGGTCCTAGACAGAACCGACCTTATAGTTATGTGCACAAGCAGGAAATTCTGGATAGGATATTCACGATGCCGACAATTCCACGCTCCTCCAAAATCAGGCAAGGGAATCATAGTTCAGAAGAGTTGCATACTTTATTCAGGGCTATAAAACTACGCATTTCGTGGACATCCTGTCCACTTCCTCAGGTACATAGCCCTTGAATAAAGTATGCAACTCTTCTGAACTCTGTGATTCCCTTGCCTAATTTTGGAGGAGCACAGAATTGTTGGCATCTTGAATATCCTATCCATAATTTCTTGAAGATACTTCGTGGGTCCGGTGCCATCTGCAGCCTCCCATCATGCTTACAATATGTGTTGTGCATACTCACAACATGTAAAGGTGAGAATTTTACCTACAGTAAACTACGGTAATTGTTATTTTGGAAACTGCGCTATTGCACCCTTCTCTTTACCCTTTCTAGCACTAACAGGAAATACATAAATAATGAAGTTAGCATAATCTTCATGGTTATAAACTTTTGTTTTTAATTTGATATTAGTCCTTTGAACAATTCATTAACTGTAAGGCTAAGTTCTAGAGATGTGAAAATTGATTAGCACTACTCGGTCAGGTCAGTTAATTGTGATCGCTGGATGAGAGGCCAGCAAATCTCCTTTCTTTTGGCTTTCTGGATGATGCCTTGCCTACCCAGTTAATCAAAAGAATAGCCGGGAAAATCAGGAGGTAAGGAGATTCGCATGGCTCCCATCTAGAGGTCACAGAATTCTGACCTTGGCGATGGACTGGAGTCCTGCCAATCAATTTTCTATTAAGTTCCCACAATAAATATTTGGTGCTGTTTTCTGCTGCATATTTATGAGTGCAAAAAACACAAATATTACAGTTCCAGTTAAGTGAATGGCATTTATATAAATCGCACTCCTGCTGTGATTTTTGTTGTTTTATCCAAATGCTGTAGAAAAAAATCATGGACCTCACATTCAAAAATCATACGTTGATGTAATGCTGCCAGGTAAAAATTTACAAAATGAAACAGGAGGTTCTAAGCTTAACATTCGGATCAGACTGTATAAAAATCACTACCACAACATGATGAACCTCTCAGTGGGTCCTAACACAGATGATCTGAACCCCTTAATCCCATATGACGTACTATCCCATCAAGGTGACCTGGGACTTAATTCCCAGGGACGGGATAGTACGTCATAGCGATCGGCCATGCTCCCTGGGGAAGCGCGGTCGATTGCGGCCGGGTGTCAGCTATCGCAGCTGACATCCGGCACTATGTGCCAGGAGCGGTTGCGGACCGCTCCTGGCAATGTTATAAAGTAATAAAGAAATATTTAGATGTGTAAAAAAAAAAATTCCTAAATAAAAAAAAAAAATATATATATATATATATATATATATTGTTCCCATAAATACATTCCTTTACCTAAATAAAAACAAACAAACAATAGAAGTACACATATTTAGTATCGCCGCGTCCATAACAACCCGACCTATAAAACTGTCCACTAGTTAACCACTTCAGTGAACACCGTAAAAAAAAAGAGGCAAAAAACAACGCTTTATTATCATACTGCCGAACAAAAAGTGAAATAGCATGCAATCAAAAAGACAGATATAAATAACCATGGTAGCGCTGAAAACATCATCTTATCCCGCAAAAAAACGAGCGACCATACAGCATTATCAGCGAAAAAATATAAAACTTATAGTCCTCAGAATAAATCGATGTAAAAATAATTATTTTTTGTACAAAATAGTTTTTATCGTATAAAAGCGCCAAAACATAAAAAAAATTATATAAATTAGGTATCGCTGTAATTGTACTGACCCGAAGAATAAAACTTCTTTATCCATTTTACCAAATGCAGAATGGTATAACCCCTTCCCCCAAAGAAATTCATGAATAGCTGGTTTTTGGTCATACTGCCTCACAAAAATTGGAATAAAAAGCGATCAAAAAGTCACGTGCCCAAAAATGTTACCAATAAAAACATCTATTCGTCCTGCAAAAAACAAGACCACACATGACTCTGTGGACCAAAATATTGAAAAATTATAGCTCTCAAAATGTGGTAACGCAAAAAAAAATTTTTTTTGCAATAAAAAGCGTCTTTTAGTGTGTGACAGCTGCCAATCATAAAAATCCGCTAAAAACCCGCTATAAAAGTAAATCAAACCCCCCTTCATCACCCTCTTAGTCAGAGAAAAATAAAAAAAATAAAAAAATTTATTTACTTCCATTTTTCCATTAGGGTTAGGGCTAGGGCTAGAGTTAGGGCTAGGGCTAGAGTTAGGGCTAGGGCTAGGGATAGGGTTAGGGCTAGGTTTAGGGTTAGGGCTAGGGCTGGGTTAGGGTTGGGGCTAGAGTTAGGGCTAGGGTTAGGTTTGGGGCTAGGGTTAGGATTAGGGTTGGGGCTAGGGTTGGGCTAGGGTTAGGGTTTGGATTACTTTTACGGTTGGGATTAGGGTTAGGGATGTGTCAGGGTTAGGGGTGTTGTTAGGGGCGTCGTTGGGATTAGTGGTGTGTTTGAGTTAGGGTTTCAGTTAGAATTGGGGGGTTTCCACTGTTTAGGCACATCAGGGCGTGTCACCTCTGACCTCCAATGAGTGGTCGTCCCACGGGCATGTTCAGTAGACAAAAAGCAGGACTAAGTCCCAGGAGCGTCTGCTCACCTCTGATTATTGCTGGTTACAATAGCAGGACCTGGGACAGCAGCAATAACCAGATGTACAGCATCAGTTTGAGCAAGATGCTGGGACCAACGTCTCTGCTGAGCAGGCTCCTCTGCCACTTAGGAAAAATGGGAGACCGCAGAGGACAAGGATCAAGATCCCCCTGTGCAGCGGTGGGAACTTGACACCTAACATTACCCCCCTCCTAGTACCCCCCTCCTTGTGCCTCGCTATGTTCAAAAACTGCAATGAGCTGAGGAGCCCGAATGTGCTCAATAGATTTCAAGGTCCTGTTTTCTGGGCCATGACCCTTCCAATCCACCAGATAGTACTTTTTGCCACGTACCACCTTGCACCCAACAATGGAGTTTACCGCATAATCGTATGTTGACAAGCCTGATGTCCCGGCATATGACTTGGAAAACCGGGACATGTGAACGGGTTTAGGAGGGACACATGAAAGTTGTCGGTGATTTCACGGCATGGAGGAAGGGTCAGATGATAGACCACAGGGCTGACCTGTTCCATAACCTTGAAGGGACATATGTAGCGAGGCGCAAACTTAGTGGACTCAACTCGCAGCCCGATGTTACAGGCAGAGAGCTACACTAAGTCACCAGGAGCAACAGTCAGAGTGGGGTGCCAGTGTGCATCAGTAAAGACCCTCATTCTCTCCTTGGAGGCCCAGATAGCATCCTGCGTGTGGTCTCTAATGTCACGTTCCTCCATCACCCAGTCTGCCACCCTAGAGTCAGTGGATGACACGAGCATGGGCACAGAGACACAAGGACCCTAGTTGTAATTAAGGAGGAACGAGTTCTGCTCAGTGGAGTCAGCTAAGGCACTGTTCATCCCAAACTCTGCCCATGGTAGCAAGGATGCCCAGTCATCCTGCCTGGTCAAAACAAAATGTTGCAGGTATGTGACCAGGGTCTGATTGGCTCTCTCTACCAATCTATGGTAAGCAGAAGAGAGATTCTGTTCAATGCTGAGTAGACGACAAAGCTCTCTCCATAACTGAGACGTGAACTGGGTACCCTGGTCACTGACAATTTTGTCAGGCATACCATGTAGGCAAAAAACATGCTTAATGAACAATGCCTCCAAGGCCCATGCAGAAGGTACCCATTGAAGAGGCATCAGATGCACTATTTTGGAAAAATAGTCGGTGACTACCCAGATAACGGTGCAGCTATTAGACTTGGGTAAGCCCACCACAAAGTCAATCCCTACCATCTCCAGTATGTCCTGGGAGAGCTGATACCTGTCTTCCACCTGTTCTGGGGCAGAGTACCCAGATCCGCCTATCCTGGAGGCTGCATATCCAGATCTGTTTATGTTTTGTTTTTCCGCCTAATCTGGGGGCAGAGCACCCAGACCCGCCTATCCTGGAGGCTGTATATCTAGATCGTTTGTGTTTTGTTTTTCCACCTAATCTGGGGACAGAGTACCCAGACCCTGCATATCCAGTACCTGACCCTGTCTGAACTGTGTCCTCTGTTATGTTCCTGAAGTCCTTTTGTGTCTGACACCCCGTACCCAGTGACTGAACTTCCTGGGCTCATCTTTTAAAGATGGAATCTGGTGTTTATGCTGAGCCCTTACTACAGTATGCTGTTCTCAGCCTGTTATGCGGTGCTAACGCCATCTGGCCCAGGTCCAGTCCGGCGGTACTTGCACCATCACGCTTGAGTTCCTTCCTAGGAACCTGATGATCACCCCTGATCCTGTGCCATCTGAGTCTCAGCCGATGACCTGGACTGCCTCTCCAGTGTCCCAGATGTCTATCCGGTATTCCTGATATCCTTATGCCCTACCTGTGTCCTGTTGTCCTGATGTCCTTCCTGTGTTTGATGTCCTGATGCCTTGTGCTGCCATGCCAGTGTCCTAGCCGATGACCTGAGCTGCCACGCCAGTGTCCCAGATGTCTATCCATATTCCTGATGTCCTGAGGTCCAGGCTGTGTCCTGATGTCCAGTCTGTGCCCTGATGTCCAGTCTGTGTCCAATGTCCTGATTCGATGTCCTGATTTCCAACCTGTGTCTGATGTCCTGATGTCCTGCCTGTTCCTGCCTGTGACCCGATATTCCCCAGGGTCCACCCTGTGATGACATCTGTCCTTTGTCAGTGTCTCATGTTCTCATGCTGAGCCTGTGCTATGCCTAAGGCCTGAGAGAGGCCATCCTAGTAAGCCCATGCCAGATGACCCTGGACTGCATCAACCCGTGATGACCCTTACCATCATCAGAAGCCCGTCCCGGGTCAGTGTCTGATGTTCTCCTGCTGAGCCTGTGCTGTGCCTGAGGCCTGAGAGAGAGTCCGTCCTAGTAAGCCCATGCCAGATAACCCTGGACGTTCTCAACCCGTGATGTCCTCCTGCCTTTGTCTGTTATCCTGAGATGTGTGCCCTACTCTGGTGTGTGGAATCGGGATCCTGACATCATTATGTTTTGTTATGTACTGTGTTTTCATTTAAGTAAACTTTGTTTCTTCATACCTGAAGTTGTGCGGTGTAATCTAGTTCTGCATATTGCCATCTTGTTCACATGCTCAGCTGCCACAGACCCTGCTCGCTGCCCTTCCCTAGTCTGGGTATGTCCAGGTTACTCTATGTGGTCCAGTGGGTTCACATCACGTTCCCATTTGGGATGCTCTCCCACGTCGTCATGGTTTGGTGACGTGGGCACATCAGCTCTGCCGCGTTTACGGTCGCAGCCGTAACAGATAAGTACTTCACATTTTCTAGACTACTTCTGTTAATACATCCTATAACGGTGTTTGCCTTTTTTTGCTGCTGCATCACAGTGTTGACTCATGTGCAGCCTGTGATCTATTAGTATAATCATGATCTCATGATTAGATATCATAATATTTCACAAGTTCTCGCTTGCACTGCGCTATATTGGGTCTATTGTTTTACCATCCCAAGATTATGCTAATCCACTCACCTGCATTGTTCCAGAGATTATGTGCATTTAACCTGCATGGTCAGCCTGTTTAATGGAAATAAACTGCATCAGGGAAAATCTTGAAAGCCATTTAATTCATTCTGTACACTTTTTTATCTGGCAAAGAGATTATTGTAATAAAATATTTACCATTCTGCTTCAGCCTGAAGCCTTTTTTCTATTTGCACAAAGATTTTACTTTTCATCATATTAATTCATTTGAAGATGGAACCTTGCTGGAACTTTACACTCTCATTTTTACACAGTCCTATATATGAATATTAAAAGTTATCTTTATTAAAAATGTGCTTTAAGTAAAAGACACATTTAATTAAGGAACCGTAGTATCAGCTTGCTGAAATGTTAATACACTTTAGAGAATATTGAAATATGGCAAACCATATAGATTCTTCTCATCATTGTTTTCATTAGGAAAGGACTGGAGCCATAAAAATTTAAATTCAAACTTATTAGATATGTTCTTGTAGATATGTTCTGCTGCCCAGTTCTCTTGTTCCTCTGATAGAAATGACAAGTAGTCAAGTTATGCATTGTGAATAGAATTATAGATTTAGATATTCCATATTAAATTCCACCATTTATGTAAGTTACTAATGGGGCAGTAGATGGCCTTATGATGGTTACAAGTGACTCTTTTAAAACAAACAGTTATTCTCTTAGAGCTTATAAAAATAATGTGGGGACTATAATTGCCGCCCCTACTATTAGCTAAACCAAAGAACCCACATGCATTGATTAATGGTAATGTAACACTATATTATCCTGGATGTACAGTTGTGCTCAAAAGTTTACATACCCCGGCAGAATTTTTTCTTTCTTGTCCTTTTTTCAGAGAATATGATAACACCAAAACTTTTTCTCCACTCATGGTTAGTGATTGGGTGAAGCCATTTATTGTCAAACTACTGTGTTTTCTCTTTTAAAATCATAATGACAACTCAAAATATCTAAATGACCCTGATTAAAAGTTCACATACCCTGGTGTTTTTGGCCTGATAACATGCACTGAAGATGACTCAAATGGGTTTGAATGTCTACTGAAGGTAACATCCTCACCTGTGACCTGTTTGCTTGTAATCAGTGTGTGCATAAAATCTGAGTGAGTTTCAGGAATCCAGACAGAATATTACATCTTTCATCCAGCCACTGACATTTCTGGATTGTGAGACATGGAGAAAGCAAAATAATTGTCAACGGATCTAAGGGAAAATGTAGTTGTTCTGTATAAAACAGGAAAGGGATACAAAAAGACATCCAAGGAAATCATAATGTCAGTCAGCAGCGTTCAAACTTTGATTAACAAATGGAAGATCAGGGGCTCTGTAAAAGTAAAACCACGGTCAGGTAGACAAACAAAAATGTCATCCACAACTGCCAGGAAAATTGTTCAGAATGCAATGAAAAACCCACAAATAACATCAGCTGAAATGCAGGACTCTGAAAACTAGCGGTGTGGCTGTTTCAAAATGCATAATAAGCAGGTACGTGAACAAAAATGGGTTGCATGGTTGAATCACCAGAAGAAAATCGTTTCTGCGCATATGCCACTAAGTATTTTGCCTATAATATGCAAAACAGCATAGAGACAAGCCTAAAAACTTTTGGAACAAGGTAATTTGGAGTGATGAGACCAAAATTGAATTTTTTGGCCACAACCATAAACGTTACATTTGGAGAGAGGTCAACAACGCCTATGATGAAAGGAACAACATTCCTAATGTAAAGCACCGAGGTGGATTGCTGATATTTTGGGGATGTGAGCTACAAAGGCACAAGAAACTTTGTCAAAGTTGAAGGAAAGATGAATGCAGCAGGTTAATAGCAAATACTGGAGGCAAATTTGCACTCATCAGCCCAAAAGCTGCGCATGGGACGTACTTGGACATTCCAACAAGCAACAATCCAAAACACAAGGCCAAGTCGACCTGTCATTGGCTAAAGCAGAACAAAGTGAAGGTTCTGGAGTGACCATCTCAGTCTCCTGACCTCAATATCATTGAGCCACTCTGGGGAGATCTCAAGAGGGCAGTTCATGCTAGACAGCCCAGGAATTTACAGGAACAGGAGGCAATTTGCCAAGAAGAGTGGGCTGCTTTACCATCTGAGAAAATAAAGAACCTCATCCACAACTACCACAAAACACTTCAAGCTGTCATTGGTGTTAGAGGGGGCAATACATGGTATTAAGAAATGGCGTATGTGAACTTTTGATCAGGGTCATTCAGATGTTTTGGGCTGTCTTTATAATTTTAATATACAAATGCTGAATATGCAAATTGTCTCTTCAGAGAGGAAGTGAGCATTGTGTTTCGGGGTACTGCCTCTCGTCAGTGCAAAGCGGAAATCTGGTTTTGCTGTGTGAGAGGCGTCTGACCGATATCAAAGAAGTATTTTCTCCTTGTGGAGATCGACATGAAAAGCCTCTCACATAGCCAAACCAGATCTCTGCTTTGCACGGACGAGGGCAGTACCCCGAAACACAGTGTCTGCAAATTGATATTCTGGTTTGGCTATTATCCTAAGTCATGTGACAAGGCTCATTAAAGGGTCAACATTGACTTGTAGGATTGCTACCTTCCAATAGGCGGCACTAGAGTTCTAGCTCCCTTCCTCTCTGAAGAGAGTATTTGCATAATTAGCATATTACCAAGAGGAGCATTGCGGCTTTAAGTCTCCTCATCTCGGCATGCTTAGCATGTCGATCTCCGCAAGGAGAAACGATACTTCTTGGTTAAAAATAGAAAACACAGTAGTTTGACAATAAATGGCTTCACCCAACCGCTAACCATGAGTGGAAAAAAAGCTTTGGTGTTATCATTCATATTCTCTGAAAAATGGCCAAGAAAGCAAAAATTCTGCCGGGGTATGTAAACTTTTGAGCACAACTGTATATGGGACAATCAAATCAACAGCAAAAGGCTTTCTTTTATAGAAGGGTATATGCAGATTGGTCAACCATTTTAAAGGAGTTGTGTTCTTTTTTTTAGGAGCTAACCACTTCCACCCCCAGCTTCCTGCTCTCCAGGGATTGATACTCTCCTGAAATTTGACAGTATGGACCAGCAGCATGATTGCACCACTAATCACAACTGAGTACGCTTTCATGCTGTTTTTATAGGAAGCTTTAGTTCTCCAGCATGGAAGAAGTGCAGGGGTATTGCGGCTGGTCCAATCCAGTCATGTAGCCAGCCGCAGAGCACTGCAAGCTGGGTCTAAAGCGTAGAACTTGATAGCCAACAGACTCTTTACCTAAAGAACCTGCTACTAACAGTAAATGAGATGTAAATTATACAATTAAAATATGCCCTTTTTGAGAATGGAAAGGATTTTTAATAAGAAGTAAATTGCAGACTTGCACTAAGCAATTTTAACCACATAAGAGTTTGAGACAACCCTATTAATGAAGCAACCACTAGCATTCAAGATCATTACTATCTATGAACATGTATCTAGGATTTCAAAACAAGTTAAAGCTTTATTCATTTCTTAGACAACCAGGCAGCTTGGTGGGCCAGTGGTTAGCACTGCAGCACTGGGATCATGAGTTCAAATCGCAATTATGGTCAACATCTTGTATGTTCTCTGTGGGTTTTGTCCTAATTTCCACTCTGTTTCTGTCTATTTTGTTACTTTGTGTCAGTGCTGTCAGTCTGTGCTGGGTCTGTGCTGCAATCACCTGTGTTCATTTTCCTTAATCAGGCTTCTACTTAAGCATGCTAGTTCCTTCCCCCAGTGTCAATCGTACACTTGCTGTCGCCTGTGCAACATTGATTCCTCTACACTCTGTGCCTGACCCTGCTCGACTTGATTCTTTTCCCAGACTCAAACCCTTTGCTTGTGACCTGACTTTGCTTGTGCCTGCTCTCTGTAAACTGTTTTGTCTCTCTTGCTTTCCTGACCTCGGTTCGTGTATTGGACATCGTCTCTGACTTCCCTTTGTCGTTCTGCACCATTTCCTTGACCTGACCTCAGATTCTTTGACCTCCCTTTACTTACAGTAAGTAGTGTACATATTTACTGCCATGACTCACGTCACAGGTTTCCTCCGCATGCTCCAGTTTACTCCCACACTCCATATGCAAACTAATAGAACTTTAGATTGTGAGCCCCAAAAGGGACATTGATAACGATGTCTGTAAGGCACTATGTAAAGAATGGTACTATAAGAGGAAGTAAAATAAATTATACATGTTACATATAATGATCTTGATGGACACTACATAAACAACAAAAATGAAATACAGTATATGGGAAACTCATTTGCTCATCAAATTATCTGCTACATTTTGTGCCAATGCTCATTTGCACAAATTACCTTGCAGGATCTTTATCAAACTTTTGAAAATTCTACCTCTGCAGCATTATCATTGATAAGATAGAAGGTTCAGTCCTTCTCTAGAACCAATATGCACAGTCTTGGGCATCCTGCACGTAATTGTAATTAAACTGAACAAATTAGAAATAAATATTGCTTGGATCTATATTGCAGGCAAACTGGGTGATCTATCCAGGCACTATTTGGCAAGATTTCATGGTTGACTCTTTAGGGGCATCTGTTTCTGAGAAAAGTCACTTTATGTGGGCATCTCAATGTTGAGTATCTTAGAATAACCTCTAGCTTGGGCACAAAATTAAGAAATGATTCAAGTTAAAATTTAGGTAGAGAGAAAAATTGGTAGAATGAGTTTTGCACACTATATTAACCCCTTCATGACCCAGCCTATTTTGACCTTAACCCCTTTACCCCCAAGGGTGGTTTGCACGTTAATGACCAGGCCAATTTTTACAATTCTGACCACTGTCCCTTTATGAGGTTATAACTCCGAAACGCTTCAACGGATCCTGGTGATTCTGACATTGTTTTGTCGTGACATATTGTACTTCATGATAGTGGTAAAATTTCTTTGATAGTACCTGCGTTTATTTGTGAAAAAAACGGAAATTTGGCGAAAATTTTGAAAATTTCGCAATTTTCAAACTTTGAATTTTTATGCAATTAAATCACAGAGATATGTCACACAAAATACTTAATAAGTAACATTTCCCACATGTCTCCTTTACATCAGCATAATTTTGGAACCAATTTTTTTTTTTGTTAGGGAGTTATGAGGGTTAAAAGTTGACCAGCAATTTCTCATTTTTACAACACCATTTTTTTTTAGGGACCACGTCTCATTTGAAGTCATTTTGAGGGGTCTATATGATAGAAAATGCCCAAGTGTGACACCATTCTAAAAACTGCACCCCTCAAGGTGCTCAAAACCACATTCAAGAAGTTTATTAACCCTTCAGGTGTTTAATAGGAATTTTTGGAATGTTTAAATAAAAATGAACATTTAACTTTTTTACACAAAAAATTTACTTCAGCTCCAATTTGTTTTATTTTACCAAGGGTAACAGGAGAAATTGGACCCAAAAAGTTGTTGTCCAATTTGTCCTGAGTACGCTGATACCCCATATGTGGCAGTAAAGCACTGTTTGGGCGCATGGGAGAGCTCGGAAGGGAAGGAGCGCTATTTGACTTTTCAATGCAAAATTGACAGGAATTGAGATGGGACGCCATGTTGCGTTTGGAGAGCCACTGATGTGCCTAAACATTGAAACCCCCCACAAGTGACACCATTTTGGAAAGTAGACCCCTAAGGAACTTATCTGGATGTGTGGTGAGCACTTTGACCCACCAAGTGCTTCACAGAAGTTTATAATGCAGAACCGTAAAAATAAAAAATCATATTTTTTCACAAAAATTATATTTTTGCCCCCAATTTTTTATTTTTCCAAGGGTAAGAGAAGAAATTGGACCTCAAAAGTTGTTGTCCAATTTGTCCTGAGTACGCTGATACCCCATATGTGGCAGTAAACCACTGTTTGGGCGCATGGGAGAGCTCGGAAGGGAAGGAGCGCAGTTTGACTTTTCAATGCAAAATTGACAGAAATTGAGATGGGACGCCATGTTGCGTTTGGAGAGCCACTGATGTGCCTAAACATTGAAACCCCCCACAAGTGACACCATTTTGGAAAGTAGACCCCCTAAGGAACTTATCTAGAGGTGTGGTGAGCACTTTGACCCACCAAGTGCTTCACAGAAGTTTATAATGCAGAACCGTAAAAATAAAAAATCATATTTTTTCACAAAAATTATTTTTTTGCCCCCAATTTTTTATTTTTCCAAGGGTAAGAGAAGAAATTGGACCTCAAAAGTTGTTGTCCAATTTGTCCCGAGTACGCTGATACCCCATATGTGGCAGTAAACCACTGTTTGGGTGCATGGGAGAGCTCGGAAGGGAAGGAGCGCCGTTTGACTTTTCAATGCAAAATTGACAGGAATTGAGATGGGACGCCATGTTGCGTTTGGAGAGCCACTGATGTGCCTAAACATTGAAACCCCCCACAAGTGACACCATTTTGGAAAGTAGACCCCCTAAGGAACTTATCTGGATGTGTGGTGAGCACTTTGACCCACCAAGTGCTTCACAGAAGTTTATAATGCAGAGCCATAAAAATAAAACAAAATTTTTTTCCCACAAAAATTATTTTTTAGCCCCCAGTTTTGTATTTTCCCTAGGGTAACAGGAGAAATTGGACCCCAAAAGTTGTTGTCCAATTTGTCCTGAGTACGCTGATACCCCATATGTGGGGGGGAACCACCGTTTGGGCGCATGGGAGGGTTCGGAAGGGAAGGAGCGCCATTTGGAATGCAGACTTAGATGGAATGGTCTGCAGGCGTCACATTGCGTTTGCAGAGCCCCTAATGTACCTAAACAGTAGAAACCCCCCACAAGTGACACCATTTTGGAAAGTAGACCACCTAAGGAACTCATCTTGATGTGTTGTGAGAGCTTTGAACCCCCAAGTATTTCACTACAGTTTATAACGCAGAGCCATGCAAATAAAAAATATTTTTTTTTCCACAAAAATTATATTTTAGCCCCCAGTTTTGTATTTTTCCAAGGTTAGCAGGAGAAATTGGACCCTAAATGTTGTTGTCCAATTTGTCCTGAGTACGCTGATACCCCATATGTGTGGGGGAACCACCGTTTGGGCGCATGGGAGGGTTCGGAAGGGAAGGAGCGCCATTTGGAATGCAGACTTAGATGGAATGGTCTGCAGGCGTCACATTGCGTTTGCAGAGCCCCTAATGTACCTAAACAGTAGAAACCCCCCACAAGTGACACCATTTTGGAAAGTAGACCCCCTAAGGAACTCATCTTGATGTGTTGTGAGAGCTTTGAACCCCCAAGTATTTCACTACAGTTTATAACGCAGAGCCATGCAAATAAAAAATATTTTTTTTTCCACAAAAATTATATTTTAGCCCCCAGTTTTGTATTTTTCCAAGGTTAGCAGGAGAAATTGGACCCTAAATGTTGTTGTCCAATTTGTCCTGAGTACGCTGATACCCGATATGTGGGGGGGAACCACCGTTTGGGCGCATGGGAGGGCTCGGAAGGGAAGGAGCATCATTTGGAATGCAGACTTAGATGGATTGGTCTGCAGGCGTCACATTGCGTTTGCAGAGCCCCTAATGTACCTAAACAGTAGAAACCCCCCACAAGTGACCCCATATTGGAAACTAGACCCCTCATTGAACTTATCTAGATGTGTTGTGAGAACTTTGAACCCCCAAGTGTTTCACTACAGTTTATAACGCAGAGCCGTGAAAATAAAAAATCTTTTTGTTTTCCCACAAAAATTATTTTTTAGCCCCCAGTTTTGTGTTTTCCCAAGGGTAACAGGAGAAATTGGTCCACAAAAGTTGTTGTCCAATTTGTCCTGAGTACGCTGATACCCCATATGTTGGGGTAAACCCCTGTTTGGGCACACAGGAGAGCTTGGAAGGGAAGGAGCACTGTTTTACTTTTTCAACGCAGAATTGGCTGGAATTGAGATCTGCTCTGAGCAGGCTCTGTGAAGCCACCTCCCTCCCTGCAGGACCCGGATCCGCGGCCATCTTGGATCCGGGGCTGGAGGGAGCAGGGAGGGAGGTGAGACCCTCGCAGCAACGCGATCACATCGCGTTGCTCCGGGGGTCTCAGGGAAGCCCGCAGGGAGCCCCCTCCCTGCGCGGTGCTTCCCTGCACTGCCGGCACATCGCGATCATCTTTGATCGCGGTGTGCCAGGGGTTAATGTGCCGGGGGCGGTCCGTGACCGCTCCTGGCACATAGTGCCGGATGTCAGCTGCGATAAGCAGCTGACACCCGGCCGCGATCGGCCGCGCTCCCCCCGTGAGCGCGGCCGATCGGCTATGACGTACTATCCCGTCCAGGGTCAGAAAAGCCCAGGGCACCTCGATGGGATAGTACGTCTAAGGTCACAGAGGGGTTCAAGACCTTGCCGTTTTTTGCAATTCTGACCAGTGTCCCTTTATGAGGTAATAACTCAGGAACGCTTCAACGGATCCTAGCGGTTCTGAGATTGTTTTTTCGTGACATATTGGGCTTCATGTTAGTGGTAAATTTAGGTCAATAAATTCTGCGTTTATTTGTGATAAAAACGGAAATTTGGCGAAAATTTTGAAAATTTCGCAATTTTCACATTTTTAATTTTTATTCTGTTAAACCAGAGAGATATGTGACACAAAATAGTTAATAAATAACATTTCCCACATGTATACTTTACATCAGCACAATTTTGGAAACAAATTTTTTTTTTGTTAGGAAGTTATAAGCGTTAAAATTTCACCAGCGATTTGTCATTTTTACAATGAAATTTACAAAACCATTTTTTTTAGGGACCACCTCACATTTGAAGTCAGTTTGAGGGGTCTATATGGCTGAAAATACCCAAAAGTGACACCATTCTAAAAACTGCACCCCTCAAGGTACTCAAAACCACATTCAAGAAGTTTATTAACCCTTCAGGTGCTTCACAGCAGCAGAAGCAACATGGAAGGAAAAAATAAACATTTAACTTTTTAGTCACAAAAATTATCTTTTAGCAACAATTTTTTTATTTTCCCAATGGTAAAAGGAGAAACTGAACCACGAAAGTTGTTGTCCAATTTGTCCTGAGTACGCTGATACCTCATATGTGGGGGTAAACCACTGTTTGGGCGCACGGCAGGGCTTGGAAGGGAAGGAGCGCCATTTGACTTTTTGAATCAAAAATTGGCTCCACTCTTTAGCGGACACCATGTCACATTTGGAGAGCCCCCGTGTGCCTAAAAATTGGAGCTCCCCCACAAGTGACCCCATTTTGGAAACTAGACGCCCCAAGGAACTTATCTAGATGCATAGTGAGCACTTTGAACCCCCAGGTGCTTCACAAATTGATCCGTAAAAATGAAAAAGTACTTTTTTTTCACAAAAAAATTCTTTTAGCCTCAATTTTTTCATTTTCACATGGGCAACAGGATAAAATGGATCCTAAAATGTGTTGGGCAATTTCTCCTGAGTACACCAATACCTCACATGTGGGGGTAAACCACTGTTTGGGCACATGGTAAGGCTCGGAAGGGAAGGAGCGCCATTTGACTTTTTGAATGAAAAATTATTTCCATCGTTAGCGGACACCATGTCGCGTTTGGATAGCTCCTGTGTGCCTAAACATTGGCGCTCCCCCACAAGTGACCCCATTTTGGAAACTAGACCCCCCAAGGAACTTATCTAGATGCATATTGAGCACTTTAAACCCTCAGGTGCTTCACAAATTGATCTGTAAAATGAAAAAGTACTTTTTTTTTCACAAAAAAATTCTTTTCGCCTCAATTTTTTCATTTTCACATGGGCAGTAGGATAAAATGGATCATAAAATTTGTTGGGCAATTTCTCCCGAGTACGTCGATACCTCAAATGTGGGGGTAAACCACTGTTTGGGCACTCGGCAGGGCTCGGAAGGGAAGGCGCGCCATTTGACTTTTTGAATGGAAAATTAGCTCCAATTGTTAGCGGACACCATGTCGCGTTTGGAGAGCCCCTGTGTGCCTAAACATTGGAGCTCCCCCACAAGTGACCCCATTTTGGAAACTAGACCCCCCAAGGAACTTATCTAGATGCATATTGAGCACTTTAAACCCCCAGGTGCTTCACAGAAGTTTATAACGCAGAGCCATGAAAATAAAAAATAATTTTTCTTTCCTCAAAAATGATTTTTTAGCCTGGAATTTCCTATTTTGCCAAGGATAATAGGAGAAATTGGACCCCAAATATTGTTGTCCAGTTTGTCCTGAGTACGCTGATACCCCATATGTGAGGGTAAACCACTGTTTGGGCGCACGGCAGGGCTCGGAAGGGATGGCACACCATTTGGCTTTTTAAATGGAAAATTAGCTCCAATCATTAGCGGACACCATGTCACGTTTGGAGAGCCCCTGTGTGCCTAAACATTGGAGATCCCTCAGAAATGACACCATTTTGGAAACTAGACCCCCAAAGGAACTAATCTAGATGTGTGGTGAGGACTTTGAACCCCCAAGTGCTTCACAGAAGTTTATAACGCAGAGCCATGAAAAAAAAAAAAAATATTTTCTCAAAAATGATCTTTTAGCCTGCAATTTTTTATTTTCCCAAGAGTAACAGGAGAAATTTGACCCCAAAAGTTGTTGTCCAGTTTCTCCTGAGTACGCTGATACCACATATGTGGGGGTAAATCACTGTTTGGGCACATGCCGGGGCTCGGAAGTGAAGTAGTGACGTTATGAAATGCAGACTTTGATGGAATGCTCTGTGGGCGTCACGTTGCGTTTGCAGAGCCCCTGATGTGGCTTAACAGTAGAAACCCCCCACAAGTGACCCCATTTTGGAAACTAGACCCCGAAAGGAACTTATCTAGATGTGTGGTGAGCACTTTGAACCCCCAAGCGCTTCATAGAAGTTTATAATGCAGAGCCGTGAAAATAATAAATACGTTTTCTTTCCTCAAAAATAATTATTTAGCCCAGCATTTTTTAATTTTCCCAAGGGTAACAGGAGAAATTTGACCCCAATATTTGTTGTCCAGTTTCTCCTGAGTACGGTGATACCCCATATGTGGGGGTAAACTACTGTTTGGGCACATGCCGGGGCTTGGAATTGAAGTAGTGACGTTTTGAAATGCAGACTTTGATGGAATGCTCTGCGGGCGTCACGTTGCGTTTGCAGAGCCCCTGATGTGCCTAAACAGTAGAAACCCCCCACAAGTGACCCCATTTTGGAAACTAGACCCCGAAAGGAACTTATCTAGATGTGTGGTGAGCACTTTGAACCCCCAAGTGCTTCATAGAAGTTTATAATGCAGAGCCGTGAAAATAATAAATACGTTTTCTTTCCTCAAAAATAATTATTTAGCCCAGAATTTTTTATTTTCCCAAGGGTTACAGGAGAAATTGGACCCCAAAAGTTGTTGTCCAGTTTCTCCTGAGTACGCTGATACCCCATGAGTGGGGGTAAACCACTGTTTGGGCACACGTCGGGGCTCAGAAGGGAAGTAGTGACTTTTGAAATGCAGACTTTGATGGAATGGTCTGCGGGTGTCACGTTGCGTTTGCAGAGCCCCTGGTGTGCCTAAACAGTAGAAACCCCCACAAGTGACCCCATTTTAGAAACTAGACCCCCCAAGTAACTTATCTAGATATGTGGTGAGCACTTTGAACCCCCAAGTGCTTCACAGACGTTTACAACGCAGAGCCGTGAAAATAAAAAATCATTTTTCTTTCCTCAAAAATTATGTTTTAGCAAGCATTTTTTTAGATTCACAAGGGTAACAGGAGAAATTGGACCCCAGTAATTGTTGCGCAGTTTGTCCTGAGTATGCTGGTACCCCATATGTGGGGGTAAACCACTGTTTGGGCACACGTCGGGGCTCGGAAGTGAGGGAGCACCATTTGACTTTTTGAATACGAGATTGGCTGGAATCAATGGTGGCGCCATGTTGCGTTTGGAGACCCCTGATGTGCCTGAACAGTGGTAACCCCTCAATTCTAACTCCAACACTAACCCCCCACACCTCTAACCCTAATCCCAACTGTAGCCATAACCCTAATCACAACCCTAACCACAACCCTAATTCCAACCCTAACCCTAAGGCTATGTGCCCACGTTGCGGATTCGTGTGAGATATTTCCGCACCATTTTTGAAAAATCCGCGAGTAAAAGGCACTGTGTTTTACCTGCGGATTTTCCGCGGATTTCTAGTGTTTTTTGTGCGGATTTCACCTGCGGATTCCTATTGAGGAACAGGTGTAAAACGCTGCGGAATCCGCACAAAGAATTGACATGCTGCGGAAAATACAACGCAACGTTTCCGCGCGGTATTTTCCGCACCATGGGCACAGCGGATTTGGTTTTTCATATGTTTACATGGTACTGTAAACCTGATGGAGCACTGCTGCGAATCCGCAGCGGCCAATCCGCAACCAAATCCGCACAGTGTGCACATAGCCTAATTCTAAAGGTATGTGCACACGCTGCGGAAAACGCTGCGGATCCGCAGCAGTTTCCCATGAGTTTACAGTTCAATGTAAACCTACAGGAAACAAAAATCGCTGTACACATGCTGCGGAAAAACTGCACGGAAACGCAGCGGTTTACATTCCGCAGCATGTCACTTCTTTGTGCGGATTCCGCAGCGGTTTTACAACTGCTCCAATAGAAAATCGCAGTTGTAAAACCGCAGTGAAATGCGCAGAAAAAAACGCGGTAAATCCGCCATAAATCCGCAGCGGTTTAGCACTGCGGATTTATCAAATCCGCAGCGGAAAAATCCGCAGAGGAACAGAATACGTGTGCACATACCGAAACCCTAACCCTACCCCTAACCCTACCCCTACCCCTAACCCTAACTCTACCCCTAACCCTACCCCTACCCCTACCCCTAACCCTACCCCTAACCCTACCCCTAACCCTACCCCTAACCCTAACCCTAACCCTAACCCTATTCTAACATTAGTGGAAAAAAAAAATTTCTTTATTTTTTTATTGTCCCTACCTATGGGGGTGACAAAGGGGGGGGGGGTCATTTATTATTTTTTTTATTTTGATCACTGAAATATAATCTATCTCAGTGATCAAAATGCACTTTGGAACGAATCTGCCGGCCGGCAGATTCGGCGGGCGCACTGCGCATGCGCCCGCCATTTTGGAAGATGGCGGCGCCCAGGGAGAAGACGGACGGGACCCCGGCTGGATCGGTAAGTATGATGGGGTGGGGGGGGGACCACGGTGGGGGGGATCGGAGCACGGGGGGGGAATCGGTGCGCGGGAGGGGTGGAACGGAGCACGGGGGGCGTGGAACGGAGCACGGGGGGGCTGGAATGGAGCACGGGGGGGTGGAACGGAGCACCGGGGGGTGGATCGGAGTGCGGGGGGGGTGATTGGAGCACGGGGGGGTGATTGGAGCACGGGGGGAGTGGACAAAAGCACGGGGGGGAGCGGAGCACTGGACGGAGGGGAGCCGGAGCAGAGGATCGGCCAGATCGGGGAGCTGGGGGGGCGATCGGTGGGGTGGGGGCACATTAGTATTTCCAGCCCTGGCCGATGATATTGCAGCATCGGCCATGGCTGGATTGTAATATTTCACCCGTTATAATAGGTGAAATATTACAAATCGCTCTGATTGGCAGTTTCACTTTCAACAGCCAATCAGAGCGATCGTAGCCACGAGGGGGTGAAGCCATCCCCCCTGGGCTAAACTACCACTCCCCCTGTCCCTG
The DNA here is from genome assembly GCF_032444005.1 of Ranitomeya imitator. NCBI lineage: Eukaryota > Metazoa > Chordata > Amphibia > Anura > Dendrobatidae > Ranitomeya > Ranitomeya imitator. The sequence goes on along the minus strand of NC_091285.1, from coordinate 241,986,035 downwards.
CAGATCGGGTGAAATGGGAGTTAACCCTTTCACCCGGCCTGCAGGGACGCGATCTTTCCATGACGCCACATAGGCGTCATGGGTCGGATTGGCACCGACTTTCATGACGCCTACGTGGCGTCATGGGTCGGGAAGGGGTTAAGTATATTAAGGTGGCCATAAACATTAGATAGAAGTAGGTTGAACTACTATTGAACAAATCATTTTCTGGTGAACATTATGGAGATGCAGCGATATGCCTTTTTTGTTGATATTGGCATTTACAATTGCAAAAGCTGTTACATCAAGTGAAGAACATATAATTATTTTAGGAATATTCATTTAAAGAAATATGGATTTTGGCACAAACATCTTTAGTTTGAAAACCGGACACAAAATAAGGCAGGTTTTCTTTATTTCAAATTATGGCGATATGCCAGCAGTGGGCTAAAACTATCATTCATTGGTAAATTTCACTTATTGATTGTTCTTTATGCTATAATTGTCAATTTTGATAAACTTTTGTCTAATGTACATGGTCACCTTTATGTTATCTTTAACCCTACTGTATTGATTTACCAACCCTGGTATTTGAAAATTCAATTAGCTAAGTGTAGGCTTTTAACATATTTAAAGGAAAATATTTGATTATCCTATTACCTATGTCCCTTCAAAGTCCTCAAAGATTAATTTTTCACTAAATGTGAAGTATTACTGATATTGTGTCTTCCCATATTGTACTTGAATTTCCATTGAACCTGAGAGCCAGTCCTCCTGTGTAAATGTTATGTGGCTTTTAATCTCTGTACTTTTCCCAGTAACAAGCAAGAAGGTGATTGTTGAAGTTAAAACATAGCAAAATGCTGTGGAGAGCAAGACCTATTAATCTTACCATCTCCTTCACTGACAATAGCAAATTCTCCTGCATAATCCTGTTAGAAAGTGGACTATTGAATTTTATTCACAGTTCTCTATCTCCCTTTGATCTTCCTCACTCATTTTTTTTTTCCAACTTCAGGGCACAAATTTTTAATTTAATTTGTTTTTGTACATCAAATACCCAAAGAATTCACAGTGTGGGACACACACACTAAAATTACTTTCCAAGGCTCACAAAGAGCTAAACAGGATTTAAAACCAGCTTCCTAGTTCAAAGTCAGTGTTGTACATACTGCGCCACCTGATATCCAATATGCTGGGCTTTGATGTGTTTGCCTCCATAGAGAAGCTGCGATTAGTCTCCCGTTCTAGTAAAAGAAACAAGTAGCTTTTTATCCTTTTTAAATAAAAACAAGTATTTAAAATGATCCAGGCTAATGCCTATCCATGGCCTGCAGTAATCCCTGTGTATGCTTAACTCTGTAGGTATCAACACAATCAATTATTTTCGAATTTCTATATTTGGTGGCTTATTTGGTGTATTTTAAAAGATGTATATATTCTTCTAAAAATGATTGATGACATCAATTTATTCTTTTACGTTTGCTTTACAGCTTACTGTATATTTTAAATTGTAAAACAAATTTTGAGAACGAAACATATGGAGGCATTTGTTTTGGCTTTAACCCTTTTCCCTGAAACTAATTTTCACCTAACAGGGCAGGTAAACTTTTTCAAATCTGACGTATTTCACTGTGATAGTAACACTGGAATGATTTTACACATCCCAAAAATTCTGAGATAATTTTTTCATGACACATGAACTTTATGATATTGATAAATTTAAGTTATTTTGATTTACATTTATGTATGAAAATATTTAAAAGCTGATGAAAATTTTGAAAAATTCACAATTTTTACACTTTCAATTTTTTATCGCCTTAAAACAGATAATAACACCAGATAAAATAGCAAATTAACATTTAACACATGTCTAATTTATGTCAAGATTTATTTTTTACACTTTTTTTGTTATGGTGTGAGAAGGGTTAAAAGTTTAGCATTCATTGTTTTTTAATGAATTTACAATATCTTCATCTGAAGTAATGTAAGTGATTTTGATATGTTGGAAAACACCAAAACAAGATTCCAGTTTAAAAACTGCATCCCTAAAAGTATTCAAATCTGTGTACAGAAAGTTTGTTAAGCTTTCAGGTGCTTCATGGAAATTAACACAAAGTGGAAGGAGAAAAAGAAAAATTCATTTTTTTAGTAAAATGTTTCTTTAGTTCCAAAGTTTTCGTTTTCACAAGAGTAAAAAGTAAAATGCACTTCACAATTTTATTTTCAATTGCTCTAAATTATAATAATGCATTACAATATATATGGTTGGAAACTACTGAGCAGAATTTGGAAGGAGCACTTTTTGACTTTTGAAGTGTGAATTTGGCTGGAATAGATGGATGCTATGCCACATTTACAGAGCCTACAAGATGTTAAAACAATCTAAAATCACAGGTGACCACATTTTGTAAACTACACCCTCCAAGGAATTTATCTATTGCTATGGTAATTATCCTGATTCCACAGGTGCTTCACATACTTTTATAATATTGGACCATGAAAATTATAATTTACATTTTTCTATGAAAATGTTGCTTTAGCCCCCAAATTACTAGTTTTCATGAGGGTAATAGGAGAAAATGGACTCTACAATTTACTGTGCTGTGATGCTCTATATGTGGTCGGAAACTGTTGCTTAGGCCCATGGCAAGGCTTGGAAGGGAAGGAGCACTATTTGTCTTTTTTAATGCAAATCTGGCTGGAATAGATTGTGGGCACCGAACAATTTGTTTCATATTTTCTTCATGATATGCCATTACCCCATATGTGGTCAGAAACTTCTGTTTGGACACATGGCATGGCTCAGAACGGAAGAAGCATGGTTTGATTTTCAGGGCACATTTTTTGCTGGCATAAATTTTTCCCAAATTTGGAAACTGCACCGCTCAAATAATTCATAAAAGTTGTAGCGAGCATTTTAAACCTATAGATGACTTATGGAATTTTATAACAGTGAAACTGAAAAAAATATTTTTTTGTTCTTTAAAATGTTGCTTTTGCCTTACATGTTTAATTTTCACAGTCAGTGATAGGAGAAAAGGACCACAGCATTTGTTATGCAATTTTTTCTGAGTATATTAATATTCCATGTGTGCTCAAAAACTGCTGTTCAGCCACACTGCAAATCTCACAAACAAAATACTGAAGATTTTGTGGCAATAGTATGCTTGTGTCTTTGCACATTTTCCGAGCCTCTGAGCTGCCAGAACAGTGGAATTCTCCCACAAGGGAAATGTTAGACAAATTGCACCCCTCAATGAATTCGCCATGAGATAAAGGGAGCTCTTATGTCCTAGAAACATGCCTTAGAAACGTGTGCATTAGAAACCAGTATACACTCTTTGGCTAATTTCTCACATAATTTCACAGAATCATATTCCAATGTTATGTTAACCCCAGAGTTTTCATTTTCCCAAGAAAAAAAAAGAGTAAAATTGCCCAATAATGTGTTATACGGTTTCTCCTGAGAGTGACAATATCCTATATGAGGCTGTACAGTACAATGCTCTAGGAATTCATTTACGGGTGTAATGACCATTCTGATTCCATAGTATTTTCCAGAAATACGCAGACAGGTGGTGTTGCTCAGTGAAAATTGAAAATACATTGTGCCTAGCTTGTATTTCTGGAGACATGCACTCCATAAATTGAGCGCTCCCTGTAGAGTAATGCAGAAAATGGTTCTGTTGTGGATCCAAACTGGCTTAATTGTTTTTTTTACACATTTCACACTTTGAATGGTCAATACTATCATAGCGATGCCAGATTTCTATAGTTTTTTATATCTTTCTACTTTTGCACACTAAAGTTTGCATAAGCATATTTTAGAGCTGTAACTGTTAGGTCTCGAGTTCCCGCTTCTGCACAGGGGGAATCTCGAGCCATCTCCGCTGCGGTCTCCCATTCTTATCCAGCCGCAGTGGAGTCTGCTCAGCAGGGACGTCGGTCCCAGCATCTTGCTCAGTCTCACGCTGTACAGAGAGTTACTGCTGCTTCTTCAGCTTCTGCCATTAAAGTCAGTGCTGGTCAGCAGCGAGCGGACTTCTCTGGGACTAAGTCCTTGTCTGCACACACTGAGCATGCCCAGGGCAAGATCTCCCGTTGGAGATCGAGGGTCATGTGCTCAGGCTCTGCAGCACATTCCATTGGTCCTCTTGGCAGGTCTTGGAAGGGCAAAGTTTCTGTGGCCACTTCCTGTGCTGCAACTATATAAACTGCGCATGACCGCACGGCCATGCGCTAGTGTACAATTGTTAATGTGTGTATGTTGTGAGTGCAAGTCGTCCTTGGATACCCCTACCCTATTGAATGTCTGTTCGCGGAAGGTGTATGGTTGCTATCTAGCGCCTGACTTAGCCTACAGCACTAATCACACATTACAGCGTCCAGTTGCTGTGACCGCCAGTACGGCGCCGTGCACTTCCTCTGTGCTTTCCTTACCCAAGCCTGGGTGGTTAGTGGCGTTCGTCAGCGCGGCACCGCATGCACTCTTGTGCCTTAAAATCGTTATTTAGTTTCCTTACACACCCAGTTGCGGTGTTATGCCAGCATGGGTCTAATCGGACTTCAATCCTAGTTGGGGTTGAATTCGCTGACTACTTGCTCGCGCTCTATGTGCGGTACCGCGGTCCTGTGATGCAACGTTGGGTGAAGTTTAACCCACGTGTGTATACTTATGAGTACCGCCATATAGTCCGTCGTTACTTGGCAGCAGGTTCCATCTCTGCACGGTGGACCCCGGGTTGCGAACGCACCATACTCTATCTGTCTTAATATTTGATGCGTTCCGCTAGCCCTGACAGTAACTTTCTATTTCTTGCTGATAAAATGAAATGAGATCTTGGTTTTTGAAACATAAGTAGACATTTTTATTGGTACAAGTTTGTGGCACAGAACATCTTTTGATCACTTTACAGTCTGATTTTTTTGGAAGCAGAATGAACCAAAACAGAAACTCAATGACTTATTTGCGGAAGGATTTGCCGGCGTCTAGGGGTCCGGAACTAATGTGTGCGCCATAATTCAAGGTGCACACATTGGAATAGACCGGAAGTTCGCCATCTGGCGTCCGGAAGCACATGGCTAGAGATGCCGGTGAGTAAGACATAAAAGGCCGGCTGGATGTATGCCGCGCCAGCACAATGCTCACGTGTGATTCATGAAGGTGACACTATCCCCTGATGATTTGAAATAGAATGAAACGCGTTGGGAGGCACTATTCATGCAGATGGACCTATAAGAAAGAAGGCGGATATACTTTCTAAGGAGAAACCGCTAAGAAGGTCCTCTTTCTGACTCAGGCCACACCGGTTCAGACAAATGATCGGTAGAAGGCAGATGAGTATAACATGATAGAATGTTTATTTTAAAATGTGCACGTGACAGCATGTATTAAGATATGTACCCTTTGGGATCTGAGGACAAAAGGAGTGCTAAAAACTTTACTTCAGTCTGCACGGTTGCCATATGTTACTGTTTGATCTCTTTTTTGTATGAGCATGCTGCTACTGATCATTATCACCGTCGCCACTAAGGTTGTTTAGAAGTGTTGATTTAGGATTTATTCCCATTTGGCCATACCTTTTATGAGATTAAGGTTGTTTGACCTATTGGTACTTACATGAAAAGATATAGATATATTTTGATGAAAACTAAGGGCTGGGGACCCTGCTAAATATATAGTAAGTTACCAAAAAAAAATGTGGTATTGGAATAACCGAAAAATAATACTATAGCGGTTATAATTTCTTGGCGGTGATCTTTTAGCGTATTTTGTGTCTGTCTGTTTGCACCTGGCACTTTTTTGCACTATTGTGTTTGGTATTTTTTTTTTTATGAGTATTTAATAAAAGCTTAGTTTTATTATATATAGGAACCGGCTGTTTCGCTATAAAGATTTTTGGTTCTTATACCATTGAGAGTCTAGCTGCTAATTGTTTATTATCTGGTATGGCAGGTTTTTTATCCACTGGTTTAGATACTAGCGTATGGATAAACGAGGCTAAGAGCATTTTTTCGGACGGGGTCTTCACCCAAAAGAAATATACACCATCTTTTAATTCGGCATTTAGGGAATTGACCAAACTTTATAAAGATCAGATTACCTCATGGTGGGAGGTCCAAAGTCTTGACAACTATATTAGGGCAGGGATTGTACCAAGACATCTGAGAATACACATCCCTCCGGGTTTCAGGTATAAAAATACAGAACTTCTAAATAAATGGGAAAAAGAAGTTACTGAGAGTTCACTAAGATTAATGAGATTACTTTTGGAGGAGGAGAAGTTGATGCTTGCTAAACTTAACGATAGTCTAAAGGAACAAATAGAAATTACAAAAAAATTTTCCACGGAACCAGAGTTTAGTGCAAAAGAAAAAAGTCTGCAATATACCATCGAAAAATTTCAATTCCATCTAAAAGAAAAGAAACATAAATTCTTTGTGAGAGATTTACAGGACTTTAGAGATAATAAAGCCTATGATAGTCGAAACTTTGCACCTAACCATAAACAACCCAGATCTCAGGATACGGATTTATCATCCTCGGAGGCTGAATTTTCAGACCAAGAAGTTAGATATAAGAGTCAGAGGGGTAAATCAAGAGGAAGAGGGGGTGCAAGAGGGGGTAGAGGGGCAAATAGAGGTTCACCACAAGGGGATCGTTTTTTAGACCTCAGTTATCCCCTCAGGAACAGGCTCAACCCCCGGAACCCCAGTTAAGAAAATATATTATTAATTTATCCTCAAAACCACTGAGTGAGGAACAAATGTCTGTTCTGAGTAAGGGTATGTCCTTTGTCCCTACAACTGATTATGAAAGTTTTGAAGCAGTTAAAGACCTGAATCTATTTGTCCGACGGGTAAAATGGAAAAAGTTTTTCATGAATGAGGATAAAAAACGATGTACTGAATTAGGTATAGATGAAGATCTTTTGAGTGATGTTAGATTCCTTTTCCACTTAGGTGATATTGACCCTAATGATAAGGGAGAGGGACCATTTACAAAACTCAAAAATAACAGTAAACGGATGCCCCCAACTACAGGAGATTTAGGCCCTATTGATGTGTTCCTTAATATGGAAACTAGTGAACTGAGGGAACTTGAATTTAAAAATCGTAAAAGATATCCACGTAACTTGACCAAAAAAGAGATGGAAGGTTTGGTTGAATTGGAAAGGGATCATGAAAGGGTCATAAAACCCTCAGATAAAGGGGGTAACGTGGTGGTTATGGATGTCACACAGTATAGGACCTTATGTTACTCCCTTCTTCATGAGGAGATGGGATACGAGTTACTTGAGACAAACCCCACCATGTTGTATCTTGGTCAACTTAAAGAAATTGTACTTGAAGCATTCCGTAAAAAATTGATTGATGGGAATGAAAGAGATTTCCTTATACCTGCACATCCAGTAGTTGCAACTTTCTACTGTTTGCCGAAAGTACATAAAGGCACCAACCCACTTAAAGGAAGACCTATAGTCTCCGGTATTGGAAGTCTTACCCAAAACTTGAGTCTTTATGTGGACCAGATTTTACGACCTTTTGTGGTCTCTTTGAGTTCTTACACGCGTGACACAGCGGATCTTCTTTTGAAATTAGAAAATGTTGATTTGGATGCAGATATGTTACTGTGCTCTATTGATGTAGAGGCACTTTATTCTTCAATCCCGCACAACAAAGGTATTATGGATGTGGACTATTACCTAGGTATGAGAGGACGGCAATACCAGGAACATAATAGTTTTGTATTACAAGCTCTAGAATTTTGTCTTACCAGGAATTATTTTCTATATGATGGAAAGTACTTCCACCAGCTCAGGGGCACCGCGATGGGGAGCCCTTGTGCCCCCTCGTATGCAAATCTGCTCCTGGGCTGGTGGGAGGAGAATGTCATCTTTGGAGACACCCCATTGGCTGAGAATAACATCATACTGTGGCTACGCTACTTGGATGATGTTTTCATCATTTGGAAAGGCAGTAAGGCTAGTTTTGGTTCCTTCGTAGCAAGCCTCAATTGTAATGATCTAGGTTTACATTTTACATTTGAGGTAAACGAGACAAGGTTGCCTTTCCTTGATATACTAATTGAGAGAGGGAGAGATGGTCAGCTGGTTACAAGCACTTTCAGGAAACCAACAGCTTCAAATTCACTGTTAAGATGGGAATCAAACCATCCGGTACCACTAAAGAGAGGGATCCCCAAGGGCCAATACCTACGGGTACGGAGAAACTGCTCTGATAGTGCCGCGTATCAAAGGCAGGCAGATGATCTTAGAATGCGCTTCACTGAGCGGGGTTACCCTGGGAAGGTCCTGAAAGAAGCATATAAATCAACCCTCTTAAAACAGAGAAAAGATCTTCTTACTCCAACATCAAAAAAGGAAGATGATAACAATATAAGGCTAATTACTAGGTACACGAATGGGGCAGGGGATTTACGTGAAATCATCAAAAAGCATTGGCCCATCCTACAAATGGATGAGGATTTGAAAAAAATTTTGACCCCTGTTCCCCAAATAACCTTTAGGAAAGGCCGCTCCATAAAAGACAGGGTAGTCCACAGCCATTTTACCCCCCCACCCCCACAGGCACATCCCACATGGTTGGGTAGTCAGGTTAAAGGTTTTTACAGATGTGGTAACTGTAAGTATTGTGGGACAATGCGGCAAGGAAAAGAGTTCAGAAGTAATGTAACTGGAAAAATCTTCCACATTAACCACTTTATGAACTGTAAATCAAGGGGTGTGATTTATAAAATGACATGTGAATGTGGGGTTGAATACATCGGCAAGACGAGCAGGGAGCTGAGAAGAAGAGTAGGAGAACATCATCGGGACACTATAAATAAAAGAGATACCCCGGTTGCAAACCACATTAACAGAATCCATCAGGGTAATCTAAAAATGGTAGACTTTATGGGTATTGACAAAGTGTACCAGTCCCAAAGAGGGGGTGATTGGGACAAAAATATTTTGCAAAGAGAAAGCAAGTGGATCTTTCGCCTTCAAACAGTGACCCCACAAGGTCTAAACGACCAACTCAGCTTTTCTTCCTTCCTGTAGTCCTAGGGGGTAATAGGGCACAGGTAGCATAGGGAAAGCCGTCGTTGAGTGGGGGCGCCACTGCGCAGGTATAGGGTGCCAACCTCCGCGTTAGGTAGGAGTAAAAGATCAGAGAGGGAGGTTTAGGGTTTCTACAGCTGCACCCTTTCCTATCATTTCCCGGAAGGTCCCCTGTGTCACTGAACTGTAGCTCAAGAAATTTTCTTTTCTTTTTTGTCCTCTTTTTTGTTTAAGTTGGTTTTCTATTGGATATTGACCTGATCCGTTAGCTCTAAATGTTTCTCGATCTGTAGCGGTATAAATTTATGATGTGGTTATTTTACCTGCACATATAAATCCTTGGGACTCGGGAGCTATATATAGCTCCATTTAATTATATTTAGATACAGTAGCCCAGGATGTAATGTCCCATCGGAAGTCTGTATTTGTTTGAGCGTGAGACGCTCAGTGCACTTTGCTTCAGAGGGGGCGGTACAAAGCTGTGAGTGTACGCCCACCGGACATGATGTTACGGCATGATCTGCCGACGTCTTGGTGTCCGGAAGCAATATGCGCTCTATAATCCGAGGTGCACACACCGGACATGACGTTGCGGAAGGATTTGCCGGCGTCTAGGGGTCCGAAACTAATGTGTGCGCCATAATTCAAGGTGCACACATTGGAATAGACCGGAAGTTCGCCATCTGGCGTCCGGAAGCACATGGCTAGAGATGCCGGTGAGTAAGACATAAAAGGCCGGCTGGATGTATGCCGCGCCAGCACAATGCTCACGTGTGATTCATGAAGGTGACACTATCCCCTGATGATTTGGAATAGAATGAAACGCGTTGGGAGGCACTATTCATGCAGATGGACCTATAAGAAAGAAGGCGGATATACTTTCTAAGGAGAAACCGCTAAGAAGGTCCTCTTTCTGACTCAGGCCACACCGGTTCAGACAAATGATCGGTAGAAGGCAGATGAGTATAACATGATAGAATGTTTATTTTAAAATGTGCACGTGACAGCATGTATTAAGATATGTACCCTTTGGGATCTGAGGACAAAAGGAGTGCTAAAAACTTTACTTCAGTCTGCACGGTTGCCATATGTTACTGTTTGATCTCTTTTTTGTATGAGCATGCTGCTACTGATCATTATCACCGTCGCCACTAAGGTTGTTTAGAAGTGTTGATTTAGGATTTATTCCCATTTGGCCATACCTTTTATGAGATTAAGGTTGTTTGACCTATTGGTACTTACATGAAAAGATATAGATATATTTTGATGAAAACTAAGGGCTGGGGACCCTGCTAAATATATAGTAAGTTACCAAAAAAAAATGTGGTATTGGAATAACCGAAAAATAATACTATAGCGGTTATAATTTCTTGGCGGTGATCTTTTAGCGTATTTTGTGTCTGTCTGTTTGCACCTGGCACTTTTTTGCACTATTGTGTTTGGTATTTTTTTTTTTATGAGTATTTAATAAAAGCTTAGTTTTATTATATATAGGAACCGGCTGTTTCGCTATAAAGATTTTTGGTTCTTATACCATTGAGAGTCTAGCTGCTAATTGTTTATTATCTGGTATGGCAGGTTTTTTATCCACTGGTTTAGATACTAGCGTATGGATAAACGAGGCTAAGAGCATTTTTTCGGACGGGGTCTTCACCCAAAAGAAATATACACCATCTTTTAATTCGGCATTTAGGGAATTGACCAAACTTTATAAAGATCAGATTACCTCATGGTGGGAGGTCCAAAGTCTTGACAACTATATTAGGGCAGGGATTGTACCAAGACATCTGAGAATACACATCCCTCCGGGTTTCAGGTATAAAAATACAGAACTTCTAAATAAATGGGAAAAAGAAGTTACTGAGAGTTCACTAAGATTAATGAGATTACTTTTGGAGGAGGAGAAGTTGATGCTTGCTAAACTTAACGATAGTCTAAAGGAACAAATAGAAATTACAAAAAAATTTTCCACGGAACCAGAGTTTAGTGCAAAAGAAAAAAGTCTGCAATATACCATCGAAAAATTTCAATTCCATCTAAAAGAAAAGAAACATAAATTCTTTGTGAGAGATTTACAGGACTTTAGAGATAATAAAGCCTATGATAGTCGAAACTTTGCACCTAACCATAAACAACCCAGATCTCAGGATACGGATTTATCATCCTCGGAGGCTGAATTTTCAGACCAAGAAGTTAGATATAAGAGTCAGAGGGGTAAATCAAGAGGAAGAGGGGGTGCAAGAGGGGGTAGAGGGGCAAATAGAGGTTCACCACAAGGGGATCGTTTTTTAGACCTCAGTTATCCCCTCAGGAACAGGCTCAACCCCCGGAACCCCAGTTAAGAAAATATATTATTAATTTATCCTCAAAACCACTGAGTGAGGAACAAATGTCTGTTCTGAGTAAGGGTATGTCCTTTGTCCCTACAACTGATTATGAAAGTTTTGAAGCAGTTAAAGACCTGAATCTATTTGTCCGACGGGTAAAATGGAAAAAGTTTTTCATGAATGAGGATAAAAAACGATGTACTGAATTAGGTATAGATGAAGATCTTTTGAGTGATGTTAGATTCCTTTTCCACTTAGGTGATATTGACCCTAATGATATGGGAGAGGGACCATTTACAAAACTCAAAAATAACAGTAAACGGATGCCCCCAACTACAGGAGATTTAGGCCCTATTGATGTGTTCCTTAATATGGAAACTAGTGAACTGAGGGAACTTGAATTTAAAAATCGTAAAAGATATCCACGTAACTTGACCAAAAAAGAGATGGAAGGTTTGGTTGAATTGGAAAGGGATCATGAAAGGGTCATAAAACCCTCAGATAAAGGGGGTAACGTGGTGGTTATGGATGTCACACAGTATAGGACCTTATGTTACTCCCTTCTTCATGAGGAGATGGGATACGAGTTACTTGAGACAAACCCCACCATGTTGTATCTTGGTCAACTTAAAGAAATTGTACTTGAAGCATTCCGTAAAAAATTGATTGATGGGAATGAAAGAGATTTCCTTATACCTGCACATCCAGTAGTTGCAACTTTCTACTGTTTGCCGAAAGTACATAAAGGCACCAACCCACTTAAAGGAAGACCTATAGTCTCCGGTATTGGAAGTCTTACCCAAAACTTGAGTCTTTATGTGGACCAGATTTTACGACCTTTTGTGGTCTCTTTGAGTTCTTACACGCGTGACACAGCGGATCTTCTTTTGAAATTAGAAAATGTTGATTTGGATGCAGATATGTTACTGTGCTCTATTGATGTAGAGGCACTTTATTCTTCAATCCCGCACAACAAAGGTATTATGGATGTGGACTATTACCTAGGTATGAGAGGACGGCAATACCAGGAACATAATAGTTTTGTATTACAAGCTCTAGAATTTTGTCTTACCAGGAATTATTTTCTATACGATGGAAAGTACTTCCACCAGCTCAGGGGCACCGCGATGGGGAGCCCTTGTGCCCCCTCGTATGCAAATCTGCTCCTGGGCTGGTGGGAGGAGAATGTCATCTTTGGAGACACCCCATTGGCTGAGAATAACATCATACTGTGGCTACGCTACTTGGATGATGTTTTCATCATTTGGAAAGGCAGTAAGGCTAGTTTTGGTTCCTTCGTAGCAAGCCTCAATTGTAATGATCTAGGTTTACATTTTACATTTGAGGTAAACGAGACAAGGTTGCCTTTCCTTGATATACTAATTGAGAGAGGGAGAGATGGTCAGCTGGTTACAAGCACTTTCAGGAAACCAACAGCTTCAAATTCACTGTTAAGATGGGAATCAAACCATCCGGTACCACTAAAGAGAGGGATCCCCAAGGGCCAATACCTACGGGTACGGAGAAACTGCTCTGATAGTGCCGCGTATCAAAGGCAGGCAGATGATCTTAGAATGCGCTTCACTGAGCGGGGTTACCCTGGGAAGGTCCTGAAAGAAGCATATAAATCAACCCTCTTAAAACAGAGAAAAGATCTTCTTACTCCAACATCAAAAAAGGAAGATGATAACAATATAAGGCTAATTACTAGGTACACGAATGGGGCAGGGGATTTACGTGAAATCATCAAAAAGCATTGGCCCATCCTACAAATGGATGAGGATTTGAAAAAAATTTTGACCCCTGTTCCCCAAATAACCTTTAGGAAAGGCCGCTCCATAAAAGACAGGGTAGTCCACAGCCATTTTACCCCCCCACCCCCACAGGCACATCCCACATGGTTGGGTAGTCAGGTTAAAGGTTTTTACAGATGTGGTAACTGTAAGTATTGTGGGACAATGCGGCAAGGAAAAGAGTTCAGAAGTAATGTAACTGGAAAAATCTTCCACATTAACCACTTTATGAACTGTAAATCAAGGGGTGTGATTTATAAAATGACATGTGAATGTGGGGTTGAATACATCGGCAAGACGAGCAGGGAGCTGAGAAGAAGAGTAGGAGAACATCATCGGGACACTATAAATAAAAGAGATACCCCGGTTGCAAACCACATTAACAGAATCCATCAGGGTAATCTAAAAATGGTAGACTTTATGGGTATTGACAAAGTGTACCAGTCCCAAAGAGGGGGTGATTGGGACAAAAATATTTTGCAAAGAGAAAGCAAGTGGATCTTTCGCCTTCAAACAGTGACCCCACAAGGTCTAAACGACCAACTCAGCTTTTCTTCCTTCCTGTAGTCCTAGGGGGTAATAGGGCACAGGTAGCATAGGGAAAGCCGTCGTTGAGTGGGGGCGCCACTGCGCAGGTATAGGGTGCCAACCTCCGCGTTAGGTAGGAGTAAAAGATCAGAGAGGGAGGTTTAGGGTTTCTACAGCTGCACCCTTTCCTATCATTTCCCGGAAGGTCCCCTGTGTCACTGAACTGTAGCTCAAGAAATTTTCTTTTCTTTTTTGTCCTCTTTTTTGTTTAAGTTGGTTTTCTATTGGATATTGACCTGATCCGTTAGCTCTAAATGTTTCTCGATCTGTAGCGGTATAAATTTATGATGTGGTTATTTTACCTGCACATATAAATCCTTGGGACTCGGGAGCTATATATAGCTCCATTTAATTATATTTAGATACAGTAGCCCAGGATGTAATGTCCCATCGGAAGTCTGTATTTGTTTGAGCGTGAGACGCTCAGTGCACTTTGCTTCAGAGGGGGCGGTACAAAGCTGTGAGTGTACGCCCACCGGACATGATGTTACGGCATGATCTGCCGACGTCTTGGTGTCCGGAAGCAATATGCGCTCTATAATCCGAGGTGCACACACCGGACATGACGTTGCGGAAGGATTTGCCGGCGTCTAGGGGTCCGAAACTAATGTGTGCGCCATAATTCAAGGTGCACACATTGGAATAGACCGGAAGTTCGCCATCTGGCGTCCGGAAGCACATGGCTAGAGATGCCGGTGAGTAAGACATAAAAGGCCGGCTGGATGTATGCCGCGCCAGCACAATGCTCACGTGTGATTCATGAAGGTGACACTATCCCCTGATGATTTGGAATAGAATGAAACGCGTTGGGAGGCACTATTCATGCAGATGGACCTATAAGAAAGAAGGCGGATATACTTTCTAAGGAGAAACCGCTAAGAAGGTCCTCTTTCTGACTCAGGCCACACCGGTTCAGACAAATGATCGGTAGAAGGCAGATGAGTATAACATGATAGAATGTTTATTTTAAAATGTGCACGTGACAGCATGTATTAAGATATGTACCCTTTGGGATCTGAGGACAAAAGGAGTGCTAAAAACTTTACTTCAGTCTGCACGGTTGCCATATGTTACTGTTTGATCTCTTTTTTGTATGAGCATGCTGCTACTGATCATTATCACCGTCGCCACTAAGGTTGTTTAGAAGTGTTGATTTAGGATTTATTCCCATTTGGCCATACCTTTTATGAGATTAAGGTTGTTTGACCTATTGGTACTTACATGAAAAGATATAGATATATTTTGATGAAAACTAAGGGCTGGGGACCCTGCTAAATATATAGTAAGTTACCAAAAAAAATGTGGTATTGGAATAACCGAAAAATAATACTATAGCGGTTATAATTTCTTGGCGGTGATCTTTTAGCGTATTTTGTGTCTGTCTGTTTGCACCTGGCACTTTTTTGCACTATTGTGTTTGGTATTTTTTCTTTTATGAGTATTTAATAAAAGCTTAGTTTTATTATATATAGGAACCGGCTGTTTCGCTAGAGCGAGCCCAGTGTAGGCAGAGGTTTCGGCTGGCTCCTACCTTCGCCAAACCTCTGGAATCTCCGGTCCTGGTTCCTGAGTCACATGAGGCCAGGGAAGTGTCACAAACGGGATCTAAGTCCCGGACCGCTTGTGCACTCAAGGTCTGTCATGTTTGCCAGCAGTCTGGACATTTAGCCACCAGATGTTCTCAGCGATCGAGGAAACGTCAGCGTTTAGTAGTAGTAGGTGGAGGTACACTAAACAAGGCGACGTTTGCCTCTAAATTGTCCTTTAAGGGGACAATTACTATAGGCTCATTCTCCCACTCGGTAGAGCTCTGCGTGGATTCTGGGGCGGAGGGCAATTTTATGTCTTCTGCCTTCGCCCAACGTCACGCAATTCCCCTGGTTATGCTAGCTCAACCAGTAATGGTACGAGTGGTGAATGGGTCGGCACTGCCCTCACAGATAACACACCAGACCATCCCTTTTACTCTGTCCATGTCGCCATCTCATCAGGAGATTATATCTCTGCTCATCATTCCTGAGGGAATTGATGAGGTCCTGTTGGGAATACCTTGGCTACGGTACCACTCTCCTCATATCGAGTGGTCCTCTGGCAGAATCCTGGGATGGGGCGAATCTTGTGGGGGTAGGTGTCAGAGGGAGTGCGTTCAGGTTGCCACTACAGAGGTACCCGCAGATCTTTCCTCTCTCCCCAAGCAGTATTGGTCTTATGCAGACGTGTTCTCCAAAAAGGCGGCGGAGATCCTTCCGCCCCATCGCCCCTATGACTGTCCTATTGATCTCTTGCCTGGTGCTGAGCCTCCCCGGGGTCGAGTCTATCCGCTATCTCTCCCGGAGACGGAGGCAATGTCACAGTACATCCAGGAAAATCTGGCAAGAGGATTCATTAGGAAGTCAGTGTCACCTGCTGGGGCAGGGTTCTTCTTCGTGCAGAAGAATGGAGAATTGCGTCCATGCATAGACTACAGGGGTCTTAACGCCATCACCGTTAAGAACAAGTATCTTTTGCCCTTGATATCTGAGCTCTTCGATAGGCTTCGGGGAGCAAGGGTATTTACTAAATTAGATCTGCGGGGTGCTTACAACCTGATTCGCATCCGTGAGGGGGACGAATGGAAGACGGCTTTTAACACCAGGGATGGGCACTATGAATATCTGGTGATGCTCTTCGGGCTCTGTAATGCCCCAGCCATTTTCCAAGACTTTGTGAACGATATCTTCCGGGATATGCTTTCCACCTCGGTCATAGTCTATCTGGATGATATTCTCATCTACTCTCCAGATATTGACTCCCACCGGAGAGATGTTTGCAAAGTCTTCGACCTCCTACGGGCAAACTCCCTCTATGCCAAGTTGGAGAAGTGTATGTTTGAGCAGGAGTCCTTACCTTTCCTAGGCTACATCATCTCTGCCCAGGGATTGGCTATGGATCCTGCCAAACTACAGGCTGTGATGGACTGGCAGGAACCCCATTCTCTTAAAGCGGTGCAGCGCTTTATGGGGTTCATTAATTATTATCGCCAGTTCATTCCGCACTTCTCAACTTTGGTAGCTCCCTTGGTTGCCCTCACCAAGAAAGGGGTGAATCCCAAATTGTGGTCTGAGGAGGTCTCCAAGGCCTTTAACTCTATAAAGTCACACTTCGCTAGCGCTCCCATCCTACATCGCCCCGATGTTGATAAGCCATTTATCATGGAGGTGGATGCCTCTTCTGTTGGTGCTGGAGCAGTCCTCTTCCAAAAGGATGCTCAAGGTCGGAAGCATCCTTGCTTCTTTTTCTCCAAGACCTTCTCACCAGCAGAGAGGAATTATTCCATCGGGGACAGGGAGTTGCTAGCCATGAAGTTGGCTTTCTCGGAGTGGAGACATCTCTTGGAGAGTGCACGTTTTCCCTTCCGAGTCTTCACAGACCATAAAAATTTGGTGTACCTGCAGACAGCCCAGCGGTTGAATTCTCGCCAGGCCAGATGGTCCTTATTCTTCTCCCGGTTTCATTTCACCCTCCATTTTCTTTCTGGGGAGAAGAACATTCGGGCCGACGCTCTCTCTCGCTCCGTTGTGTCATCTGCGGAGGAGGAGGAGGAGCCTCGGCTTATTGTCCCCACCGAGAGCTTGAGAACTGTGGCCCCGGTTTCGCTAGAGTCTGTGCCCCCGGGCAAGACTTTTGTTCCATCCAATTTGCGATCGGAGGTTCTCTCTTGGGCACACTCGTCCAGGGTGGGTGGACATTTTGGTACCAAAAGGACATCTGAGTTACTGGCGAGGACGTACTGGTGGCCGCATATGGCTCGTGATGTCGCAGAGTATGTTCGGGCGTGTGTCTCTTGCGCCAAGAACAAGACTCCTCGGCAACGGCCAGCTGGTTTGCTTTATCCTCTGCCGGTGGCGGACAGGCCCTGGGAGATGGTTGGGATGGACTTTGTGGTGGGCTTACCCAAGTCTCGTAACTGCACCATTATCTGGGTGATCACCGACCATTTTTCCAAAATGGTGCTCTTGGTGCCTCTTCCACGGCTACCTTCTGCACGGGCGTTGGCTGTCTTGTTCGTCAAGCATATCTTTCGCCTACACGGTATGCCAGACAAAATTGTTAGTGACCGGGGTCCCCAGTTTGCGTCTCGATTCTGGAGAGAGCTTTGTCGTCTACTCAGGATTGAGTTGAATCTCTCTTCGGCATATCATCCCGAGACGAATGGGTTGGTAGAGAGGGCCAACCAGACCTTGGTCACATATTTACGACATTTTGTTTCTGCCAGGCAGGATGACTGGGCATCCTTGCTACCGTGGGCAGAGTTTGCACTTAACAATGCCGTAGCCGACTCTACCGGTCAGACTCCATTCCTCCTAAATTACGGCCAGCATCCGAGGGTTCCTGTGCCCATGCCTGTGTCTTCTGCTGACTCCAGGGTGGCAGACTGGGCTGTGGAGGCACGGGACATTTGGGACCGCACGCAGGATGCCATTCGGGCCTCCAAGGAGAGAATGAGGTCCTCCGCCGATGTTCATCGGCATCCCGCTCCGACCTTTGCTCCTGGCGACTTGGTGTGGCTCTCCGCCCGTAACATCAGGCTGCGAGTTGAGTCCACTAAGTTTGCTCCTCGCTACTTGGGTCCCTTCAAGGTTCTCGAACAGGTTAATCCTGTGGTCTACCGTTTGGCTCTTCCTCCACGCTTGGGTATCACCGACACCTTTCATGTGTCCCTCTTGAAACCCGTATACATGTCCCGGTTTTCCGAGTCATCTGCCGGGACATCGGGTTCGTCTACGGACGATTACGAGGTGAACGCTATTTTGGGGTGCAAGGTGGTACGCGGCAAAAAGTTCTATCTGGTGGATTGGAAGGGTTATGGCCCAGAGGACAGGTCATGGGAGCCTGCTGAAAACATTCGGGCCCCACAGCTCATTGCTGCCTTCGAGCGTAGCGAGGCCCAAGGAGGGGGGGCCCTAGGAGGGGGGGTAATGTTAGGTCTCGAGTTCCTGCTTCTGCACAGGGGGAATCTCGAGCCATCTCCGCTGCGGTCTCCCATTCTTATCCATCCGCAGTGGAGTCTGCTCAGCAGGGACGTCGGTCCCAGCGTCTTGCTCAGTCTCACGCTGTACAGAGAGTTACTGCTGCTTCTTCAGCTTCTGCCATTAAAGTCAGTGCTGGTCAGCAGCGAGCGGACTTCTCTGGGACTAAGTCCTTGTCTGCACACACTGAGCATGCCCAGGGCAAGATCTCCCGTTGGAGATCGAGGGTCATGTGCTCAGGCTCTGCAGCACATTCCATTGGTCCTCTTGGCAGGTCTTGGAAGGGCAAAGTTTCTGTGGCCACTTCCTGTGCTGCAACTATATAAACTGCGCATGACCGCACGGCCATGCGCTAGTGTACAATTGTTAATGTGTGTATGTTGTGAGTGCAAGTCGTCCTTGGATACCCCTACCCTATTGAATGTCTGTTCGCGGAAGGTGTATGGTTGCTATCTAGCGCCCGACTTAGCCTACAGCACTAATCACACATTACAGCGTCCAGTTGCTGTGACCGCCAGTACGGCGCCGTGCACTTCCTCTGTGCTTTCCTTACCCAAGCCTGGGTGGTTAGTGGCGTTCGTCAGTGCGGCACCGCATGCACTCTTGTGCCTTAAAATCGTTATTTAGTTTCCTTACACACCCAGTTGCGGTGTTTTGCCAGCAAGGGTCTAATCGGACTTCAATCCTAGTTGGGGTTGAGTTCGCTGACTACTTGCTCGCGCTCTATGTGCGGTACCGCGGTCCTGTGATGCAACAGGATCGCTTCCTTCACGTTGGGTGAAGTTTAACCCACGTGTGTATACTTATGAGTACCGCCATATAGTCCGTCGTTACTTGGCAGCAGGTTCCATCTCTGCACGGTGGACCCCGGGCTGCGAACGCACCATACTCTATCTGTCTTAATATTTGATGCGTTCCGCTAGCCCTGACAGTAACTTTCTATTTCTTGCTGATAAAATGAAATGAGATCTTGGTTTTTGAAACATAAGTAGACATTTTTATTGGTACAAGTTTGTGGCACAGAACATCTTTTGATCACTTTACAGTCTGATTTTTTTGGAAGCAGAATGAACCAAAACAGAAACTCAATGACTTATTTTTATTTACTTTTATTTTAATGCCATTCGCCAAACAGTAAAAGTGATAAGATGGTTTCATTTCATAGGTCTGATACCTTGGAAGGGTTTATTAGATTTGGGAAAAAAGAGATATGGTTCAATCAAGGGTTTTTATGCTACTTGTATGAAGTCTAAAGATTGTAGACAATAAAAAAGAAAGAAGCAATATTCATCACTGGAAATTCACATTTCTCCTATGCTGCCACTGTGGCCAAGTGACTGGTGATTGGCATTTCATTGCTTCCAGTCCTGGCAGGAATACTATTGAAGAGGCAGTGCTGGAGCATTAGGGTATTCCAGTGATAATTATTGCATCATTTTTTTCTTATTGGATCCCTACCTAAACTTTTCAAAAATAGCAGAAAACCTATTAAACAGATCTGCCTTTTGCTAGGATACATATCGCTGAAGGTCAAACCATTGTCCACTGCTCTAACATAAAAAGAAATTAAGAAAAGTCAGGCACCTCCAATGTATCTAAGCTTTGACTGTCTTTAATACTCTACTGGAGGCATTGTGAGTTGTAAACATAAGAACTCCTGTTGTATATGTGGTATAGTAAAGTCAGGTAGGCCAGGGTTAAATCCTAGCTCTACTGGTTCTGATTAGATCACCTGGCTAGCACTGCATATAACCATGCTACGTTTTCTCCTTAGTCAGTCAGAGCAGGGAAGCTGACCAGACTGGATGTGTCTTGGTGATGAAGAGAGAGAATGGCCCCAATCCTCTCTGAGAAGAGTCTGTACAGGCAGTGTGCAGAGAACATCAAGTATTAGTGGTTGCTATAGAAAATAGATGTTTTGTTTGACGATGCTGTGGCTAGCTTAGTCATGTCTGAGTATCCAGGGTATCTTTAGTTTAGTGGATGCCAGGACAACACTAGTTATTCATGTTTATGAGTCTGTTTAGCTGCTGTGCAACCTGTGCAAAGCAGTACAAACTATACCTCTTTGGACCAAAATTGCATTGCCTGCTTGAGAGCTACCTAAGGCCTAATGCCTAATACCTACAAGAGAGAGTGAATCCCTACAGTGAATATCAGGATAGTTAACATAATTGAGCAACCAATCTGAGTTGTCAATTTGATTATCTGTAAAATTGCCATAATAGAATGTAAGTCCACAAGGAAAGAGTCCTCTTCCCTCTGTACCAGTATGTCATTGTAAATTTGTTTACTGTAAACGATATCTATAACTTTGTATGTAACCCCTTCTCATGTACAGCACCATGGAATTAATGGTGCTATATAAATACATAATAATAATAATAGCTACAATACAGGGATTGTCCAGGTTTGAATCTTCACAGAGCAAACATTTCGCGCTGTCATGATTTTCTGGTGCGGCAAGAGTGTGTGGTCATGTTGTTAGGACTGGCGGAATGCACCGATTAAATAGAGAGATGTTATTTGGTGCGTTCGCAGCCCAGGGTCCACCGTGCAGGAGAGAACCTGCTGCTGGCAAATGGCAGCCCTATATGGCGGTAGAAGCGAACTATGTTACTTCACAGAGTCGCCTAAAGAAAGCACTGTGTCCTGTTAATCTCACAGGAGTACACAGCGACTGCCGAGCAGATAGCAGTTGGTGGTTATGCAAACATACAATCTCCTCACCGGAGGAGCCGGTATTCTAGGGGCTTATTTCAGCCGGGGCCCTGAATCCATACACACAATCTCCTCACCAGAGGTGCCGGTATTCTAGGGGCTTATTTCAGCCGGGTCCCTGAACACATACAAACGTAACCACACTGGCGCAAAGTACATAATTTAGATTTAATACTAGCGCATGGCCGTGCGGCCATGCAAACCTTTTATAGCTGCAGAAAGTACAGGACCTTCCTAGAAAGATCAATGAGAGGCTGCCACAGAGCCTGAGGAACTTCAGGACCTTCGTGGAGAACCAATGGGTTTTGCTGCAGTATCTAAGCATATGACTCTCAATCTCCAATGAGAGATCTTATCCTGGGCATGCTCAGAAGGGAAAAGGCAGGACTTAGTTCCAAAAGCGTCTGTTCGCCGCTGCCCAGCACTGGCTTCAATGGCAGAAGCTGGAAAAGCAGCAGTAACCCTTTGCACAGAGTGAGACTGAGCGAGATGCTGGGACCAACATCTCCGCTGAGCAGGCTCCACTGCGGCAGGAGAAGAATGGGAGACCGCAGCAGAGATGGCCCGAGATTCCCCCTGTGCAGAGGCAGGAACTCGACCCCTAACACATGTGACCACAAGTATGTGAATACTTATTCAGACTAGATTTTCACAGCCTCTCTCAATACAGGTAAATCGAGTGAGTCTGAGCATGTCTGAGTCAACACTTGACTATATGAATCACATACTTACGGTCACTTGGCCACCCATGCTCGATGATGACTCCAGAGTATTCTCATAGTGTGCAGTGCACATGATGTGAGGATTCAAAAGTCTGCAAACACATTGAGTGACTGCAGACTTTCATTTCAAATCTTGACAACTGCTTTAAAGTCAAACTGTCAGCAGTAGGGTTGAGCGACCTTTACTTTTATAGGATCGGGTCGGGTTTCACGAAACCCGACTTTTTCAAAAGTCGGGTCGAGTGAAATCGGCCGATCCTATAAAAAAAGTCGGGGTCGGCCGAAACTCGAAACCCAATGCAGTGCATTGGGTTTCCAATGGTTCCCAGGGTCTGAAGGAGCGGAAACTCTCCTTCAGGCCTTGGGATCCATATTTAAGTGTAAAATAAAGAATTAAAATAAAAAATATCGCTATACTTACCCTCTGACGCGCCCTGGTACTACCTTAGGAAGGAAGGCTGCCGGAAAGAAGTAGGGCGCGTCCGAGAGTGAGTATATACCTAATAGGAATATACTCACCCTCGGACGCGCCCTGCTTCTTTCCGGCAGCCTTCCTTCCTAAGAATCAGCCCTTCCAGGACCTTCGGTGACGTCGCGGTGACGTCGCGGCTTGTGATTGGTCGCGCGAGCGGTCACATGGGCGGCCGCGCGACCAATCACAAGCCGCGACGTCACCGCGACGTCACCGCAAGGTCCTGGAAGGCTGATTCTAAGGAAGGAAGGTTCCCGGTTAGTACCAGGGCGCGTCAGAGGGTAAGTATGGCGATATTTTTTATTTTAATTCTTTATTTTACACTTAAATCTGAATTCCGATACCAATTCCCGATATCTTAAACATATCGGGAATCGGTATCGGAATTCCGATTCCAGATTCAGAAGATCGCCGACTTCATGGCCGACCCCACACAGGGGTCGGGTTTCATGAAACCCGACTTTGCCAAAAGTCGGCGACTTCTGAAAATTGCCGAACCGTTTCGCTCAACCCTAGTCAGCAGGATTGTGCTGAGTAACAGTTTGGTAACGTTATACTGATGAAAAGTATACCTTAGTTGATGAAATTCATCTTGTGCCTGTTGTTTAATTTTTTTTGTGGTTTTCCGTTAATGAGATTCTCATGCTTTGGGGTGGGCCTGGTGTGGGGGTCTTTATGTGGTGCTCGGCTTATATATGCATCTGTATGGCTTATGACAGGTCAATGATCCCTCTTTGTCCTGAGCTGCCCCTTTTTTAGATACTGAATATAATATCATTTAGAAAAAAAATTCACATTCAGCAGGCAGACTCTGGTGGCGGTGCTTGTGATATAGCATGATTACATCTATAATATTCATTTTATTATTCTATTTAGTGATATAAATTTCAGAAAATAAATTATTTCTCAAAATGAAGCTTTTATTGGCGATCCGATAGTTGCTACTGCAGGTGCATCACCGATGGATGCTACTGCAAAGGTGCCTCCGATGCCATCTTGGTGGACAATTTTTTTTACTCTAGCAAAATGGCACAGGCAGTGGCGCCTGCGCAGTAGCATCTATTGCATTTCGAATAAAGTGCAACCAGCGCCATTTTGAGAAATATTTTTTCCTGAAGATATTTATATCACTATATAAAATAATTAAATGGATATTATAGATGTGATCATGCTACAGCGCCGGTGCCTGCCTGCTGAATGTGATTTTTTTAAAACCATATTATATTCAGTATGTAAAATAAGTGGCAGGTCACTGAGAGATCAGTGACCTGTCATAAGTCATACACATGAATATGTAAGCAGAGCACCACATAAAGACCTCCCGCAGGCTACCCTGGAGCACAAGAATCTCATTAAATGAAAACTACAAATAAAGATTAAACAGCAACCAAAAGATGGATTTCATCAACCAAAGTATCATTTTAATCAGTATAATGGCGCCAACCTGACACTGTTCGTTTAAGCTGAGTTCTATTCATAAGGTACATTAGGGCATGGAGCTATGTGCAATCCATAACATGATGGATTCCAACAACACATGATGGACTCTATCATACTATTTTAAGGTATTGTTCCTGATTTTGGTGGCCAGAGTATCAACAGGAAAAATACTGCCAAATCTAATGATTTCCTAAGGTGTCACATTGCCCCTGCGACTAACGATTTGCAGAGCTGCAAATCTTTCCAAAGGTCCAGCTCACTTGCCATAGGCTTTCATGAAAGTCATATGCGACTGTGACTTGTGTGTAAATTATCTGTTATTAAGCCATTTTGTGCAGCAAAATCACAATTCTAAAATACAATAGCTAGAGAAATATATTGCTCAGATACTGATTGCAACTTTTCTGAGAACTTCTGTCTTGCCTTGCCAGGTAGCCACAAACATTAATTGGATAGTACACATATAGCATACTGACCCATGTTATTCAATAGGGATGTTCAGAAGAACAATTTTTTTTTTCAGTCCAACTGTCCACATGAAAATAATCCCAGCATGAGACTCACCCACTCAAGTTTATGGGTATGTAAAAAATGGATCCCACATGGACCATCAGAGTGGCATCTGATTTTTATTGATACATTTTTATTATAAACCTGGAAAACTGTATGTGATCATGTACACTTTGTGACGAAAGTCACTATAGTAATAATAAGTCCCCAAAATGGAAGGACAGACTGTTAGGTCTCGAGTTCCCGCTTCTGCACAGAGGGAATCTCGAGCCATCTCTGCTGCGGTCTCCCATTCTTATCCAGCCGCAGTGGAGTCTGCTTAGCAGGGACGTCGGGCCCAGCGTCTTGCTCAGTCTCACTCTGTACAGAGAGTTACTGCTGCTTCTTCAGCTTCTGCCATTAAAGCCAGTGCTGGTCAGCAGCAAGCAGACTTCTCTGGGACTAAGTCCTTGTCTGCACACACTGAGCATGCCCAGGGCAAGATCTCCCGTTGGAGATCGAGGGTCATGTGCTCAGGTCCTGCAGCACATTCCATTGGTCCTCTTGGCAGGTCTTGGAAGGGCAAAGTTTCTGTGGCCACTTCCTGTGCTGCAACTATATAAACTGCGCATGACCACACGGCCATGCGCTAGTGTACATTTGCTTACGTGTGTTTGTTGTGAGTGCAAGTCGTCCTTGGATATCCCTTCCCTATTGAATGTCTGTTCGCGGAAGGTGTATGGTTGCTTTCTAGCGCCCGACTTATCCTACAGCACAAATCACACATTACAGCGTCCAGTTGCTGTGACCGCCAGTACGGCGCCGTGCACTTCCTCTGTGCTTTCCTTACCCAAGCCTGGGTGGTTAGTGGCGTTCATCAGTTCGGCACCGCATGCACTCTTGTGCCCTAATATTGCTATTTAGCTTCCTTACACACCCAGTTGTGGTGTTGTGCCAGCAAGGGTCTAATCGGACTTCAATCCTAGTTGGGGTTGAGTTCGCTGACTACTTGCTCGCGCTCTATGTGCGGTACCGCGATCCTGTGACGCAACAGGATCGCTTCCTTCATGCTGGGTGAAGTCTAACCCACGTGTGTATACTTATGAGTACCGCCATATAGTCCGTCATTACTTGGCAGCAGGTTCCATCTCTGCACGGTGGACCCTGGGCTGCGAACGCACCATACTCTATCTGTCTCATTATTTGGTGCGTTCCGCTAGCCCTAGCATTACACTACCGCCAGGGTCTGGCTAGTAATGACGGACAAACAGCAATCCTTGCGGTATATCCAGCAGCTGGAGGGTAGGTTGGCGGCTCTTGAGAGCGCAACCTCAGCTGTGGATGTTACCGCAGTTGCTGTACAGGCTGCTAGCGTGGCTGCAGCAACCCTGTCCATTGCCACCCCTGCTCCAACATTTTCTCGCCTCCCGCTGCCAGAAAAATTTTCTGGTGATAGCAAGTTTTGTAGGGGATTTGTGAGTCAGTGCTCTATTCACCTCGAGCTCCTGGCTGCACGTTTCCCCACAGAGCGGGCTAAGGTGGGATTTATAGTGTCTCTCTTGTCGTACAGGGCGTTGGAATGGGCTACGCCGCTGTGGGAGCGTGGCGATCATGTGGTGCAGAGTGCTCCGCTGTTTCTGAGCACTCTGAAACAGGTCTTTTTAGGACCTCAAGTCACCCATGATATTGCGCTCCAACTGCTGGCATTAACTCAGGGTGAGTCCTTGGTCAGTCATTTTGCCATCCAATTCCGCACTTTAGCTTCTGAGCTGGATTGGTCGGATAAAGCTCTTATCCCCATATTTTGGAGGGGCCTGGCTGACCACGTTAAGGACGCTCTGGCCACTAGGGAGATTCCTGCCACACTGGAGGAGTTAATAACTGTCTCCACTCGAATTGACCTCCGTTTTAACGAGCGGAGGTTAGAGCGAGCCCAGTGTAGGCAGAGGTTTCGGCTGGCTCCTACCTTCGCCAAACCTCTGGAATCTCCGGTCCTGGTTCCTGAGTCACATGAGGCCAGGGAAGTGTCACAAGCGGGATCTAAGTCCCGGACCGCTTGTGCACTCAAGGTCTGTCATGTTTGCCAGTAGTCAGGACATCTAGCCACCAGATGTTCTCAGCGGTCGAGGAAACGTCAGCGTCTAGTGGTAGTAGGCGGAGGTACACTAGACACGGCGACGTTTGCCTCTAAATTGTCCTTTAAGGGGACAATTACTATAGGCTCATTCTCCCACTCGGTAGAGCTCTGCGTGGATTCTGGGGCGGAGGGCAATTTTATGTCTTCTGCCTTCGCCCAACGTCATGCAATACCCCTGGTTATGCTAGCTCAACCAGTAACGGTACGAGTGGTGAATGGGTCAACACTGCCCTCACAGATAACACACCAGACCATCCCTTTTACTCTGTCCATGTCACCATCTCATCAGGAGATTATATCTCTGCTCGTCATTCCTGAGGGAATTGATGAGGTCCTGTTGGGAATACCTTGGCTACGGTACCACTCTCCTCATATCGAGTGGTCCTCTGGCAGAATCCTGGGATGGGGCGAATCTTGTGGGGGTAGGTGTCAGAGGGAGTGCGTTCAGGTTGCTACTACAGAGGTACCCGCAGATCTTTCCTCTCTCCCCAAGCAGTATTGGTCTTATGCAGACGTGTTCTCCAAAAAGGCGTCGGAGATTCTTCCGCCCCATCGCCCCTATGACTGTCCTATTGATCTCTTGCCTGGTGCTGAGCCTCCCCGGGGTCGAGTCTATCCGCTATCTCTCCCGGAGACGGAGGCAATGTCACAGTACATCCAGGAAAATCTGGCAAGAGGATTCATTAGGAAGTCAGTGTCACCTGCTGGGGCAGGGTTCTTCTTCGTGCAGAAGAAGAATGGGGAATTGCGTCCATGCATAGACTACAGGGGTCTTAACGCCATCACCGTTAAAAATAAGTATCCTTTGCCCTTGATATCTGAGCTCTTCGATAGGCTTCGGGGAGCAAGGGTATTTACTAAACTAGATCTGCAGGGTGTCTACAACCTGATTCGCATCCGTGAGGGGAAGAATGGAAGATGGCTTTTAACACCAGGGATGGGCACTATGAATATCTAGTGATGCCCTTCGGGCTCTGTAATGCCCCAGCCGTTTTCCAAGACTTTGTGAACGATATCTTCCGGGATATGCTTTCCACCTCGGTCGTAGTCTATCTGGATGATATTCTCATCTTCTCTCGAGATATTGACTCCCACCGGAGAGATGTTTGCAAAGTCTTCAACCTCCTACGGGCAAACTCCCTCTATGCCAAGTTGGAGAAGTGTATGTTTGAGCAGGAGTCCTTACCTTTCCTAGGCTACATCATCTCTGCCCAGGGATTGGCTATGGATCCTGCCAAACTACAGGCTGTGATGGACTGGCAGGAAGCCCATTCTCTTAAAGCGGTGCAGCGCTTTATGGGGTTCATTAATTATTATCGCCAGTTCATTCCGCACTTCTCAACTTTGTATATCCAAGGAGAACTAAGAGTCAAAGAAACTGCCAAAAATAACGTAATCAATCATATTCAATCTTTATTAAGAACAATATAATATAATTAAAATTAGTACTACATATACAATGACATGTGAAAAAATCCGTGAGTACATCAAAAAACAGTAGACCCTGGATCAGGACCTCATCAAATAGATATATAAATATCATGCAGCAAATGTGCTATAATAACTGGTATAGATCCACTAACAGACCGTGGAGTTAGGACTGTCCACTAGAGTAAGTATACACCGTACTAATAGTACACCCCAGCAATTAGATCGCCCGACCAATCAAATGTTTGTAATGGTAACATATATACGTTAAAGTAACATTCAAGGCTTTAATTACCCATG
The DNA here is from genome assembly GCF_032444005.1 of Ranitomeya imitator. Lineage (NCBI taxonomy): Eukaryota > Metazoa > Chordata > Amphibia > Anura > Dendrobatidae > Ranitomeya > Ranitomeya imitator. The sequence goes on along the minus strand of NC_091285.1, from coordinate 241,957,562 downwards.
GTCGGTGTGTCCGGTCCTATCCTGGTCCCTGTTGTTTACCCCAACGCCCCCTGAGGAAGCGGTATTCACTAGACGCGAAACGCGCGTTGGGGTAAACAACAGGGACCAGGACAGGACCGGACACACCGACCATGGGTAATTAAAGCCTTGAATGTTACTTTAACGTATATATGTTACCATTACAAACATTTGATTGGTCGGGCGATCTAATTGCTGGGGTGTACTATTAGTACGGTGTATACTTACTCTAGTGGACAGTCCTAACTCCACGGTCTGTTAGTGGATCTATACCAGTTATTATAGCACATTTGCTGCATGATATTTATATATCTATTTGATGAGGTCCTGATCCAGGGTCTACTGTTTTTTGATGTACTCACGGATTTTTTCACATGTCATTGTATATGTAGTACTAATTTTAATTATATTATATTGTTCTTAATAAAGATTGAATATGATTGATTACGTTATTTTTGGCAGTTTCTTTGACTCTTAGTTCTCCTTGGATATATGATTATGATTTGAGTCGCCATAATTATCATTAAGTTGATTATCCTTTGCTGATGTTTGGTTTATATACTTCTCAACTTTGGTAGCTCCCTTGGTTGCCCTCACCAAGAAGGGGGCGAATCCCAAATTGTGGTCTGAGGAGGTATCCAAGGCCTTTAACTCTATAAAGTCACACTTCGCTAGCGCTCCCATCCTACATCGCCCCGATGTTGATAAGCCATTTATCATGGAGGTGGATGCCTCTTCTGTTGGTGCTGGAGCAGTCCTCTTCCAAAAGGATGCTCAAGGTCGGAAGCATCCTTGCTTCTTTTTCTCCAAGACCTTCTCACCAGCAGAGAGGAATTATTCCATCGGGGACAGGGAGTTGCTAGCCATGAAGTTGGCTTTCTCGGAGTGGAGACATCTCTTGGAGGGAGCACGTTTTCCCTTCCAAGTCTTCACAGACCATAAAAATTTGGTGTACCTGCAGACAGCCCAGAGGTTGAATTCTCGCCAGGCCAGATGGTCCTTATTCTTCTCCCGGTTTCAATTCACCCTCCATTTTCTTTCTGGGGAGAAGAACATTCGGGCCGACGCTCTCTCTCGCTCCGTTGTGTCATCTGCGGAGGAGGAGGAGGAGCCTCGGCTTATTGTCCCCACCGAGAGCTTGAGAACTGTAGCCCCAGTTTCGCTCGAGTCTGTGCCTCCGGGCAAGACTTTTGTACATCCAGTTTGCAACCGGAGGTTCTCTCTTGGGCACACTCGTCCAGGGTGGGTGGACATTTTGGTACCAAAAGGACATCTGAGTTACTGGCGAGGACATACTGGTGGCCGCATATGGCTCGTGATGTCGCAGAGTATGTTCGGGCGTGTGTCTCTTGCGCCAAGAACAAGACTCCTCGGTCCTACGGACGATTACGAGGTGAACGCTATTTTGGGGTGCAAGGTGGTACGCGGCAAAAAGTTCTATCTGGTGGATTGGAAGGGTTATGGCCCAGAGGATAGGTCATGGGAGCCTGCTGAAAACATTCGGGCCCCACAGCTCACTGCTGCCTTCGAGCATAGCGAGGCCCAAGGAGTGGGGGCCCTAGGAGGGGGGGTAATGTTAGGTCTCGAGTTCCCGCTTCTGCACAGGGGGAATCTCGAGCCATCTCCGCTGCGGTCTCCCATTCTTATCCAGCCGCAGTGGAGTCTGCTCAGCAGGGACGTCGGTCCCAGCGTCTTGCTCAGTCTCACTCTGTACAGAGAGTTACTGCTGCTTCTTCAGCTTCTGCCATTAAAGCCAGTGCTGGTCAGCAGCGAGCAGACTTCTCTGGGACTAAGTCCTTGTCTGCACACACTGAGCATGCCCAGGGCAAGATCTCCCGTTGGAGATCGAGGGTCATGTGCTCAGGTCCTGCAGCACATTCCATTGGTCCTCTTGGCAGTTCTTGGAAGGGCAAAGTTTCTGTGGCCACTTCCTGTGCTGCAACTATATAAACTGCGCATGACCGCACGGCCATGCGCTAGTGTACATTTGCTTACATGTGTTTGTTGTGAGTGCAAGTCGTTCTTGGATACCCCTTCCCTGTTGAATGTCTGTTCGCGGAAGGTGTATGGTTGCTTTCTAGCGCCCGACTTATCCTACAGCACAAATCACACATTACAGCGTCCAGTTGCTGTGACTGCCAGTACGGCGCCGTGCACTTCCTCTGTGCTTTCCTTACCCAAGCCTGGGTGGTTAGTGGCGTTCGTCAGTGCAGCACCGCATGCACTCTTGTGTCCTAATATTGCTATTTAGCTTCCTTACACACCCAGTTGTGGTGTTGTGCCAGCAAGGGTCTAATCGGACTTCAATCCTAGTTGGGGTTGAGTTCGCTGACTACTTGCTCGCGCTCTATGTGCGGTACCGCGATCCTGTGATGCAACAGGATCGCTTCCTTCACGCTGGGTGAAGTCTAACCCACGTGTGTATACTTATGAGTACCGCCATATAGTCCGTCATTACTTGGCAGCAGGTTCCATCTCTGCACGGTGGACCCCGGGCTGCGAACGCACCATACTCTATCTGTCTCATTATTTGGTGCATTCCGCTAGCCCTAACACAGACTAAAATAGCAGGTAGAAATATAATACTACTTACTGGAATAGTAAAGGGAGGTCAAGCGATCCAAGGTCAGGTCCAGGAAATGCCACAGTACAACAGGGGGTAGTCAGAGATGGAATCCAATTCACTAGCCGGGATCAGGAATACCAGAAAGTGTAAGATAGCGCTTATTGAGTGTGTTGGGGACACTCATTTGGCAGCAGGATAAACATAGACAGGCATGTTTTTTTTCCACAAACAGTCTACGCTGTTTATTTACAATTCATAAACCACTGCAGGCCATGTTACACATTACAGACCACATAAAGTTCATAGCAATTCATAACTATACAGTTTTGACTCAGATACTTCATAGCACAGCATTAGGTTGCAGGCACTACACATGCTGGATGTTACTCCGTCCAGTTACCATAGGTGACTGCACAGTTCATTAACTCACCCCCTGTCAGTGCACACAGTTCCCCATAGTCTGTGTTACCTTCCAGGACCTCCTGCTCCACACGCTGACTCCTGTCAGTACTCTCTTCTCCAGGGAAGCTGCCGAGCAGGGATCACTGTCCCAGAAAAGGCCTTGCTCAACAGGCAACCCGACAGTCCAAATCCTCAGATGGACGGTAGCTCCCCCAATGCAGTGGCATCACAGACTCTGGATACATGATACATGGCAACTCCATGTGCTATTCAGGAAGTCCTACTCACAGGATCTTCCAACACAGGATGTGCTATTCAGGAAGTCCTACTCCCAGGATCTTCAAACACAGGATGTGCTGTGCAGGAAGTCCTACTCCCAGGATCTTACAACACAGACCTTCAGATCCAAGGCCTCACCATGTTCTCTTCAGAGATCAGATCCCAGGATCTCCCAACACATAGACCTTCCAGGAGCTTACACACAGACCATTCAAGTGCATACACTCTCTACCACAGAGACCATGTGACCCAAACCCTGGCCACATTATGTACCTGTAACCCCTCCCCTGGGTGTGTGTGGTTAGTCAGACCCACCCAGCTCTCCAACTAACCCTGCAAACCTCCCTTTACAACTATACAAATAATTGTGGGACTATATGTCCCAGAACAACAACATTACTGGCTTACAGCGCAGAATCCCTCTGCGTCACATACCGGCCATTTACAATAATGCCAGTCACTATCTCATTATCACCATTACAGTTACACCTCCATGTGTAAACTGAGGCGCACACACAGCGCCCCCTAGAAGCAACATGGGTCACTGCGTCACAAAATGCAAATATGCTTTACAAGGAGCAGGCAAAAGATAAGTCAGGTCACAAGCAAAGAGTCAAGTCCAGAAAGGGAATAAAGTCAGGTTGGGTCAGGCGCTGAGCAAAGAGGGATTAGACTTACACAGGCAGCAGAAAGTGTACGATTGACACAGAGTGAAGGAGCTAGCATGCGTAAGTAGATGACTATTCAAGGAACGTGAAAACAGATGATGCAGCACAAACCCAGCACAACCCCTACACAAAGTAACATATCAGACAGGAACAGAGTGGTGATAGTGACACATTTTTAGTGTAGATGTAAACAGATTGCATACATGTCACAGACTCACGTATGAAAATAGTATAAAAAAAAGTTTTTGGGATGAAACTCGGTTTCTTTTTCATATGCTTGTCTACACTCAGTCTTAATGTGACAGCACTGTTTATAAACAGCAACCAACAGAAATCTAAAATGAGAATTATGTGTCAAGTAGTAGGCTTTCTGTCTTTACATTATGCTGCTATTAGATCCCATAGCAAAAACCTACTGTCAGATTCACTTAATAATTGAATCATATAGAAATTATAAGGTAATGTTTCGACCTACAGAAATCACAAAATATAGATTGTCAACACTAAATTAAATAATAAGTTAGACTAGAGAGAGCAATATCTACTATATAATTGTCTAAGGGTCACTTCCGTCTTTCTATCTGTCTGTCACGGAAACCCCAAGTCGCTGATTGGTCGCGCAAAACGTCCATGACCAATCAGCGACGGGCACAGTCCGGCGGCAAAATGGCTGCTCCTTCCTCCCCGCAGTCAGTGCTCACTCCATAATCCCCTCCACTCAGTCTTCACACAGGGTTAATGGCAGCGTTAATGGACCATGTTATGCCGCAGTGTAACGCACTCCGTTAACGTAGCTATTAACCCTGTGTGACCAACTTTTTACTACTGATGCTGCATATGCAGCATCAATAGTAAAAAGATCTAATGTTACAAATAATAATAATAAGAAAAGGTTATTCTCACCCTCCGACGTCGCGTGCTGTCCTCAGCAGTGCAAGCGGCAGGTTCCGTTGCCAAGGATGCTATGCGAGAAGGACCTGCCATGACGTCAACCCTGGGACGGGAAGCTGCCGTGTGCACCGCACACAGGTGCCAGAACTTCAAGGGGCCTTCGGAAGGTGAGTATATGTTTATTTTTTTATTTTAAGTCTTTTTAACCACGCATATAGTGCCCACATTGCTATGTACTACGTGGGCTGTGTTACATACTGCATGGGCTCTGTTATATACTGCATCTCTGTGCTATATACTATGTAGCTGGGCAATATACAACATGACTGTGCAATATACAATGTGACTGTCCAATATACTACGTGGCTGTGCAATATACTAAGTGCTCTTTGCTATATACTACGTAGCTGTGCAATATACTATGTGGCTGTGTCGGTTCTGTTATAAACTACGTCGACTGTGCATTATACTACGTGGCTCTGTTATATACTGCGTGGCTGTGCAATATACTACGTGGCCCTGTTATATACTACATGGCTGTGCAATATACTAAGTGCCTCATCAATATACTATGTGGCTATGTTATATACTATGTGGCTCTGCTATATACTACGTCACTGACCAATATACCACATAGCTGTGCAATACACTACATGACTGTGTTATATACTATGTGGCTGTGCAATATACTACGTGCCTGTGCAATATACTACGTGGCTCCACAATATTCTACGTGGCTATGTTATATACTATGTGGCTCTGCTATATACTATGTGGCTGACCAATATACTATGTGCCTGTGCAATACACTAAGTAGCTGTGCAATACACTATGTTGCTATGTTATATACTACGTGGCTGTGTTATATACTACGTAGCTCTGCTATATACTACGTACGCTGTGTTACATGCTGCGTAGCTCTGTAATATACTGCGTCGGTTGTGTTATATACTACGTCACTATGCAATATAGTACGTAGCCTGTGCTGTATACTACCTACATATTCTAGAATACCCGATATTTTAGAATTGGGCCACCATCTAGTAATATAAATAATGCCATTATTTCACATTATTTTAGCAGTATTATGTGACATGGATGAAATTGACTTTGTTAAGTTAAACATGTCAAATAGTGTATTAAGGACATACACAGGTATCTGTAGTGTATTTGTAGCTAATATGCGTGCTTTCGCAGTAACAAATTATTTCAAAACATGTCTTGGATTCTGTTTCTATGGAAACAAAGACGAAAATAGGTTTATTTGTTTTTATGTCTCCCATCGTTATCTGTCACCATGTTCTTGACAATTGTTGATACATTGTTTGTTGACATGATTGAAATATGATTTTCAACATATGCTATTAATGTCATGCTTAAACTTTCACATCTATTGATCTATCTATGAATCTATGTTTCCATCTATTTATCATCTATTTATTTATCATTAAATTTAGCAATCATCAATTTCAAATTACCTGCCTGTCAATTATCTATGTTTAATCTTTTTTTTTTCATTTTCCATTTCTCTTTCTCTCTATCTTTCTTTCTTTCTTTCTTTCTTTCTTTTGTTCGTTCGTTCGTTCGTTCCTTCGTTCGTTCGTTCGTTCGTTCTTTCTTTCTTTCTCCTTTATTAGTGCATAACCAATCACAATTTTTCTGTTCCTCTTGTTTGAAAAGGTTCCAGGAGTTCCAGAAGTGCCTGTTGATTATCTTTCTTTCGTATATATTTGTTATCTATCTATCTACAGATGCTTCTCACAAAATTAGAATCTCATCAAAAAGTTAATTTATTTCAGTTCTTCAATACAAAAAGTGAAACTCATATGTTATATAGGGTTAGGTTTAGTCATTACAAACAGAGTGATCTATTTAAAGTGTTTATTTCTGTTAATGTTGATGATTATCGCAGTAAATTAGAATACTTTATAACAGGGGTGTCAAGCTGCATTCCTCGAGGGCTGCAAACAGGTCATGTTTTCAGGATTTCCTTGTACTGCACAGGTGATAATTTAATCACCAACTCATTATTTGTGCAGGTGATTAAATTATCACCTGTGCAGTACAAGGAAATCCTGAAAACATGACCTGTTTGCAGCCCTTGAGGAATGCAGTTTGACACCCCTGCTTTATAACACCAGCTTGAAAAATTATTTTAAAATCCAAAATGTTGGCCTACTGAAATGTATGTTCAGTAAATGCACTTAAAACTTGGTAGGGGCTCTATTTGCATCAATTTCTGCATCAATGCGGCGTGGCATGGAGGCAAAAAACCCGTGGCACTGCTAAGGTGTTATGTAAGCCCAGGTTGCTTTGATATATGAGTTTCACTGTTTGTATTGAAGAACTGAAATAAATTAACTTTTTTTTGATGAGAGGCATCTATATCTATATACTGTGACGTAAAATTTTGGGCACCCCTGGTCAAAACTACTGATTTTATGAACAGTTAAGCAAGTGGAAGATGAAATGATTTCTAAAATGGCTAATGTTAAAGATTACACATTTATTTTATGCAAAAAAATTGTTTTCATTGATAACATTTCAAAAATGACAAAAAGGAAAAAGGGATAATGCAAAAGTTTTGGCATCATTCATGGTTAGTACCTAATAGCACCCTCTTTTGCAAGTATCAGAGCTTATAAACACTTTTTGTAGCCAGCCAAGAGTCTTTGAATTTTTGTTTTAGAGATTTTTATCCATTCTTCCTTGGAAAATTATTTCAGTTGTATGAGATTCTTGGGTCATCTTGCATGAACTACTATTTTAAAGGTCTAGCCACAAATTTTCAATGATTTTCAGATCAGGGGACTGTGAAAGCCATTGTAAAGCGATCAGCTTGCTCTTTTTGTTGCAGTCTATTGTGGATTTTGACATGTGTTTAGGGTTATTATGCATTGATAGAAGTCATCCTCCTTATTTTTCACTTTATTGGTCCACAGGATTTGTTTCCAAAATGCATCAGGTTTGTTTAGATGTTCTGTTGCATACCTCTGATGTTAAAGTTTATGGAGAGGATGCAGAAGAGGTTTTCTCTCAATGACTCTTCCATGAAGACCATATTTATGCAAGTGTCTCTGAAAAGGGATCACATCACATTTGAAATGACTTTGAGTGGCCTATTCGACATAAAAAAAAACAAAAGTGACATCATTCTAAAAACTGCAAAATAGCATCTCACTTTTTTCCCAATATTTTAATCTTCAAAAAGGTAACAGGTGAAAATGGACCTTAAGAATTTGTTGTGTAATTTCTCCCAAGTTCGTCAAAACCCAATATGTGGGAGGAAACTACTGTTTGGGCACACGGCAGAAAGGACAGTTTGACTTTTTTTAATGCAAAATTGTCTGGAATTAAAAACAGTATCCACGTAGTGTGGGGAGAGCACCTGGTGTGCCTAAACAGTAGAAACACAACACAAGTGACACCATTTTGAAAACTATATCCCTCAAGGAATTTATTTAGAATTTATTTAGAATTGTATAATGTTGAGCCATGAAAATAAAAGATCACATTTTTCCCACAAAGATGTTTTAGCCCCAAATTTTCATTTTTGCAAGAGTAACAGGAGGAAATGGACCATAGAATGCATTGTGCATTTTCTCTTGAGTATGCAGATACCCCATATGTTGTGGAAAACTACTGTTTTAGCGCACTGCAGGGCTCAGATGGGAAGCAGGGCTATTTGACTTTTGGAGTGTAAAATTGTCAGGAAGAGATAACAAATGCCATGTCATATTTTTAGATCCATTGATGTGCCTTATCAGTGGAAACCCCCCACAAGTGACCCCATTTTGGGAACTAGACTCCTTAAAGAATTTATCTAGAGGTGTGGTAATCATCTTGAACTTGCATGTGCTTCGCGGAATGTTTAAAATATTTGACAGAAAATTAAAAATGACATTTCTTCCTCCAAAGATAATGATTTAGCCCCCAAATTTTCCTTTTCCAAAAGTTAACAGGAGAAAATAGACCCCAAAATTTGTTATGCAAAGACTTCTGAATTCGGCAGTGCTCCATATGTGGTCAAAAACTACTTTCTAGGCACAATGAATTTCTCAGAAGGGAAGGAGCACCATATCAAAGTGTAGATTTGCCTGGAATGGTTTGCGGGTGCCATGTCACATTGGCAGAGCATCTGAGGTGTCAGGACAGCAGTACCCCCATAAGTGACCCCATTTTAAAACTAACAATTCTTAATAAAGCGGTGGTGCACAGTAGTGCGTGTATATTGTGCCAAACTTGTGTTTCTGGAGATACGCATCCCATAAATTAAGCAGGCGTTCCGCTCTACAGTAACGGCAAATCTGTGGACACCAACTCTAGTTTAGACACTCTGTGATGCTCAGGAGGAGGGCATTTAGATTTGGGAGAGCAGATTTTGCAGGATTTCTTTTGGTGGCAGCCACATCACTTTTCCAGAGCCTTTGTACTACCAGTAATGTAGAATCCACTATATTTCTGTTAACACATGATGCATCTTACTGGGGACTTATTTCTTATGTCACATTGGCAGAGCATCTGAGGTGTCAGGACAGCAGTACCCCCATAAGTGACCCCATTTTAAAACTAACAATTCTTAATGAAGTGTAGGGGAGTAGTGAGCATAATGACACCACATGTGTTTCACAAAATTTTATACCATTGAGTATTGAAGAAAAAATAATTAAATTTTTACCATTATTATGTTGTTTTATCCCCAAATTTCAAATTTTCACAAGGATAAATAGGTAAAAATGAATTTGTTGCACAATTTCTTGTGAATGAGACAATACCCCATACAGTGGGGCAAAAAAGTATTTAGTCAGTCAGCAATAGTGCAAGTTCCACCACTTAAAAAGATGAGAGGCGTCTGTAATTTACTGTTATGACCTGGTGGTTAGGAGCACCCGGAATGACCTGATAGTTAAACCTCATACAGGACGAGCTCTGGGATGTGGGAGCTCTGCTGACCGCAAGCCCTAATCCTATCACACACACTAGAAATAGCCATGGAGTGCTCCTGACCAGACCTAGGCGCCTCGTCACAGCCTAAGAACTATCTAGCCCTAGAGATAGAAAATAAAGCCTACTTTACCTCGGAGAAATTCCCCAAAGGTAAAGGAAGCCCCCCACATATATTGACTGTGAGTAAAGATGAAAGTCACAAACGCAGAAATGAAACAGGTTTCAGCAAAGGGAGGCCAGACTTACTAAATAGACAGAGGATAGGAAAGGTAACTTTGTGATCAGCACAAAAACCTACAAAATAGAGCAGCCAACCAAAGGATAACCCTCGTTACCTGTGTAAGGAACCTCAGAAGCAGCAGCTTCATCCATAGCCACCAGAGGGAGCCCATAGACAGAACTCGCCGAAGTACCACTCACGACCACAGGAGGGAGTTCGACAACAGAATTCACAACAGTACCCCCCCTTGAGGAGGGGTCACCGAACCCTCACAAGAGCCCCCAGGCCGATCAGGATGAGCCAAATGAAAGGCACGAACAAGATCGGCAGCATGAACATCAGAGGCAAAAACCCAGGAATTATCTTCCTGACCATAACCCTTCCACTTGACCAGGTACTGGAGTTTCCGTCTCGAAACACGAGAATCCAAAATCTTCTCCACCACATACTCCAACTCTCCCTCGACCAACACCTGGGCAGGAGGATCAACGGAGGGAACCATAGGCGCCACGTATCTCCGCAACAACGACCTATGGAACACATTATGGATGGCAAAAGAAGCCGGAACATCCAAACGAAATGACACAGGATTAAGAACTTCAGAAATCTTATATGGCCCAATGAAACGAGGCTTAAACTTAGGAGAGGAAACCTTCATGGGAACGTGACGAGATGACAACCAAACCAAATCCCCAACACGAAGTCGGGGACCCAGACAATGCCGGCGGTTAGCGAAACGTTGAGCCTTCTCCTGGGACAATGTCAAATTGTCCACCACATGAGTCCAAATCTGCTGCAACCTGTCCACCACCGCATCCACACCAGGACAGTCCGAAGGCTCAACCAGCCCTGAAGAGAAACGAGGATGGAAACCAGAATTACAGAAAAAAGGAGAAACTAAAGTAGCCGAGCTGGCCCTATTATTAAGGGCGAACTCAGCCAAAGGCAAGAAGGACACCCAATCATCCTGATCAGCAGAAACAAAGCATCTCAGATATGTCTCCAAAGTCTGATTAGTTCGTTCGGTTTGGCCATGAGTCTGAGGATGGAAAGCCGAAGAAAAAGACAAATCAATGTCCATCTTAGCGCAAAAGGACCGCCAAAACCTCGAAACAAACTGGGAACCTCTGTCCGAGACGATGTTCTCTGGAATGCCATGCAAACGAACCACATGCTGGAAAAACAATGGCATAACCAGGTACTCAAAATGGCCCTCGGGCGTATTAAATGCCGTTTTCCATTCATCACCCTGTTTAATTCGCACAAGATTATACGCACCACGAAGATCTATCTTGGTGAACCAACTAGCCCCCTTAATCCAAGCAAATAAATCAGACAGCAGCGGCAAAGGATACTGAAATTTGACTGTGATCTTATTAAGAAGGCGGTAATCAATACAAGGTCTCAAAGAACCATCCTTCTTGGCCACAAAAAAGAACCCTGCTCCCAATGGTGACGACGACGGACTAATATGACCCTTCTCCAAGGATTCCTTTACATAACTCCGCATAACGGCGTGCTCTGGCACAGATAAATTAAACAGACGGCCCTTAGGAAACTTACTACCAGGAATCAAATCAATAGCACAGTCGCAATCCCTATGAGGAGGTAGGGCACCAGATTTGGGCTCTTCAAATACATCCCGGTAATCTGATAAAAACTCAGGGACTTCAGAAGGAGTGGAAGGCGAAATTGACAGCAATGGAACATCACCATGTACCCCTTGACAACCCCAGCTGGACATAGACATAGATTTCCAATCCAACACTGGATTATGGACCTGTAGCCATGGCAACCCCAAAACGACCACATCATGCAGATTATGCAACACCAAAAAGCGAATATCCTCCTGATGTGCAGGAGCCATGCACATGGTCAATTGAGTCCAGTACTGAGGCTTATTCTTGGCCAAAGGCGTAGCATCAATTCCTCTCAATGGAATAGGATACTGCAAGGGCTCCAAGAAAAAACCACAGCGCCTGGCAAACTCCAAGTCCATCAAATTCAGGGCAGCGCCTGAATCCACAAATGCCATTACAGAATAGGATGACAGAGAGCAAATCAGAGTAACTGACAAAAGAAATTTAGACTGTACCGTACCAATGGTGGCAGACCTAGCGAACCGCTTAGTGCGCTTAGGACAATCGGAGATAGCATGAGTGGATTCACCACAGTAAAAACACAGCCCATTCCGACATCTGTGTTCTTGCCGTTCAGCTCTGGTCAAAGTCCTATCACACTGCATAGGCTCAGGCCTATGCTCAGAGAATACCGCCAGATGGTGCACAGCTTTGCGCTCACGCATGCGCCGATCGATCTGAATGGCCAATGTTGTGAATTCTGTGGCAGAGCTCCCTCCTGTGGTCACAAGTGGTACTTCGGCTGATTCTCTCTGTGACCTTCCGTTGGTGGAGGAAAGTGGTACTGCGGCTTCTGAGTTTCCTTCCTCAGGTGATGTGGTGAAGTCGTTAGGTGCTGCTCTATTTAACTCCACCTAGTGCTTTGATCCTGGCCTCCAGTCTATGTTCTAGTATTGGACCTGTTTCCTCCTGGATCGTTCCTGTGGCCTGCTGCTCTGCATAGCTAAGTTCCGCTTTGCTATTTTGTTTGCTGTTTTTTCTGTCTAGCTTGTCTATTTGTTTTTTCCTGCTTGCTGGAAGCTCTGGGACGCAGAGGGTGTACCTCCGTGCCGTTAGTTCAGTACGGAGGGTCTTTTTGCCCCCTTTGCGTGGTTTTTGTAGGGTTTTGTGTTGACCGCAAAGTTACCTTTCCTATCCTCGCTCTGTTCAGAAAGTCGGGCCTCACTTTGCTAAATCTATTTCATCTCTACGTTTGTCTTTTCATCTTAACTCACAGTCATTATATGTGGGGGCTGCCTTTTCCTTTGGGGTATTTCTCTGAGGCAAGGTAGGCTTATTTTCTATCTTCAGGCTAGCTAGTTTCTCAGGCTGTGCCAAGTTGCATAGGGAGCGTTAGGCGCAATCCACGGCTGCCTCTAGTGTGGTTGGAGAGGATTAGGGATTGCGGTCAGCAGAGTTCCCACGTCTCAGAGCTCGTTCTATGTTTTTGGGTTATTGTCAGGTCACTGTATGTGCTCTGACCTCTATGTCCATTGTGGTACTGAATTACCTTATCATAACAGGCCAAAGACATAGACTCATTCAGACCAGCAGGCGTGGGAAATCCCACCATGACATCCTTAAGGGCTTCAGAAAGACCCTTTCTGAAAATTGCCGCCAGGGCACATTCATTCCACTGAGTAAGCACAGACCACTTTCTAAACTTCTGACAGTACACCTCCGCTTCATCCTGACCCTGACACAAAGCCAGCAAGATTTTCCTGCCTGATCCACTGAATTTGGTTTATCATAAAGCAATCCAAGCGTCAGAAAAAACGCATCAGCATCACGCAATGCAGGATCTCCTGGTGCAAGGGAAAATGCCCAGTCTTGAGGGTCACCACGCAACAAAGAAATAATGATTTTTACCTGTTGAACGGGGTCACCAGTGGAGCAGGGTTTCAAAGCTAGAAACAGTTTACAATTATTTTTGAAATTCAAGAACCTAGATCTATCCCCAGAAAATAAGTCAGAAATAGGAATTCTAGGCTCTAACATAGGATTCTGAACCACAAAATCTTGAATGTTTTGTACCCTTTCAGTGAGATGATCCACACAAGAGGACAGACCTTGAATGTCCCTATCTACACCTGTGTCCTGAACCACCCAAAGGTCTAGGGGAAAAGAAAGACAAAACACAGTGCAAAGAAAAAAAATGGTCTCAGAAGTTCTCTTATCCCTCTATTGAGATGCATTAATACTTAGGGCCAGCTGTACTGTTATGACCTGGTGGTTAGGAGCACCCGGAATGACCTGATAGTTAAACTTCATACAGGACGAGCTCTGGGATGTGGGAGCTCTGCTGACCGCAAGCCCTAATCCTATCACACACACTAGAAATAGCCGTGGAGCGCTCCTGACCAGACCTAGGCGCCTCGTCACAGCCTAAGAACTATCTAGCCCTAGAGATAGAAAATAAAGCCTACTTTGCCTCGGAAAAATTCCCCAAAGGTAAAGGAAGCCCCCCACATATATTGACTGTGAGTAAAGATGAAAGTCACAAACGCAGAAATGAAACAGGTTTCAGCAAAGGGAGGCCAGACTTACTAAATAGACAGAGGATAGGAAAGGTAACTTTGCGATCAGCACTAAAACCTACAAAAGACCACGCAGAGTGTGCAAAAAAGACCTCCACACCGACTCACGGTGCGGAAGGGGCCACTCTGCATCCCAGAGCTTCCAGCTAGCAAGACAAAATCATGAAAACCAGCTGGACAAGAAAACAGTGAACAAATAATGACTATCAGGAACTTAGCTTATGCAGGAGAAGGCAGGTCACCAGAGAGATCCAGGAGCGAACTGAACAAATGCAAAAACATTGACAGCTGGCATGGAGTAACGATCTGAGAGGAGTTAAATAGAGCAGCCAACCAAAGGATAACCCACGTCACCTGTGTAAGGAACCTCAGAAGCAGCAGCTTCACTCATAGCCACCAGAGGGAGCCCATAGACAGAACTCGCCGAAGTACCACTCACGACCACAGGAGGGAGTTCGACAACAGAATTCACAACATTTACATCATAGGTAGACCTCAACTATGGGAGACAAACTGAGAAAAAAAAATCCTGAAAATCACATTGTCTGTTTTTTTAACATTTTATTTGCATATTATGGTGGAAAATAAGTATTTGGTCAGAAACAAAATTTCATCTCAATACTTTGTAATATATCCTTTGTTGGCAATGACAGAGGTCAAACGTTTTCTGTAAGTCTTCACAAGGTTGCCACACACTGTTGTTGGTATGTTGGCCCATTCCTCCATGCAGATCTCCTCTAGAGCAGTGATGTTTTTGGCTTTTCGCTTGGCAACACAGACTTTCAACTCCCTCTAAAGGTTTTCTATAGGGTTGAGATCTGGAGACTGGCTAGGCCACTCCAGGACCTTGAAATGCTTCTTACGAAGCCACTCCTTCATTGCCCTGGCGGTGTGCTTTGGATCATTGTCATGTTGAAAGACCCAGCCACGTTTCATCTTCAATGCCCTTGCTGATGGAAGGAGGTTTGCACTCAAAATCTCACAATACATGGCCCCATTCATTCTTTCATGTACCCGGATCAGTCGTCCTGGCCCCTTTGCAGAGAAACAGCCCCAAAGCATGATGTTTCCACCACCATGCTTTACAGTAGGTATGGTGTTTGATGGATGCAACTCAGTATTCTTTTTCCTCCAAACACGACAAATTGTGTTTCTACCAAACAGTTCCAGTTTGGTTTCATCAGACCATAGGACATTCTCCCAAAACTCCTCTGGATCATCCAAATGCTCTCTAGCAGACTTCAGACGGGCCCGGACACGTACTGGCTTAAGCAGTGGGACACGTCTGGCACTGCAGGATCTGAGTCCATGGTGGCGTAGTGTGTTACTTATGGTAGGCCTTGTTACATTGGTCCCAGCTCTCTGCAGTTCATTCACTAGGTCCCCCCGCGTGGTTCTGGGATTTTTGCTCACCGTTCTTGTGATCATTCTGACCCCACGGGGTGGGATTTTGCGTGGAGCCCCAGATCGAGGGAGATTATCAGTGGTCTTGTATGTCTTCCATTTTCTAATTATTGCTCCCACTGTTGATTTGTTCACTCCAAGCTGGTTGCCTATTGCAGATTCAGTCTTCCCAGCCTGGTGCAGGGCTACAATTTTGTTTCTGGTGTCCTTTGACAGCTCTTTGGTCTTCACCATAGTGGAGTTTGGAGTCAGACTGTTTGAGGGTGTGCACAGGTGTCTTTTTATACTGATAACAAGTTTAAACAGGTGCCATTACTACAGGTAATGAGTGGAGGAAAGAGGAGACTCTTAAAGAGAGCCAGAAATCTTGATTGTTTGTTTCTGACCAAATACTTATTTTCCACCATAATATGCAAATAAAATGTTAAAAAAACAGACAATGTGATTTTCTGGATTTTTTTTTCTCAGTTTGTCTCCCATAGTTGAGGTCTACCTATGATTTAAATTACAGACGCCTCTCATCTTTTTAAGTGGTGGAACTTGCACTATTGCTGACTGACTAAATACTTTTTTGCCCCACTGTATGTGGCTGTACAGGACTGTTTGGTCACACAGTGAGACTCGGGAAGGAAGCAGTGCTATTTAATTCTTGGAGACGCAATTTTTGTAGAATAGTTTGCGGACTCCATATACATATTCCCTAACTGACAGAAGAACAGAATCACCCTCATTTGAACCCAATTTGGAAATTATGCCCCTCTGGGTAGTGATGATTTAGATTCCATGGGTGCTTTCCAGAGATGAGCAGCCATTGATGTTGCTAAGTGACAATGCAAATATGACATGGTGGTGCACAGTACATTGTATTGTCTGCACGTTCTAGTGCGCATATATTGTGCCAAGCTTGTGTTTCTGGAGATACGCATCCCATAAATTAAGCGGGCTTTCCGCTCTACTGTAATGGCAAATCTGTGGACACCAACTCTAGTTTAGACACTCTGTAGTGCTCAGGAGGGGGCATTTGGATTTGGGAGAGCAGATTTTGCAGGATTTCTTTTGGTGGCAGCCACATCACTTTTCCAGAGCCTTTGTACTACCAGTAATGTAGAATCCACTATATTTCTGTTAACACATGATGCATCTGACTGGGGACTTATTTCTTTGTGGGTTGAGCCTCATTGAGTAGAAGCTTTTATTGGTGGCATTATGGGGTGCAAATATTTTGGATCACGTTTATCCTGTGCTCTACAATAAGCACTTACATCAGTGTTTCCATCTAAATCTACAAAGTACATGATTTGGATGAAACTGCCAAGTAATCCATTCACTAGTTAAGCAGCAAAGTTACTCTGGACATCATTTAGCTTCTGTTTGGCAGTAACTGGCTTTTGAGAGGTGCAAAAAACTGTGGACGGCCATGCTTTTATGCATGCCTAAAAAGACGGACACGACCAAATCTTAGGTCAGACAGCGTCCACAGTGCCTCCATCTGCCTCATTATAGGCTATCTCCAGTCAGGTGTTCCGTCTGAATCATGTATTTTATAGATTTACATAAAAACCCCAGTGGTTTTATTTTTTGGTTTTAATTATTTTATACGGGTTTCCACGTGCAGTAAAAGTTATTAGACTATTTTATTCTTTGGATCGGTGCAATTACAGCAATACCAGATTTACATAGTTTTTTATGTGTGCCTGCTATCACACACTAAAAGGTTTTTTTTTGCAAAATAAAGTTTTTGAATCACCATATTTTGAGAGCTATAATTTTTCCATTCATTTGATGAATAAGGGTTTGTTTTTTGCAGGACAAGTT
Organism: Ranitomeya imitator; assembly: GCF_032444005.1. NCBI lineage: Eukaryota > Metazoa > Chordata > Amphibia > Anura > Dendrobatidae > Ranitomeya > Ranitomeya imitator. Next base: position 241,940,196 of record NC_091285.1, on the reverse strand, counting down.
GCCGTTTTTATTGGTAACATTTTTGGGCATATAACATTTTTTGATCGCTTTCTATTCTGATTTGTGAAAGGCAGAATTAACAAAAAACAACATGGGTTTTTTAGAGATTTTTTTTATGCAATTCGCAGTGTGGTAAAAGTAATACGACAATTTTTTGGGTCAGTATGATTAGGAAGGGCAAGTTTTACTGAAATTTTTGCCTCAAGAATGTATACCATACTGATCAGTTCCACCTGCTTTAAAACATCCTGCCTGCAGATCAAGTACCATTTTCAAGATGACAGGTTCCTCTAAGTTATCTATATCACTTTATTCGATACATAGGTACATACAAACAGTTGTGGGAAGTTAGAGCAAAAGCCGAATACTGTTTTTGTGCACACAGCGTTTTTTAAAGGGGTTGTCCAGGACTTTTACATTGATGGTCTTTTCTCAGGATAGGCCATCAATATTTGATTGGGTGGTACGCTATCTGGCTGATCAATTGCTCCTAGTGTTGGCGATGGTTGAAAAAGTTCAATTGTTTAGCTTCACAGCTCTGTCAAATGTATAGTGGCCATGGCCAGATACTGCACATCCACCCCCTATTGGTTCAAATAAAGGGCAGATATGCAGTACCTAGCAGTGGTCAGTATACAGTTAACAAAGTTCTGCAGCTCCTCAATTGAGCGCCAACTCCTGTCACTGGAATTAAGAACAGCTGCTGCACCCCCACAGATCAAATATTGATGACCTATCCTAATGGTAGGCCATTAATGTAAAGTTGACGACACCCCCTTAAAGCAAGAGGAGGACTGGGTAAGTAGCTTAATATAGTTGTTAGGAATCAATTTGCCGATTTCTGACGTCAACATTTAAAAAAATATTGATATTTATGAACCAAAGACTGCAAACTGGTCATAAATATTACCAAGCATATATATCCATTAAAGTAAAGTCACGTTGTCAATGTGGTATATAGTCCTTACCTTACACAACAGGAGAAGGTTATTAATTTTGTAATGAAATCATCCTTTTAAGAGGCTCAATTTTTAATATTAATTGCAATAAATCCTCCATGCAATGTTTCCTTGGTTAGTTTGAGATATTTCTTCCTTTTTTGTCATTTCTAAGTCTATTTTAGAACAATTCATAAGTCATTTCCTCTCTGAGTTGCCAATCATGTATGTATTATTTTTGCAGTTATAAGTATATCTAAAGATGTCCTGCTTGAATAAGAACGATGTGCAAAGAATAATGAGCAGGCATAGATTTTCCTTACAGGTGGTAAAATGCTCCTTATTGACAGAATGATCTAAACACCACATCAATTACACTTATCAAAGCAATTACATCTGTCTGGATTTTCAGATATGTAGCTACACAGCAGTCAACAGGAGACATATTTTAGACATTGAAATCCTACTAATCAAGATTTTTTTGCGAAGTGAGATAAGGCGTACTGACTGTGTAGTAATAAGATGAATTCAACAAATTGCAGATATTCTTCATGGGATTTTAAAATCGAAACTGCTTTATTTTATATAATTAACATCTGAATGGGTCAGGCATTTCATACAAATTCCATTATAATTTTGCCCCCGGCATGTGCTTGCTTTGTTTCTCTTTAAACTGAGATATCACATACGTACAATAACATATATGGCAAAGTCCTATTTTCACATGATAAGACAAAAAATGGACATGAGTGAACTGGAGACATGGTACAGCTAGTTAAAACTAGAAATTGCCTACTATAACATAAGCATAAACAAAGTTCATCCCTATGTGATCCCGATATTTATCTTTGTATGTGTCAAACAATGCAAGGGAAAGTTGCACGTTCATATTACAAATTTTGAAAAATATTAATTTGGCTAAACTGGCTATACACATTAGATAAAATTCTGCTGATCTGACTGAAATCAGCTGACTATCCAATGTGTTCTGCCTTCAAACTGTGCCATAAAAGTAGATGTAGGTGGAAAAGGGTAAATTGAATTTTACCTTGTTCTTTACTTATTTCCTGCAGTAGATATGCCATTGACAGACACTTTTTTTAAAAATCCCCCCTGACATTGCTAATTTTCATTTTTTTTTTTTCGTTTTCATTTTGTTCCTCTTCTTTTTCTAAAAGCCATAACCTTTTTATTTTTCTGTCCACATAGACATAAGAGGACTTGTTTTATTGTAGGATGAGTTGCACTCTTTCGTGACATCATTTTACCACATACCGTTCTGGAAAATAGGAGAAAAATAAATTCAATGTATGTGACATTGTGAAAAAATGCAATTCTGACATTGATTTTTTAGGAATAGATTAATTATGCAGAGTACATTATGTGATAAACATTACCTGGAAATATGATACTAAACCTATCTAGTTTTAATTATTTTCGTGGTAAAAGAAAATTAGAATTTAAAAAAAAATTGATTGTGTCACCGTTTACTGAGATCTGCAACATTTTAATTTTTCAGTTGATAGAAATGTATGAGTACTTACCATTTGTGGGGAGAGACATTGTTTTTCACAGATACCATTTAATAATATAACTACCATATATAATCGAGTACAAGCCGACAATTTCAGCCCATTTTTTTAGGCTGAAATTGCCCCTCTTGGCTTATACTCAAGTCATTCCCAGGGGTCGGCAGGGGAAGGGGAACGGCAGCTGTCTAATAATACTCACCTGCTCCTGGTGTGGTCCCTGTAGGCCCCTGGTTCTCCAGGCACTGACAGCTTCTTCCTGTATTGAGCTGTCACATGGTACCGCTCATTACAGTAATGAATATGGACCTGACTCCACTCCCATAAGGATGGAGCCGCATATTCATTACTGTAATGAGTGGTATCATGTGACCGCTCTATACAGGAAGAAGCTGCTGTCACCCTGAGAACCAGGGACCTGCAGGGACCACGCCAAGGGCAGGTGAGTATAACAGGGGTATTTTCACCTGTCCCACGTTCCACCGTCGGCACCGCTCCTTCTTCCGTGTCCTCTGCAGTGATGCTCAGGTCAGAGAACGCTATGACACGATTAGTGTGCGTGCCGGCCTCTGCCTGAACAGTCACTGCAGAGGACGTGGATGACACATCGGCGCTCAGCGGTGGAACGGGGGACAGGTGAATATAGCAATTGCCGGGGACCTGAGCGACGAGAGGTGAGTATGTGATATTTTTTTTTTTCACAGCAAAAGCATATAGCGCAAATATCTCTATGGAGCATCTTATGGGTCCATGTGCAGCGTTATATGGAGCAAATATTTCTATGGAGCATCTTATGGGGCCATAATCAGCATTTATGCAGCATTATATGGGGCAAATGTGTCTATGGAGAATCATATGGGGCCATAATCAGCATTTGTGCAGCATTATATGGGGCAAATGTGTCCATGGAGCATCTTATGGGGCCATAATCAACATTTGTGCAGCATTATTTAGGGCAAATGTCGGTGTGGAGCATCTTATGGGGCCATAATCAGCATTTGTGCAGTATTGTATGGGGCAAATTTCTCTATGGAGCATCTTATGGGGTCATAATCACCATTTGTGCAGCATTATATGGGGCATATTTTAATATGGAGCATCTTATGGGCCCAATCATGAACTGTATGGAGCATTATATGGGGCTCCTGATTCAATATTCGATATTCAAAAGCACTTAACCTACTGATGTCTCAATTAATTTTACTTTTATTGGTACCTATTTTTATTTTTTACATTTACTGGTAGCTGCTGCATTTTCCACCCTAGGCTTTTATTCTCAGCGAGGTAGGTCAAGCGTAGGACCTGGTATAAGAGAGATGCCGTAAAGAGGCTACCAGGTACACATAAAATTGGCCATTTTTATGTGCTAAAAGCTCTCATTTTTCATATTTCTAGTGCAGTAATGCAGTTCAAATTTCGTGTTTTCAAGTTTGCATGTTTTAGCGCTGCAGTGTGCTGCCTTATTTACTTAACTAGGCTTATACTCGAGTCATTAAGTTTTCCAGTTTTTTGTGGCAAAATTAGGGGTCTCGGCTTATACTCGGGTCGGTTTATACGCAAGTATTTACGGTATATAACATTTTGATTGTTTCTTACACCATTATTTATGGTATTGTGGCAACTAAGACAATGCAATTTGGGCATTTTTAATTTGTTTTTGCTTATGGTCTTTATTGATCAAATTAATTATATTTATATTTTGATAGATCAGATTTTTCTGAATGAGGCAAAACATCTGTATTTTATTTTCATTATCTTTATTTTAATGGGGAAAAAGGGGTACAATTTGGACTTTATGGCTTTTTAAATTTTTTTTAGATTTTTTAAAACCTTTTTATTTTACTTTTTAATGTATTTATCAGTCCCATTAGGGAACTTAAATCTGTGATCATCTGATCCCTTGTACAATACACAACAGTTCCGCAGGATTGAGTCATGTAGCATAAGTCACAATATCCTTTCAAGCCTGGACACAGAATGGGTTTCAAAGGAACTCCATGATTGCAGGCACAGGCATTTTCAACAAACTCACGGATATCATAGCAATCCATTAATGCCAAACTATTGGGGCCCCTATGCCAGCATGCTGAGTTTGACATTGGCACTTAGCAGGTTAAAAATTGCGTGCGGAGCTCCAATACACCCGCCGGTTGATAGAGGCAGGTCCTGGCATACAGCCATTACCTTTTTCGGCACATGATTGCAAGCATGCAAATTGAATATGAGTGGTGCCATGATGTTAGCTCAAATGAGCAAGAATGTAAGGAGGTGGTACGGCCACTTTATATTGTTCATACATGCCTTGGTAGCGAGAGGGGTATTCCGCCAGCACAAATAGAGCCAATCTGTGATGTTTCATGTATTTTGTCTATGTATGTTTGCTTATATGTGTTTGCCTTCTGTCTAATGAGTAAATGAGGTTAGAAGAAAGGCAATCAAAATTGTGTTAATCACCTCAGTTGATGACAACTCAGGCATCAGCACTTAGGAAAGAAACTGAGGCAGTTATGTGTGAGAATGAATGTTGAGAGCAGGAACTGTGGATACCCTAGATATTGTGGCCCTGGCCAGAGAGCTTCTTGCAGTTGGGCCACAGATGCTGAGGACTATTACACTTTATTTTCAGAAAAGAACTGGAATAGGAGGATTGGTCTAAATAATTGGTTCATTCATTAGTGGTCATGCAATCTTGTTTTGTTAGCAGCGTTCTTATGAGTGTCATTGCTACTAAAGATACAGTGGGGCAAAAAAGTATTTAGTCAGTCAGCAATAGTGCAAGTTCCACCACTTAAAAAGATGAGAGGCGTCTGTAATTTACATCATAGGTAGACCTCAACTATGGGAGACAAACTGAGAAAAAAAAATCCAGAAAATCACATTGTCTGTTTTTTTATAATTTTTTTTGCATATTATGGTGGAAAATAAGTATTTGGTCAGAAACAAACAATCAAGATTTCTGGCTCTCACAGACCTGTAACTTCTTCTTTAAGAGTCTCCTCTTTCCTCCACTCATTACCTGTAGTAATGGCACCTGTTTAAACTTGTTATCAGTATAAAAAGACACCTGTGCACACCCTCAAACAGTCTGACTCCAAACTCCACTATGGTGAAGACCAAAGAGCTGTCAAAGGACACCAGAAACAAAATTGTAGCCCTGCACCAGGCTGGGAAGACTGAATCTGCAATAGCCAACCAGATTGGAGTGAAGAAATCAACAGTGGGAGCAATAATTAGAAAATGGAAGACATACAAGACCACTGATAATCTCCCTCGATCTGGGGCTCCACGCAAAATCCCACCCCGTGGGGTCAGAATGATCACAAGAACGGTGAGCAAAAATCCCAGAACCACGCGGGGGGACCTAGTGAATGAACTGCAGAGAGCTGGGACCAATGTAACAAGGCCTACCATAAGTAACACACTACGCCACCATGGACTCAGATCCTGCAGTGCCAGACGTGTCCCACTGCTTAAGCCAGTACATGTCCGGGCCCATCTGAAGTATGCTAGAGAGCATTTGGATGATCCAGAGGAGTTTTGGGAGAATGTCCTATGGTCTGATGAAACCAAACTGGAACTGTTTGGTAGAAACACAACTTGTCGTGTTTGGAGGAAAAAGAATACTGAGTTGCATCCATCAAACACCATACCTACTGTAAAGCATGGTGGTGGAAACATCATGCTTTGGGGCTGTTTCTCTGCAAAGGGGCCAGGACGACTGATCCGGGTACATGAAAGAATGAATGGGGCCATGTATCGTGAGATTTTGAGTGCAAACCTCCTTCCATCAGCAAGGGCATTGAAGATGAAACGTGGCTGGGTCTTTCAACATGACAATGATCCAAAGCACACCGCCAGGGCAACGAAGGAGTGGCTTCGTAAGAACCATTTCAAGGTCCTGGAGTGGCCTAGCCAGTCTCCAGATCTCAACCCTATAGAAAACCTTTGGAGGGAGTTGAAAGTCCGTGTTGCCAAGCGAAAAGCCAAAAACATCACTGCTCTAGAGGAGATCTGCATGGAGGAATGGGCCAACATACCAACAACAGTGTGTGGCAACCTTGTGAAGACTTACAGAAAACGTTTGACCTCTGTCATTGCCAACAAAGGATATATTACAAAGTATTGAGATTAAATTTTGTTTCTGACCAAATACTTATTTTCCACCATAATATGCAAATAAAATGTTAAAAAAACAGACAATGTGATTTTCAGGATTTTTTTTTCTCAATTTGTCTCCCATAGTTGAGGTCTACCTATGATGTAAATTACAGACGCCTCTCATCTTTTTAAGTGGTGGAACTTGCACTATTGCTGACTGACTAAATACTTTTTTGCCCCACTGTATGTAGAAGATGCTAAATGAATAAATAAATAGTCTCTCGTCCAATTGACACCTGTCTTACTTCACAAACAGGATGATAAGCACATATCTCAAAATGCACAATGGTAGCATTATCAAGCAGTCAATATCCTAGTAGTGCCAATATCAATGGGGATACACATACTTATGCTACATCTGGCGGACTACAGTAATAGGCAAATCGTTACAAATATAAATCAAAAACACACAAAAAGAGCAACGATCCGTAGGCCAAGGTATGTTGAAAAAGTATAACAAATTTTATTTCTAAAATACAATAAAACAGGTGTACCAGTGGGTACTCCCACAGAACATGTGGATAAATTTAAACAGCAAAACGGGACATGGAAGGTCTGGCGATAATGAATACTCAAATGCTCATACAGAGAGCCTAAGCAGTAAACTCCTGTAATAACAAAGTTTTATATCCCCGGAATAATATAACGGCGGTTCAGGGTAATATGCATTAGAGTCATTAGCGCACATATATTAAACTAGTAAAGACCAATGACCTGCCCTAGTATTCAGAGTATTGCACAATGGAAGATATTCTCATCATGGTCTTACCTAGTGTGCAACTAGCAGCCACCGGAAAAATGATCAGGGGATCCGCCAGTACCGTCCACGTCACCCCGACGCGCGTTTCGGCACAGCCTTCATCAGGGGGCATGTCTGAATCTATCGTACACAGTATAAAAAGGAACCGGAACCAATACAAGACAACCCGGAAGTGATGTCTATTACCATAGTGACCGAATACAGACCAACGTAAATAAACTAAAGGAGTCACCAAAGTGAGAGGATAGTCATGCCCATATGAATATTATTAAAACAAACTCCACCATAATGTAATCCATGTCCCATTTTGCTGTTTAAATTTATCCACATGTCTTGTGGGAGTACCCACTGGTACACCTGTTTTATTGTATTTATGAAATAAAATTTGTTATACTTTTTCGACATACCTTGGCCTACAGATCGTTGTTCTTTTTGTGTGTTTTTGATTCACAAACAGGATGAGTGTATGCGTATATATGGGGTAACCTATGAACCCCATTGCGATGTTATAGGAATCATTAAAGGGATGCTGTACTTATTTAGAGTACTTATCAACCATTGGACTGTTTTAAAGTTGAGTCACATGATTAGATGTCCTTGTGGTCTTAAAAGGGGAGACATTGAAGCTCATTCTGGTGAAGGAAGAGAATGGTGACTGGTCTGCTTGTGTCACAGACCCAGTGGATCCCCAGTCCAGGGTACCAGGCTCTCTCATAGAAGGAAAAGACTTTATTTGTGCTCCTGCAGGCAAAAAAGAGTCAAAATAGAAGAGAGTTTGCCTACAAGCTCCAACCGCTTATAACTAGTGTTGAGCGATACCTTCTGATATTTGCAAGGATCGGTATCGGATGGTATCGGCCGATACCGGCAAAATATCGGATCTCGCCGATACCGAGTTCCGATACCAATACAAGTCAATGGGACACAAATATCGGAAGGTATCCTCGATGGTTTTCAGGGTCTGAAGGAGAGGAAACTCTCCTTCAGGCCCTGGGATCCGTATTAATGAAAAAAATAAAGAATAAAAATAAAAAATATGGCTATACTCACCCCTCTGAAGAACCCTGGCTGTCACCGCTGCAAGCGTCCGCCTCCGTCCTTAAGAATGCTGTGAGTGAAGGACCTTTGATGATGTTGCGGTCAGGTGACCGGTCACCTGACCGCTCACGTGACAGCTCACCTGACCGCGACGTCATCGAAGGTGTTTTATCATCCCTGCTGCAAATTTATTATGTGGTTACTTACATTGTAATTTAAACTGTAATATATGATTATTGGATTTATATTTGTATGGAATTGTTCTGTCTAAATTTATAATAAAGGTATTTATTCATGAAGCTCCAACAAGGCCAATCTACAGGCACCCAATTAAACCACTCACCCCAGAGGCGTAGCTAGGGTTTTGGTCCAGAGGGGCGAAGCTTCTGAGTGGGCCTCTAACCAGGTAACCTGGATGACAACTCGGTGATGCATCCTAACACTGGAGGAGAACCTCAGCAGATGACCGCTCTATTACTGAAGATAATCTCTATATAAAGACCAATATGGATATTACCGCCATATGGTCAGTGGTAGATACCTGCTCTACAGAACATATAACAGATCACTGCACAGTTACAGATAATGCCTTACCGCTGACGTCCTTTCTGATGGAGTAGTTCATTTTTCCCGTCTTTTCCATCTGGCCCAGACCGACATGACAACTTCTTCCAGCAACGACTCACCTGCAGAGAATACAACAAAGACATATTTAACTTCTCATATTCCAGCCCCATCACCATCTATTCCCAACCTGCCGCTGCTGCTGTATGTGACCCTATTACTGCCCCTGATACCCCAATACTGAGCATATGTATCCCTATTGCTGCACCTGCTGTGTGGTTCTCTGTGCCCTCTAAATTCTAAAGCACCCTTCTATAATATAGTAATGTCGGGTGCAAGTGCCCTAGAAAACAGTGCCCATATTTTGCCCCTAGAAAGTAATAATGCCCTGTGTGCCCCTTTGATAGCTACAGTAGCCTGAGTTCCCCTATAACAATAAGTGCCCACTTTGCATTTAATAAAGTCCCGAGTCTCCCCCTGTACAGCTCCCCTATACACAGGATACTGACCCCTTAGTAGCCCCAAAACTGTTTGATAGCTCCAACAATGTATAATGACCCCCACACTGTAATCTCCATACTGTATGATGGCCCCCTAGATAGCCTCCATATACAGTAGCATAATGCACCAAATAGTCCACAATATAGTATAATGCACTCCCCATAGGCAGACTCTATAGCATACGGCAGCCCCCATAGGCATTCACTGTAATAAGGCAGCACCCCCATATAGGCAAACCCTGTAATAAGGCAGCACCCCATAGTCAGACCCTGTAATAAGGCAGCCCCCCATAAGCAGACCCTGTAATAAGGCAGCAGCACCCATTAAAAAATAAATAAATACTCACCTCTCTACTTCCTGGTTCCTGTCCTGCTCCCGCTGATCTCCTGACAGCGGGCACTGGGCAGTGACATCATCGGGACCATTGTCAGTGTTGGTGACGTCAGACGCCGACACTGACAGGAATGATGGGAGAAGGAGCACAGCGCTCCTTCTCCCATCAATGTGATCAGCTGTATCGACTAAATGCCAGTACAGCTCATCTTCCGATGATGGCGGGGGGCCCACTGCTAGCACCGGGTCCCCCCTGCCTGCTCAGGGGCTGTACAGCAGCTGGGCGGCAGAGCAGGGAGATCGATTCTCCCTTCTCTGCCGCAGAAAGTAACTGTATTGGCGCGCTGTGTGTGCCAATACAGTTACAGTAGCGTAGCTCCGGGTAAGCCCCCTCTGAGCACCAGGCCCAGGGCGCCCGCACCCTCTGCCCCCCCAGTAGCTACGCTACTGACTCACCCCCTTCTTTAGGAAAACCAGCAGCTGACAAAACCAATCTACCTGGTATTATCACAAGAACATTATCTCAGACCCAACAATGTGGGATGAAACATGGTCCTGAAAGTAAAGAAACTGCACTGTGTGCCAATACCTGAATGTATCCTTTGAATTTTGTACTCGGTCCAGAGAACATAAAGTACTGACATCAGCCCCAGTTCCATAGACAGTAGGGCCCCAAAGGTTCTCATAGCAGAGAAGTCTCCAAGCCCAAAAAGTTCTTTGAACTGTTTTGTATTCCTGCCAACACACAAGGAGCCCATCTGTGGTGTTTGATGAATTTCCTCTGCCTGATGTATATCTGTCTGCTGTTTAAATAGCATTAGAAGAGAGACAATCAAATTTGTATTTGCAAGATGAAATGATGACAATCAGGAATCAGCACTCAGGAGACCGGATAAGCAGTTGTATGTCAGATTGATAGTGTTAGGCGTCGGGATTCTTCCGCTGCGTGGAATAGAGCCCAAGCATTGGCTGGTGCTGTAGTCTCCCATTCAGCTCCAGCCAAGGCAGGTGCTGCTCAGCACAGACGTTGCTCCCAGCTTCTTGCTCAGGCTCAAGGTATTCACTTGGTTACTACTGGCTCTCCAGCCATGTCTATAGGAACCAGTGATGTTCTGGTGTAGTACTGCACTCCAGACTCTAAGTCCAGATATCACTTTACTGACCATGTCCGTGAGGTGGCGTCTTCGCTTTGGTGGTCGGACTTCAGCTGCTCTGGTGATGTGGCAGCACTGGATTGGTCTGCGGGCGATGTCATGGCTGGCTGGCTACTAGCATGTGTGTACTCCCATTGTTTGCTGCTTAGCGTGCTGTGCCGCTGTGTCCGGCTTTGCCCCCATTATTTCCTTGTATGTGATTTTAATCAATAAAGGTTCTCTATTTTTGTGTATCTGTGGACGTATTCACCATTTGTTCTGTGTGGTGGTCTATATTGTAGTTTGGTGAGTCCTGATTACTCCATTACCAGTTTGGGGGCTTCATATCTTAATATATGTGCCTAACTATTTTTTATTATTATGAAGTGGTCCTCATACTTGGTGCGTTTTTCAGTTTGCTATTATCTGTTCTCTGTGTTATGCACAGGTCCTTTGATCTACGCAATGGATTTTCGAGCCAGAGAGAAGGCATGGCTTGAGCATATGGACAAGGTTTTTGATGGCGGCGTGGCTGGTTCACATCAGCAGGGGGACCCTGGTTGGGATAAGAAGTTTGCTGACATGAAATCACTGTTGGATAGGCGATTGAGATTATGGTGGAATCGGTCGTTCCTTGGCAAATATATATCTAATGGAATGATCCCAAGAGGATTACGGGTGCGGGTTGTTCCATCTTTTCCAGTGGATGACGTTACATTCATTAATAAATGGGAGGAAGCGTGTAACAATTGTTCTGCTGTCCTTATGCAGCTACTAGTAGATATGAACACTACCAGTATTAATGACCTTGATGGTCTGATTGACACAGCACAAGCTGAGATCCGAAGTGGATGTCCACCTGATAGGATTCAACAGTTTGAATCTAGCTTGGAGAAATCCACGGACGACCTAGTTAAAAGAATCCAGAATAATCAAAGGGTTAAATATACTAGGGACTTAAAAGACTATCAGTCCAAAAGTGTCTATCTCTGGAGGAAGAGGAATAGCTCCCATTTACAGAGGAGTGGATCAAGTACCTCTATTTCCTCTTTGAGTGGCCAATCAGATGTGTCATCTATATCTGGATCAGCGGCTGATAATTCAGGGGCCATAAGACTCCGTGATCACGATTACCACCCATATAAAAGAAAATCCTTGTCGGTGTCGCACAAAGATAACAAGGTGATTAACTTGACTCAACATCCTCTATCTGCTACTGATTTGTCTTTACTTGGTAGGGGCCTGTCTTTTGCTCCTACTTCTGGCTTTAATTTATTTTCTACGATAAAAGATTTGCACATTTTTGCGAGGTCATTGCTGTTCAAAAGATATTTTAATACCAATCGTTTGCATTCTCTTTTCCCCACAGAAGAGGAACAGGAGGCTCTAAGGATACTCGAGGAGCTGGCCAGTGAACATATGGGGGAAGGAGGTAAGATTCCACCTTCCATTCGTCCCCGGTCCACTAAGTTCCCTCCGTTATCATCATGTTCCAGTATCGATGTGTTTGTACAGGTGGTGTTGGAGGAGTTGTATAAAATACCACAATTTGTTGTGAATGACAATCTTACACGGGAGGAGAGGCGTAGGCTGAGTTATCTCCAGGGACTTCCCAACACAATTATTAAGCCGGCTGATAAAGGTGGCAATGTCGTCCTGTGGCCAACCAATATGTATGAGAGGGAGGTGTACCGTCAGCTGAATAATACCACCTGCTATAGACGGCTCACCTATAACCCCCTCTCGGCATATACTGGTCAGTTAGATGTCATCCTTACACGTGCCCTCCAGGACGGCATTGTCTCCAAGGAGTTAGCAGCGGCTTTGGTGGTCCCTGAGCCGACGATTGCCACACTGTACCTCCTCCCTAAGATACACAAGAATGCCTCCGCGCCACCTGGCAGACTTATCGTATCTGGTAGAGGGAACTTTTTGGACCATGTTAATAAATGGATTGATTACCATCTCCAGCCCCTCGTGATGAGCCTCCCTTCCTTTCTGAGGGATACTGGAGATCTCTTGCGCAGGGTCGACGGGTTGTGTTTGGAGAGTGATACTCTTCTAGTTTCAGCGGATGTTGAATCATTATATACAAATATCAGGCACAAGGACGGCCTTGCTGCCGTACGTTACTTCCTTGGATCATCATCTATGCCATTAGGCTTGAGAGAACTTCTGCTGGAACTATTGGAGTTCACTCTCACTCATAACTTTTTTGTTTTTAAGGGGTCCTTCTACCTTCAGCTCCAGGGGACCGCCATGGGTGCGGCCTTTGCGCCCGCCTATGCCGGTCTATTTTTGGGGCTGTGGGAGAGGGACCTCTTCCTGTCAGATGAACAGGGGTTAATGGACCGTGTCCCATTTTGGACACGATACATTGACGACATCTTTTTCATCTGGCAGGGCACTCCCGTCGACCTTGAGCAATTGATCCTCACTTTGAACAGCAATGACCTTAATGTGCATTTGACTTTTTCCTTTGATTATTGGTCATTGGATTTTCTCGATGTCACCATCAGACGAGATGCCTCTGGTACATTGCAAACGGACATATTTAGAAAAGAGACGGCTACTAATACATTACTTTTGGCCTCTTCAGGTCATCCTAGGCACATTATTCGCTCTGTGCCTGTGGGACAATTTCTCCGTCTCCGCAGGATATGCTCGTCTGATGGTGACTTCGAGTCTAGGGCTGAGGAGCTAAGGCAGCGCTTCTACGAACGTGGATATAGTCGTAGGATGGTGAAGGTAGCGTATCATCGCGCTAAGCATGCCTCTCGCCATAACCTCCTATATGATAATACATCCAGGCGGAGGGAGGATGTTGATACTGTTAGATTTGTGACGACATTTAGTTCCCGCTCTGATAGGGTTCGTTCCTGTTTGCTGAAGGCATGGCCGATTCTTAAAGCCGATCCGGTTCTTAAAAAATTTCTCCCTTCAGTACCGTTGATATCCTTCAGGAGGGCAAAAAATCTGAGAGACCATCTGGTCTCGAGCCATTATCCGGAGCAGGTGCTACCCACCTTTTTGAATAGGTTTCCCATGAGGGGTGGTTGTGTTCCGTGCGGCAAATGTGTCGCCTGCCCTAATGTTGTTCGGTGTGATAGCTTCACCAATGCGGATGGTACGAAGTCTTTTTCTATACGCCAACGTATTACCTGCACTTCGAGATATGTCATTTATTATGCTACGTGCCCGTGCGGGCTTATTTACGTTGGTTTGACTACACGCCAGCTTAAGGTGAGGATTCGCGAACACGTGTTGGGTATTCAGGCGGCAGTTGGTCACGCGGACGCTTCCACCCTGAAAACAATACCACGCCATTTCAGGGATTTTCACAATTCTGATGGCACTCTCTTAAAGGTGCGTGGCATCGAGTCCCTGAAAATAAATATACGTGGGGGGGGCCTGTCTAAGCGCCTGTCTCAGCTTGAGACCAGATGGATTTGGGCTCTGAACACTGTTCATCCCAATGGCTTGAATGAGTGTCTCTCATTTGCCCCCTTTCTGGGGTCCTCCTGCTGATGTGTATTAAGGTGGTATGGCGCACTCAGCTTCAAAGGTTTTTATCTTATTGTGGTTTTAATTCATATATATCTTTTAATTTTCTAGTATCCCTATCTTGGATGTCGTTCGGTGCTGGAGGAGCGGTGTTGAGCTATCAAGATGAAGATATGCTGTGTTTGTTATGTGTATATATGCCTATGTGGATATTCCTTGTCATTATTTCTTTATTATTGCGCCCTGTTTATGATTTATGTGATTTTGTTAGGTACTGTGGGCACACATATGTATGTATATGGAGATACGTTATGTATTTGTGGGCTGTTATGGTAGAGATATCTGTGTTAGCATGACACGTGCATATATTCTTGTCTATTCATATGTAGTCTCTCTTTGTTATATCTATGTATATATTTGTCTTTGGTATGTTTCCGATATATATTTGTTATAAATGGTTTAATATATGAGGCGATCTGCATTTTGCTGTGCTGCAACTTGCAGCGCAATACTGGCAAATTTACCAGTTCTAAGATGGCCACTTGGTGCTGCAGCGCCGTGTCTGGTCCTCCCCCTGCTCGGCGTTCATCGCTTGCTGTTTGGTCACATGGGGCCCCATGTGTACCAGCATCAGCGGTGACGTCAGGTGCTGGGAGAGGTGTGTCTTCGGCGTGCAGCAAGTCGTGACTACATCCGGTCTGAGCTGTATTTAGATCGCTCCAGCGTTCCTTTTGGCACGCCCCCTGAGGAAGGAAGCATCTTGCTTCCGAAACGCGCGTCGGGGAGGGTGGGAGCCCACATGTGCCGGTGTATACGAACTTTGGTAAGGTCACCCTTATAGATGTCGTTATGATACTTGAGTATTTTTGCCTATTAGGCGGCGCACTTGCGCTGGTGACCATCTACTAGCATGTGTGTACTCCCATTGTTTGCTGCTTAGCGTGCTGTGCCGCTGTGTCCGGCTTTGCCCCCATTATTTCCTTGTATGTGATTTTAATCAATAAAGGTTCTCTATTTTTGTGTATCTGTGGACGTATTCACCATTTGTTCTGTGTGGTGGTCTATATTGTAGTTTGGTGAGTCCTGATTACGCCATTACCAGTTTGGGGGCTTCATATCTTAATATATGTGCCTAACTATTTTTTATTATTATGAAGTGGTCCTCATACTTGGTGCGTTTTTCAGTTTGCTATTATCAGTTATACATCCCTGCACGGTGGACCCTGGGTTGTGATTGCACTTTATTTATTTTTATGTAGTGCAATCCGCTAACTCTAACAGATAGTTACTCTACATATTGTAACCCTGGTCAGAGAGCCTCTCTATTCTCAAGAAAAGGAAGTCTGGACTAAAGATTCATTCATTTTTAGTCACACTGCCCAGTCTTGAAAACAAAGTTCCTATGGTTGTCTTGCCTATAGAAGACAAGTACAAGTTTTTGATTGATGAAATAAAGTAGTCTCTTGTCTTATTGGCACCTATTCTAAAAGAAGAGCTGAATCCTAACAGTGTGTAAATCACACATTGTTAGGTTTGTAAACTGTAAATCACATTTAGGTTTCACATGCTATGTTGTTTGCAAAATTTTTCCCTGACCCGAAAAAACCTTATAATGTCTGATGTATTTTTTCCTAGAGGAGACAAGTTTGCTGATGTATGTTTCTGGCATCAGCTTATTCCTCTCTTCCCATGCAGAAAAATTAAATATTTGGCAAGGCAAGAGAAATACCAGATATGTACCATCACTTTAATGCCAGGGTCACATGATTTTGATGACCGATATTTTCATTGACAAAATCTGACTGTGAAAGAAATAGCAGTATTGCTATTTCACTCCGAAATTGGAAGACTCACCCCTTCAAGTCTGTAGGTGCATGGAAACCTGCAGACTACACTTGGATGACAATTGAGTGCAATAGAATTTCTGCAGACAGGCGCAATGTAGAATGTGGATAATTTTGTTTTCCAGCTTCTCCTCACAGTCTGATATGGTTCTATTATGAAAGAGAATCGGATCACACTATGCTGATACTTGGATAAACTCAGAACAGAGTATAATTGGGGTGTCATAAGCATAATGGACCAGATTCTCTCAGATGAGTGAATTTACAGTTGTGTGACCCTGCCCTTAGACTTGCAAATAATGCAATTATAGCTTCAATTAAATAAAAACATAATTTAAACCTGGGTGGACCACAACAGGGCCATATATGTATTATACCCTCAATGAGGCCATCAATTACAAAGTTACGTAAAGGCTCTATAATGTTTTAAATTTCTGTCCTATTAGGCATTTTCAAATTTTGTTGTCAAGGGTGATACAGTCACTTTCTAAGAGGAAATAATCATAGCAAAGCTGCATAAATTGGATTAAACTACTGCAACCTGTGATACAGTGGCATATAAGAGTTTGTGCACCCCTAGTCAAAATTACTGTTATTGGGAACAGCTAAGCAAGTTGAAGATTAAATGATCGCTAAAAGGACTAAAGTTAAAGATGACACATTTCCTTTGTAATTTATGCAAAAAAAATATTTTAATCTTTTACATTTTAAAAATTATAAAAAGGAAAATGGTCCGATGCAAAAGTTTTGGGCACCCTACATGGTTAGTACACAGCATCACCCTCTTTTGCAAGTATTGTAGCTTGTAAACACTTTTTGTAGCAAACCAATAGTCTTTCATTTCTTATTTGAAGAATTTTCTTCCATTTTTCCTTGGAAAATTCTTCCAGTTCTTTGAAATTCCTAGGTCGGTTTACATGCACTGCAATTTTGAGATCTAGCCACAGATTATCAATAATGTTCAGATCAGGGGACTGTAAGGGTCATTGTAAAACCTTCAGCTTGTGCCTTTTGATGTAGTCTATTGTGGATTTTGACATGTGCTTAGGATTATTATCCAGTAGTAGAAACCATCCTCGTTTGAAGTTCTGTTTTTTTTTTACAGATGGTGTTACGTTTGCATCAAGAATTTGTTGAAATTTAATTTAATCCATTATTCCCTCTACCCATTAAATGTTTCCTGTGCCATTGTGCGATACGCCAAAGCATAATTGATTCACCTGAATGCTTAATGTCTGGCGAGATTTTCTTTTCCTGAAATTCGGTGCCCTTTTTTCTCCACATATACTTTTTAATCTATGTGGTCAAAGAGATCTGTTTTCACCTCATCAGTCCAAAGGACTTGTTTACAAAATGTATCAGGCTTGTTTAGATGTTCTTTTGAAACTTCTGAATTTAAATTTTATTGTGAGAACGCAGGAGATGTTTTCTTCTGATGACTCTTCCATGAAGGTCATATTTGTGCAGGTGTATCTGAACAGTAGAACAATGTACCACAACTTCAGAGTCTGCTAAATCTTTCTAAAAGTCTTTTGCAGTCAAATGGGGGTTCTGATTTGCTTTTCTAGCAATCCCACAAGCAGCTCTCACTTAAATGTTTCTTCATCTTCCTGACTTTATCATTTCAAACTGAGGAAAGGGCATCTTGAAAACACTTTTCTATCTTCTTATAGTCTTCTCCTGCTTTGTGAGCCTCCATCATTTTCATTTTCAGAGTGCTAGGCAACTGCTTAGAAGAACTCATTGCTGCTGTTTTTTTGCACAAGGTTAGAGGAGGCTGGATTTTGTAAAACTGGGAAATTTGCATCACCTGGCCTCTCCTAACGATGATAGTGAGCAAGCCATAACTCTAACAGGCTAATTAATGTCTGAAAACTTGGTCAAAGTTATTTGAGCACAAAAAATCTCCAAGGTTGCCCAAACTTTTGCATAGGCCCACTTTCCTTTTTGTAATTTTTAACATGTAAAAATGACAATATATTTTTTTGCTTAAAATGCAAAGGAAATGTGTCATCTTTAACTTCAGTGCTTTTAGAGTTCATTTAATCTACAAACTATTACATACATATGTATATTCCTCTGAATGGCAATTAGTTGCAGTCATCATTTGAAAATTTAATAAATCCAGTTTGCTATCATATTTTTTTTGAAGAAGTGATGACATAGTATAAAAGAACAAGTTTGCAACACCACCTATTTGTGATGCTAAACAACCTCCAGTCAACTGCTTGTTTGCTGATCGGTGGTCATTTATCAGTCAGTTTATACAGGCAGACCATATTTCCTATGCCAAGTGAACAATTAATAATAGATTGTTCTGAGCATATAGACTGTCATTGTTCTCTGTTGCACATGTCCTGTTTGTGAAAGATAACTTGTGTTGCCGAGATAAATAATTTTTAAGCCTGTTTAAAAATATTTTCATATAACTACAGTGTTTTGATGGTGATTGGCTGTCTGTTTACACTGTCCAATTAGCCTTAAAATAGCATTCCTGGGAATGCCTGTTCATTATAATTTTCCAGTGTAAATCCAGCTTACTTATGTTTTCTCACACCTAATAGAGGCCTCAGGCTCAAAATGGCTACCTCGGACAGACTTGGCGCAAGCCACTCCGTCTGGCAGATTCCAGGTGAAACTTGGCCTTCATCCTTTAATGTCTTTACAGGGAACTCGTTTTAAATCAGGGTCCACTGGATTTCTTCCACAGAAGAGCTGCTATCCAGACTAGTGAAATAGAGGCAAGAGAACAGTTGGGTAGCCGGATGAGAACCAGGAGGTCGATGAACTGACAAATTCATAAAAAAAAGAAATAGTCAAAAAACAAGAAAATCATAAATGTCCTCTAGAAGAATAGCAAGGCACAGATTACACAGCAAGTCAGATTATAACTGACAGTGGACATCAGGATTTAAAAAATTTAAAGAGCCTGCAGCCCCACCCAGACAACACAGTAGTTAACTCTATATCTACTTGTCTGGCTGGAACCACAAGTCAAAGAGGACACAAAACTAGAACTCTCACACCGCAATGAGAAGGCAGCACCACCTGACGACAGGAGAGGTTGGCAGGCACAGATATAGCTGTCACATGTTCTCTTCAAGAGCAGCACAATGTACAGTGAAATTCCTCTCTCTACAAATTGACTGGAGAGGTGTTAATGTTAAGTGCACCTCAACACTACTTATGGTGTGGCAGACTCCACCCATTATGTGCATATGAATTTTTTTAACAGTGACTTAGAATACTATAGGGTGAGAGCTTTGTGTTACTAAACTAAGAGAAAACAGATTTACATTCTAAATTATCACTTGCTTTACGTAATTTACAGCACAACAGATGGGAGTGTAAGAAGTAAATCCCTATAGAGGAACCTACTGCACAGATTTTGGAATTGCCTGCCAAAGGCAATTACACATTTGCTCTACAAACACAAGGAGCATGATGCAATCCTTGTGGATGAGCCTCTAAGCAGCCTTAATAATGTTACTGAAATGTTGAAATATAAACCTGCAAATAGCATTCTTTTAACTAATGGCCAATAGATACTTTAGGAGGTTTCTTTTCTTTTTTTATTGTCAAAAAAATATTTTCTTCCAAGAGTGCTCCTAGAAAGGTAGATGCAAGGACACTGCCCTTGACATATCGAGGTAACTCCACATGTGATTAAGATTCCAGTAGGGACCTGCAAAAAAGAAAATGGTAGTCATTCTGCTCTTACCACCTGTGCTATTGAGCTCTAAAAAGCAGAACATTTGCAAGGCTGATGGAGATCGAGTCGCCTTACATAGTGTCCAGGTGTCTATTAAAATTTCCATCTGATCTATCAACTTGCAAGGTGAAGAATTTCCCCACATGTTGTGTTGGTGTAAGGGACATAGGGGAAAATAATATTTTTGTGCCTTAAAAGAATTATTTAAGTCTCACTATTTTGACATATACACTATTGTGAAAACGTTTTAGGCAGGTATGGAAAAAATACTTCAAAGTCAGTATGTTTTTAAAAAATAGAAGTGTTACAGTATATCAATAGTTTACTTTCATCAATTACTAAAATACAAAGTGAATGAACGAAATTGAAAGCTAAGCAAATCAATATGTGGTTATCACAGAAAATATAAAAATTTCTGAAGCCCCTAGGGAGGTAAAATACACCCCCTCCCTCCTCCTCTCCCACACAGAACTGCAGTAGCTAAAAGGGCATACAATCCACAAATCCCTTTATGTAGTTGAATTACACAGTTTAACGTGTGGGAAATGAGTAAGATGGAGATGTATAGATTAGAGCGGTATTAAAGAGACAAATCTGTTTAAAATTCTTTTGACGTAGTGATGTAGCCAAGACGAGCAATGCACGCTCAGCCACAATTGTGGCTGTGACCAGCTGCATCTGTGGGTTTGTAGTTCATAGGGGTGGCAAGGGTTGCATAGTCTGGGCCTTTTTTGACACTGCAAAGGATGGGCTAACTCACATAATCTGCCAACTTTGGAAAAAAAATCTGACTAGAGGTAAAAAAAAGTGCAATAATTTGACTACTACATGTATGAACCTTCATATGCACAATCAACATGCATTACTCTGGGAATCCCACTGCACTAAAATGCAGACCAGCGGATCTCAACAACCATCGGCCACCCTATCCGCTGCCTCTTTCTTTTCCTCTGTTACCGTGCCAACTATTGAGACGCAGGTCTTCGACTACAGAACCTCAGGTTTTTTAGCCACTCCAATCACACTGACTGAAAACCAGTCGTCAGCTGTAATTGAAGGGGACATGCCTGCTGTTTTTGACCAATCTCAGAGAGCAAGCACACCACACATTTCTCAATCCATTATAATATCTTTGCACCTCCTTCACGGTCCAGCAGTTTGTCCGGTTCTCTATACCAGAGGTCCCCAACTCCAGTCCTCAAGGCCCACCAACAGGTCATGTTTTCAGGATTTCCTTTGCATTGCACAGGTGATGCAATTATTACCTGGGCAAAACTAAGGAAATCCTGAAAACATGACATGTTGGTGGGCCTTGAGGACTGGAGTTGGGGACCTCTGCTCTATACTATACCCGCTCTCAGCACAGCCAGCCCACAGTACTGCAGTTGTGGTCACGTAAAACATTTTCTTCCTACACATGACAAAGCTGAGAGGTTGAACTCACTCATCTTCAATCTGTTGGCCACAGAAATGCTGCCTTTTTCCCAAGTAGATACAGATGGTTTCCGATAGCTGATTGCCATCGCAGTCCCCCAGTATCAATTGCCCAGTCATCATTACTTTTCTAAGAAAGCTGAGTTTGCACTACACCAGCATGTCGCAGACAACATCAACCATTCCTTGATTAAATCTATGTCTGCCATGGTGCATTTCATCACAGACACTTGGATGAGTAAGCATGGCAAAGGGCGTTACATCTTGCTGACTTGGCCCTTGGGACTCTGGTGGATGTGGGGGCAGGCGCTGATTCATAATAATAATAATCTTTATTTTTATATAGTGCTAACATATTCTGCAGCACTTTACAGTTTTGCACACACTATCATCACTGTCACCGATGGGGCTCACAATCTAAATTCCCTATCAGTAAGTCTTTGGAATGTGGGAGGAATCCGGAGTACCCGGAGGAAACCCACGCAAATACGGGGAGAACATACAAACTCCTTGCAGATGCAGATGCTTCACAATTCTTTGAATCCCAAAGGCTTGCAGGATAAACCTCTATATTTAACACTTCATTCACTGCTTCTGCCTCATTCTATATCTCCTCTAGGGCCTCCACCTGTGCCCTCAATCTTTACCTTATTGAGACACGCTTTCCAACAGTTAAGAGCGAATCCCCACCACCTCCGTACTCCACAGCTAGGGCTCATCACAATCAGGCAGTGTTAAAATTGATATTGTGGAGATAGCAGTCATACAGCTGAAGAGTTGTGGACAGCTCTGCAGGCTGAGTTTAATCAATAGCTGTCTCTGCTGAATCTGCATCCAGGGAAAGCCATGTCCAAACACGGTGTGAAACTGGTGGTGGTCCTACAACGAGGCAAGCTCACACATGTGCCTTGCATGACTCATGTCCTCAACCTGGTGGTACAGCATTTTCACAGCTACTATCCTGGCCTGGGTGAGCTGCTACAGAAAGCACAGAAGCTGTGTGAGCATTTCCACCATTCTCACCCTTCAAGTCATCGACTTGCATCAATACATAGGTCTTTGTCCATGCCAGTTAACAGGTTGATATTCGATGTGCCGACATGGTGGAATTCCACTTTCACATGTTGCAACGACTGCAGCAGCAGCAACAAGTCCAGTATGTAATGTTGTAAAGCCTGGGCCAATGCAGTATGAATGTGGCACATATCACATTTATGGAGTGGGCACAGATTAAGGACCTGCACCCTTCTGTTTCAAAATGGCTACTAAGATGGCCGGCACTGATGACACAATCATCAGCATCACTATTCCAGTCATCTATATGCTTCTGCAGACTTTAAATAGTCTGCGAGAGCAGATGGTGGTCCCAGAAAAAGAGGAGTAAGCAGAGGAGGATGCAGAAGGGATAGCATTGTCTCAAAGTTCCAGGCTGTCATCACACAGGCAGGTGCCAAGGGAGGGTGGATTACTGTGATCGAGGGGGGCTGGTGATAACAGACAAACTGTTATTGAAGTTATAAGATCTGAGGAATAAATATGTTGTGACCTCCTAGGTGTCACTGGCACTGCCTAGGGGGCACTGATGGGGGGTACTTGAATAAGCATAGGGAGTGCAGAAGCAAGGCACGCTGAGCTCAAGGACCTTAAACTAATGCAGTGAGCAGGACCTGGCACTGAATAGTCACGCAACCAGGGGGGGGAGCCACTGCACGTGAATGCATCGAGGACAGAGAACACACAGAGTGCAGGGTGCAGACAGAAAACGTAGTCAAAGATAGCTGAGGGTCAAAGCCAGGAGGGAGCGAAGTATCTAAAGATAAGACAAAGAGTAAACAGGGGCAAGCCACATGGTCTGATTACTGGGAGAGACAGAACAGTACAAAGCAGAATGCAAAGGCAGAAGTCATGGAACAGAACCGACTCATACACAGCAAGACACACAGGCACAGAGGCACAAAGATTACAGACGAGTAAACCTGGGTCAGCAAACACAAGCCGAGTATACAGAAGTATCATGACACACAATCCAGGAACTGCCAACATTAAATAGCTGCCCCAGAACCAAAGAGAGGCGGACTAAAATTAACCCTAACCTGACCAGGATGGAGGCAGCACCATCCTGTCCAGAGTCATGACAGTACCCCCTTCTCAACGGGAGGCCACCAGACCCCAGATTTCCCAGAAAACTGGACATGAAAGAAGTGCACCAGGCAATCGGCATGAACTGATCAGAGGGAATCCCCAAATGAAATTTTTGTTAAAAAACAACCTTTATTTAACCAATTGTTAAAAGAACTAATACGTGCACTTAAAAACCATCACCAAAACAGTAACATCCCACAGAAAAGGCCAGGACGGTGCCTTTTCTGTGGGATGTTAGTGTTTTGGTGATGGTTTTTAAGTGCACGTATTAGTTCTTTTAACAATTGGTTAAATAAAGGTTGTTTTTTAACAAAAATTTCATTTGGGGATTCCCTCTGTGAGCCAAGTAGAAGTTACCCCAAATCTTTATTCTTTCTTCTGTGAAATTGCATGAACTGATCAGGCAGGAACCCAGGATCGGTCCTCAGGACCATACCCCTTCCAGTGCACAAGATACTGGAGTGAATGGTGGACCAACTGGGAATCCACAATGCATTCCAACTCTAACGCCTCCTGATTATCTGCCAATACAGGTGGAAAGGGCCGCAATGACGCTTCTTCTACAGTCTCCAATGGTTTCAGCAGGGCCTTATGGAAGACATTGGGGATCTTAAAAGACACTGGAAGACGCAAATGAAACACCACTGACTTAACCATCTCTGTGATCTCATAAGGATCAATAAAATTAGGTCCCAACTTAGTCAAAGGAAGCTTAAGTTTAATGTTCCTGGTAGATAGCCACACAACCCGAAGGGTAGGTCCCAACAGTCCATTTCCTGTAAGCAAAAAGCTTAAACTTCCCTTGAGCCTCCCCAATGTTTTTTCGGACCTCCCGCCATAACTTCCCCAACTGCTGTTCAGCAATATCCGCCCCCGGGCAACTAGATTCCAGGAGAGAAAAGTCCACAAAGTGTGGATTAAAGCATAATTACAAAAGAAAGACCTGGTACCTGTAGAGTGGCTAACATGGTTATTAAATGCAAATTCTGCTAAAGGCAAGGCGTCGGACCAGTCCTCTTGACTGGAAGTGGAAAGGCAATGCAAAATTTGTTCCAATGACTGATTGGTCCGTTTGGTCTGATCATTGGTCTCCAAATGGTAAGCAGACGAAAAGGACAACTCAATACCCAACCTTCTACAAAACACCCTCCATAACCTGGACACAAACTGCACACCACAGTCAGACACCACAATCAAGGGCACACCATGCAAATGAACCACATGTAGAATGAACAACCTAAACAAGTTCTCAGCAGAGGGTAGAGCCACTAAGGGTACAAAGTGTGCTTGTTTTGTAAACCTGTCCACCACCACCCAGATGACAGTATTACCCTTGGAGGGAGGAAAATTGGTGATAAAGTCCATGGAAATATGTGTCCATGGTCTATCAGGAACTGGCAAAGGCACCAGTTCCCCAGCTGGCTTACCATGAGAGCTTTTAGCGGGGGCAAACACTTCACAGGCAGACACAAACTTCCTCACATCAGATCTAAGCGAGGCCCACCAAAAACCCATCGCGATGGCCCTACTAGTGGCCAAAATCCCCAGATATCCACTCAGGGACGAATCATGGAACTCCTGGAGGACTTTCAGTCGAAGTTGAATTGGAACAAATAATTTTCCCACCGGCTTGGACAGGGGAGCCTGGGATTTGGCTTCCCGAATCTCCAGTTCCAAACCTGCAGACACATTAACCACGACCTCTCCGGGTTAAAGAATGGAGGCTGGAGGCTCTGGGGGAGAAACTTGGTCCAGACTTCGAGACAGGGCATCAGATATTTGGATCCAGGACGAAAAGTGATAGAGAACTGGAACCTGAAAAAATGACCATCTGTCATGCCTGGGGGTCAACCTTTTAGCAGACTCAATATACGCCAGATTATTGTGGTCCATAATTACAGTAATGGGATGAACCGCCCCCCTCCAAAGAATGCCTCCATTCCTCAAAGGCCAACTTAACCGCAAGAAGTTTCCGATTACCCACATTATAATTTCTCTCTGCCGGGGAGAACTTCCTGTAAAAGAAGGTGCATGGTCTCAAATTGGTTGAAGTTGAGGGCCCCTGGGACAACACTGCCCCCACCTCCGAGGCGTCAACCTCCACCACAAATGGTTCAGATGGATCATATCGAATTAGAACCAGGGCAGTCATAAAGCATCCTATGAGAGTGAGAAATTCCACTACTGTTGAGGCAACCAGTTCTTAACGTCAGCCCCCTTCTGTTTCAAGTCAGTGAGGAGCTTGACCAGCTGAAAGAACCCTTTAATTGGTAGTAATTGGCGAATCCCAAGAAGCACTGAAGGCCTTTCAGGTCCTGGGGTTGAACTCAATCTACAATGGCCTGCACCTTTTCAGGATCCATACAAAACCCCTCACTAGACATAATGAACCCCAAGAAAGGCAGTTCCTGGGTGAAAGATGAGCATTTATCTAGCTTAGCAAAAAGTTGTCTCTCTCTGAGTCTCTGAAGAACCGTCTGAAGGTGACCAATATGTGACTGCTTGTCAAGTGAATAAACTAGAATGTCACCCAAGTATATCACCACAAACGGCCCAATAAAATCAGAGAACACATGATTGATGAAGTTTTGGAAAACTGCAGGGGCATTGGTCAAACCAAACAGCAAAACTACATTTTTAAACAGCTCCTCTGAGGTGAGAAACGCAGTCTTCCATTCATCCCTGTAACGCTCGTGCCCTGAATGGTTGTCATGAGCATGGGGGGGGGTGGCCCCACTGTGCCACAAACCAGACTTCCCTGGAAGGGGCGTGACTAAGCAGCTTCCTTGGTGTTCACTGGAGCCTCTGATGGTGAGGTCAGGCTTGTGCGGCAGGTAGCTGCCTTGTACCACTCCAGGGTGGAGTCTGGCTGTGGCTGCTGATGCCACTGAGGGATGGAACACTGACAGGTATGCAGGACAGGAAGCATGGCAGGCACTCTGGCAGGACAGGCAGGCTTGGCTAAGACAGTGGCAGACAGGTGGGCACAGCTGCGACACTGGCAGACAGGCGGGCACGGCTGAGGCACTGGCAGACAGGTGGGCATGGCTCAGACACTGGCAGACAGGCGGACATGACTGAGACACTGGCATACAGGCAGGTGCAGCTGAGATACTTGCAAGCTGCCACAGCTAACGGGACTGAAACCGATACGGGTAAGACAGGAACATAGACATATGGAAACAGATTGGGACTTGTTCACACTGGAGGAGAAGGCACAGATTCAGGGAGGACAGGAACAAGGACAGGTATGAGAGATATATGGGAACAGGTAGGGACCTATTCAGACTGCAGGAGAAAGACCCGTGAGGTGCAGAATGAGAGCAGAGCAAAACCGCAAGGAGCAGAGCAGGGCTGAACTGCAAGGAGTAAAGCAGGGCAGAACCGTAAGGAGCAGAGCAGAACAGAGCTTCTAGGAGCAGAGCAGGGGAGAACCGCAAGGTGTGGAGCAGGGCAGAACCACAAGGAGCAGAGCAGTGTAGAACCACAAGGAGCAGAGCAAGGTAGAACCGTAAAGCACGGAGCAAGAGCAGGACAGAATCACAGAGTGCGCAGCGAGAAAAGGAAGGAACCGCAGAGCACGGAGCGAGAGCAGAACAGAACTGAAGTGTGTGGAGCAAGAGCAAGGCGAAACCACAAGTGAGCGGAGCTGGGTGAAGAGCAGAGCCGAGAGCAGAATGGAGATGCAAGGAGCGGAACCGAGAGCAGAGCAGAGCAAAGTTGCAGGGTGCGGTGAGTGGAGCAAAGCTGCAGGGTGCGGCGAGCAGAGCAGAAGTAAACACAGAAAGCAGAGCACAAGGATACACCCAGCAGGGTAGGGAAGGCTACAGACAAGTTTACAAGTAGACACATGTATAGGACTGAGTTCAGACTAGGTTAGGTGCAGGAACAGGGTAAGAAGCAAAAGAAGGATACAGTACAGACAAGAGCAGGCTGGGCAAGGACACAGGCCTGAGTATGCAGCCCTCAGGGAGGCACAAACAAAACATACAAAGCACAGTAACAGGTCTGGGGATGCAGCCCCCAGAAAAGGCAGAGACAGAACTTACAGAGTAAAGAAACAGGTCTGGGTATGCAGCCCCCAGAGAAGGCAGAGACAGGACAGGACCGGTCAACTCAGCAGCAAACTACAGACTACAGACTGACAGAATATATTGCTCAGGCCCCACCCTAAGGATGGGGATGTCTTAAGTACCTGAGGCTTCATGGCAATTGGCTGGGGACACCTTAAGAAGGAGCACACCATCTACATAAGACTCAGGAACTGTCGGCGGTGATGTCCTATGCACACAGCCAGGAAGTATGAAAAGAGCAAACAGGAAACATAAGGTACACAACATGGAGCTGGCAGCAGACAGAACTCACAGCATGGCCTGGATCAGTGAGTAAATGTAAAGCAGGTGGGGAATGGGAGGCCATGCAGTGATGCCGGCAGGGTTTTTACAATCCCCCCTCCTGCTCCTGGTTGAGGTTATATGTCCCCCACATGTCAAATTTTGAAAACCATTTGACCCTGACAATTGGATGCACAAATCAAGAATGAGTGAAAGGTGATATGTGTTTCTTACAGTAATATTATTTAGTTCCCGAAAGTCAATGCATGGGCGGAGACCACCGTCTTTTTTTCTTACAAAAGAAAACCCTTCAGCAACAGGAGACATGGAGGGGCACTATGCCCCTTGTGGAGACTCAAATAATCGGGCTTTTAGCAATTTAACCCCAGGAATCAGGTCAATGGCACAATCAAAAGGGCAGTGCGGTGGTAACCCCTTGTCCTGACTTTCAGAGAACAAGTCATGACAAAATGGAGGAGGAAGAGGTGATGGGCGAGCTCCTGAAGAGGATAATCCTTCCCTCTCTTTTGTTCATGGTTGGCGGGAGGGGATGGAGGAAACAAGCATCAGTGTTACCCAGCCACCTACACAACATGGGTTTGGAGCTCATGGCAGAGCCCGAAATATGAATGCCTTCTTACTGCAGTATCTGAAACATGATCCCCATATAGATATGGTTAGAAATAGTGCAGACTGCAGACTACTGAGTTGCCACTCTGTTAGATACACATTATAAAACCAAATTTTACCAGATGCTTTCCGCCCTGGACAGAGACACGCGAATGCTGGAGCATCGAACATGCTTTTGCACAACCTTATGAGAGCTTTTCCCCAAGACAGCAGTTAGCAACAGCAGCAGCAGTAGTGTAAGTGGAAGACGCAATGTTGAAATTTAAAGAGAGGGAGGCTCATTGGATCTATATTCTCCAAACTCTGGAACCATATGGCCTTAATATGAGGTTTTCCATTGAGTTTTTGTCATAGGTTCATCTTAGGTATCTTAAGAATAGTCTGTGGTACTCTCTTCTTCTTCTTCTTCTTCTTCTCTATTACATACATTAATGGTTGTCTATCTGCATGCTTTTAGATGTATATGTGTTTTTTATATATACACATGCATGTATTTATATGTTTATTTATGTATCAGATATCCATAGGGTCAATTCGTTTATTATAGTCTTTCTATTTTTCAGATTTAAACGCAGAAATCTTTCGGGTGTAGGTTGGTCTCAGATGTTTAGCGGGTTGCTTTTCTGTTACTTTTTCACACCTTTTTTTACCTTTATTGACATATACGAGTACATTCTTATTAACCCTCCGTCACATACAATATTCGGACTAACGAGTTCACATACAATGTGCCTGTCAGGCGCCTACTGGAAAAATACCTATAATATCTAATGTTTGCAATTTCAGTGCTCTAAAATTGATCCCTAAAAAGCCATCTATTACATTTAGGCGAGCTACTAATTTGCGAGAACAATTGGTTCGCAGCCATTATGAGGGATGTCCTCCTTTAACTTTCCTGGATGGTTTTACACCTAGGGTCGGCTGCCTTCCATGTGGTAGGTGTGTCGCCTGCCCCAACATTGAAAAAAGTGATTCTTTCTCTAACTCTAGTGGTACTAGGATGTTCT
This sequence comes from Ranitomeya imitator, assembly GCF_032444005.1. NCBI lineage: Eukaryota > Metazoa > Chordata > Amphibia > Anura > Dendrobatidae > Ranitomeya > Ranitomeya imitator. The sequence continues at coordinate 241,910,635 of NC_091285.1, read as the reverse complement.
CTATTAGACAACGGATCACCTGTACCACTAGGTATGTTATATATTATGCCACATGCCCCTGCGGACTTATATACATTGGCCTTACCACACGCCAGTTGAAAGTCCGCGTGAGGGAGCATGTTCTGGGGATCAAGGCGGCCACCGACCACATGGATGTGACCACATTAAAAACTTTGCCGAGGCATTTTAAGATCCATCACAATTGTGATGCCACGATGTTGAGAGTGAGAGGAATTGATGCCCTCAGGATCAACATCAGAGGTGGCAATCTATCTAAGAGAATCGGCATGTTGGAAACATGCTGGATTTGGCGTCTGGGGACTGTCCAACCCCATGGACTCAATGAGAGTTTGTCATTCGCCCCGTTCCTGTAGTCCCCCATCTGTTGTGCATCATCTCCTCTGTGTGTTTCCGCATTCGTTTTTTCTTTTATTTGTTTTTAATTAGCGTTGTCTTCTCTTATTTTTAGTACCTTTCCGGTTCGTGACCTGGTTATTTGATGACTGCCCTGGCTTTTACAGGATGAAGAATCTACATCTATTCTGCGCATATATATATGGGCCGAACATTTATTGACATCAACATATTTCACTCTATCTATGCATATTATGGATTATATTATTGTATTTTGCTTTGATCTTTAGTGTGAAATTATTTCTGATATCTGTGGCCATCATATATAGTTTGACATTGATTGATGTGTTCATCTGTGAATTTTTTGATAAATATTGGCGTAATGATGTTGGGTTCTTTATTCCCTTTTTATGTCTAATTGTGCTGTACTATTTATGTTATGTTGCTCGTCAGTGTGCAGTATGTTTATTATTCTGGTGTAATTAGTATTGCTATATGACATTGTATTATGTATTATATATAGTATAATGTTTATGTGCTGGGAGATATAGGGTCACTTTGGCGGACTACTTAGATTCTTATGTGCTTTTTGTGTTTTATAGCTGTATTCTATATTAGATTCCTGCGGTCTGGGGGTGCATTTGTTATAAGTTGAGCCATTTTTCTCCTATATATGCTACCATCTTTGCCCCCTAGAAAGTTGTGTGCGCTGTGTTTTTATATTTGAGCCGTTTGGCTCCTTGTATTTGTTAATATGGTTGCCCCTTTTCAAGATGGCCGCGGTTGTTTCTTGCGCATGCGCAGTTGCGCCGCACCTCCCTCCTGTTCCTGCGGTGCCTTGTGGGGCGGATCACATGGGGCCCCGTGTGTTTCCGGTCCCGCAGGTCGTGCGGACCGGATGTGGATGATGCGGCGCGGCTGTGCATGTGAGCGCCGCCATTTCCGGACTGCACGCTATTTAATCGGTGCCCCCCTTGTGCTGGGTACCCCCCCTGAGGAAGGCCACCCGCCGAAACGCGCGTCGGGGAGGACTGGACTTCGGTGCACACTCCATTGATCCACCATTGTGGTATGTACTGTATATCTGATACCTGTTTGTGGGACCATGAGTGCCATTGATTGAAGCCTATATACCATTGATGATATTTAATATCTGACACTTGTCTTTAGGGTCATGAGCACTATTGATTGATGGTTTTGTACCATTGATGTTATTTATTTATATATATGGATTTGGTATATACATGGTCCATGATTATTAGTTGTGCACCTTAGCTCGGTTCTTGTACTTTAGATGCGTGTGTGGGCTCGTATAGGGGATCCGTTTTTGCCTGCCATGCTGCATACCTGTGTGTCTATTTTTAATCAATAAAGTTGTTTAATATTTTCATTATTGGACGTTTTCTGGCTGCGTTTTTTGGTGCTGTTGTTTATTACATATATATATATGCAGCTGTCCTTTTTTGAAGTCCTATGTCTGTCTTGGTTGATATGACTGTTATAATCTATTGCCACCACGCGATCTAGATATCCTTGACGGACTATGTATGCTTCTGCTCTGTATCTAATTGTTACTGTGTTATGCACAGGTTTTGGAGTCTACACTATGGACTATCGGGCCAAAGAGAAAATTTGGCTCAATCAGGTTGACCAGGTGTTCGGTGATGGTGGGACTGGTGCACAGCAGTCGGGTGACTCCGGATGGGACGATAGACTTCAATCCATCAAAACTATGCTATTAAGGCGTTCTCGTCTTTGGTGGAATAGACTGTTTCTAGAAAAATATATCAGGAACAAAATGATTCCTAGGGGCCTCAGAGTTAGGGTAATACCATCCTTTGCAGTGGAAGATATTAATTTTATAACACAATGGGAGGATGCATGCACTTTGTGCTCCCTCACACTGATGCAACTATTGATTAATCTCAATACCACTGGGATTACTGATTTGGATAAACAAATTGACACTGCACAGATTGAGGTGAGGGCTGGGTGCCCCCCGGAAATACTTCTTGCCTTCGATAGTGATCTTGATAAATCTATGGACACTCTGGCCAAGAAAATCCAGGATAGCCAATTATCTAAATTTGGGAGAGACACTAAGGACTATCAGTCCAAGAGAGTTTATTTGTGGAGAAACAGTGAAAACCAACGCATTCACCGTACTGGATCTAATGTGTCATTATCATCTTTAAGTGGACGATCTGATCTATCATCCACTTCTGTTTCTACCACCGGTGCAGCAGAGACTGGTAGATTACGGGACCATTCATACCATCCGTATAGGAGAGGCAATTTAACATCTGCGCCACCTAAAAAAGATAACAAGGTGATTAACTTAAGTAAACATGCTTTGTCTGAGGTGGATCTTCAACTTCTGGAGAAGGGTCTTTCTTTTTCTCCCACATCTGGGTTCAATCTATTTAATACTATCAAAGATCTCCACCTATTTGCTCGATCGTTGTTGTTCAAGAGATATCATTATAACAATGAATTACATCTACTATTTCCCACAGAGGAGGAACAGAATGCGTTACTGATTCTGGAAGAGTTGGCAGTGGAACATATACATCCGGGAGGTAAGGTTCCTCCATCTATCCGCCCACGCTCCAGTAGATTTCCCCCTCTATCGTCATGCTCTAGTATTGACTTATTTGTCAGGGTGGTGACGGAGGATCTATCTAACATTCGTAATTTTGGTGGACGGGACAATCTTTCCGTATTAAAGAGGGAAAGATTGCTATATCTTAAAAATCTTCCTGATATAGTGGTGAAACCTGCAGATAAAGGTGGTAACGTCGTCCTGTGGCCCGTGGATATGTATGAAAAAGAAGCATATAGACAGTTGAACAATAATACCTGTTACAAGAAACTTACATACAATCCCTTGTCGGCATATAATGCCCAACTGGATTCTATTATCCAGCGGGCCTTACAGGACGACGTTATCACCAAGGATCTGGCCACGGCATTGGTGGTTATTGAACCCACTGTGCCGACTCTCTACTTGCTCCCCAAAATTCATAAAAAGATCTCGTCACGCCCTGGGAGACCTATCATCTCTGGACGGGGAAATCTACTGGAGCATGTTAATAGGTGGATAGATTTCCACCTACAACCGCTGGTTACTAATCTGCCTTCCTTCCTCAGGGATACAGGAGATGTACTGCGCAGGGTTGACGGACTGTGTTTGGAGGGTGATACTCTATTGGTTTTTTTCGGATGTCGAGTCTCTTTATACCAATATTAGACATAGAGACGGTATTGGTGCCGTTAGATATTTCTTGGAGTCATCTACTTTATCTATTGGTATGAGATCGCTTCTGCTGGAACTTCTAGAGTTCACCCTCACTCATAACTTTTTTGTTTTCAAAGGGTCCTTCTACCTGCAGCTCCAGGGGACCGCTATGGGAGCAGCCTTTGTGCCCTCTTATGCCGGTCTCTTTTTGGGGCTGTGGGAGAGGGACCTTCTCCTGTCTGGCGAACAGGGATCAATTGACCGCGTCCCTTTATGGACGCGTTATATTGATGATATCTTCTTCGTCTGGCAGGGCACGTCCGCCGACCTGGCGCAGTACATTTCCACCTTGAACAACAACGATATGAATATCCATTTGACATTTGTGTGGAGTGATATATCTATTGATTTCCTAGATGTGACGATCAAGAGGGATCCGAATGGTATGCTATGTACGGACATTTTCCGAAAGCCTACCTCTACCAATACCCTGCTGCACGCATCCTCAGGTCACCCCCAACATATGATACGTTCTATTCCGGTGGGGCAGTTCCTTCGGTTACGTCGGATCTGCTCCACTGATGGTGATTTCGAGAAAAGAGCGGGTGAGCTGAGGATGAGATTTGCAGCACGTGGATATAGTGGTAGATCTATCAAGAAGGCCTATCAGAGGGCAAAACATTCCACGCGGCATGATTTACTTTATGGTAATCAACATGCACAGATTAATAGGAAAATCAATAATAGTAATAATGTTAGATTTATTACTACCTATAATTCTAAGGCCAATCAGATCAGGAGAGCTTTAGATAAAGCCTGGCCTATACTTCAAGTGGATCCCATAATTCAGAAATTGATCCCTAAAAAGCCATCTATTACATTTAGGCGAGCTACTAATTTGCGAGAACAATTGGTTCGCAGCCATTATGAGGGATGTCCTCCTTTAACTTTCCTGGATGGTTTTACACCTAGGGTCGGCTGCCTTCCATGTGGTAGGTGTGTTGCCTGCCCCAACATTGAAAAAAGTGATTCTTTCTCTAACTCTAGTGGTACTAGGATGTTCTCTATTAGACAACGGATCACCTGTACCACTAGGTATGTTATATATTATGCCACATGCCCCTGCGGACTTATATACATTGGCCTTACCACACGCCAGTTGAAAGTCCGCGTGAGGGAGCATGTTCTGGGGATCAAGGCGGCCACCGACCACATGGATGTGACCACATTAAAAACTTTGCCGAGGCATTTTAAGATCCATCACAATTGTGATGCCACGATGTTGAGAGTGAGAGGAATTGATGCCCTCAGGATCAACATCAGAGGTGGCAATCTATCTAAGAGACTCGGCATGTTGGAAACACGCTGGATTTGGCGTCTGGGGACTGTCCAACCCCATGGACTCAATGAGAGTTTGTCGTTCGCCCCATTCCTGTAGTCCCCCATCTGTTGTGCATCATCTCCTCTGTGCGTTTCCGCATTCGTTTTTTCTTTTATTTGTTTTTAATTAGCGTTGTCTTCTCTTATTTTTAGTACCTTTCCGGTTCGTGACCTGGTTATTTGATGACTGCCCTGGCTTTTACAGGATGAAGAATCTACATCTATTCTGCGCATATATATATGGGCCGAACATTTATTGACATCAACATATTTCACTCTATCTATGCATATTATGGATTATATTATTGTATTTTGCTTTGATCTTTAGTGTGAAATTATTTCTGATATCTGTGCCCATCATATATAGTTTGACATTGATTGATGTGTTCATCTGTGAATTTTTTGATAAATATTGGCGTAATGATGTTGGGTTCTTTATTCCCTTTTTATGTCTAATTGTGCTCTACTATTTATGTTATGTTGCTTGTCAGTGTGCAGTATGTTTATTATTCTGGTGTAATTAGTATTGCTATATGACATTGTATTATGTATTATATATAGTATAATGTTTATGTGCTGGGAGATATAGGGTCACTTTGGCGGACTACTTAGATTCTTATGTGCTTTTTGTGTTTTATAGCTGTATTCTATATTAGATTCCTGCGGTCTGGGGGTGCATTTGTTATAAGTTGAGCCATTTTTCTCCTATATATGCTACCATCTTTGCCCCCTAGAAAGTTGTGTGCGCTGTGTTTTTATATTTGAGCCGTTTGGCTCCTTGTATTTGTTAATATGGTTGCCCCTTTTCAAGATGGCCGCGGTTGTTTCTTGCGCATGCGCACGCTATTTAATCGGTGCCCCCCTTGTGCTGGGTACCCCCCCTGAGGAAGGCCACCCGCCGAAACGCGCGTCGGGGAGGACTGGACTTCGGTGCACACTCCATTGATCCACCATTGTGGTATGTACTGTATATCTGATACCTGTTTGTGGGACCATGAGTGCCATTGATTGAAGCCTATATACCATTGATGATATTTAATATCTGACACTTGTCTTTAGGGTCATGAGCACTATTGATTGATGGTTTTGTACCATTGATGTTATTTATTTATATATATGGATTTGGTATATACATGGTCCATGATTATTAGTTGTGCACCTTAGCTCGGTTCTTGTACTTTAGATGCGTGTGTGGGCTCGTATAGGGGATCCGTTTTTGCCTGCCATGCTGCATACCTGTGTGTCTATTTTTAATCAATAAAGTTGTTTAATATTTTCATTATTGGACGTTTTCTGGCTGCGTTTTTTGGTGCTGTTGTTTATTACATATATATATATATGCAGCTGTCCTTTTTTGAAGTCCTATGTCTGTCTTGGTTGATATGACTGTTATAATCTATTGCCACCACGCGATCTAGATATCCTTGACGGACTATGTATGCTTCTGCTCTGTACCTTCATAGGGATGTAATAAAAGAGACTACACATAATCAGTTGCAAAAAAAACATTTACTTAACATAAAACTAATAACTATGAAATACAAACTATTCAAAACTCCCGCCAAATAGTCCCCAGTTCGACTCTCTCAAAAAAATGTACAAAGAAAATTTTTGAACACAAACTTAATTTTAAGGTACCTTAAGTACTATTAAAAACATATTCAATCAGAAGTAGATGCTGAGGCTTCCCCAGAAAAGTCACACTTGCAGAGCAAATAGCAAGAATTACACACCATTTTTGCATGTGTCAGGCAAATTGCTTTATGACATTTGAGACATTCATAATTTGACAGCCTTCTGGTTCCGCTTTCCGTTTGGCAGGTGGTGCATCTCCTTCTTTTGTGAGGTGGTGCAGATGGTGACTTTTCACCATCATCTTCTGGGCGGAACCTTTTGAGCTGAACTTGAAGGCGAGAGGGGATACCGATTGTTTTCACGCTTCTCCTGCGTAGCTCTCCAAGTACTAGTTCATGGGCCAATTTTTTCAGATACAATCGTCTACGGAGTGGTTCAAGCTTGTTTTCAAGATAAATTACTTGTGAATTTATACCACCCAAATTCAACATAGCAAAAAATATGGCCATTGGCCAGCGTTTGATGTTTCTGCTGACGTTGAAAGTGGAGCACATCTGATCTGCTGTATCCACACCCCCTTTGGTGGCATTGTAAAATGTAATTATCTCCGTTTTTTTTTCTGCCCCAGTCCCAGGATCGATGGCAGCATCATCATGAAGTGTTGATAGAAGAAGTACGATTTTTTTGGCATGTGGTACATAGGAAACTAAAGCCTTTCCATTATGGAATGCAAACATACTGCTGTACTGTTGTCTCTCTTTCACACTTACAAACTGTGGCGGCAATTCCCTTTTGTTTTTTCTTACAGTTCCCACATATGACAACTTCTGAATTTTCAGATAATCAATCAGATCACAACTTGTAAACCAATTGTCAGCTGTAATATTGCGACCCGATCCAAATAAGGGTTCAGCCAGTCTTTTTACAACATCAATGGGTTTGTTGCTCACACAGTAAGGACCTTCTGGTTGTTTTCCTGCATAAACTTCCAGGTTGTAAGTGTAGGTCTTACTGGCATCAACAAGGGCATAAATTTTTATTTCATATTTGTTTGGCTTTGATGGAATATATTGACGAAAGGCACATCTACCACGAAAACCAGGGAGCATTTCGTCAATAGTGAGATTCTCTCCAGGGTAATAACTTTGTTTACAGTTTACAACAAATCTTTGAAATATATCACGAATTGGAGCAAGTCGGTCATGTGTTTTGCGTTCGGTTCGGGTAGTTCTGTCGTCAAACCGAAGGCAACGAATTAGAATCTTGAATCTGTTTATGGACATAACAAGGCTAAATTTTTCAACTCCATCCCCATCTTTACCCCAAAGTTCCTCCAAACTATTTGCCCTATAAGCTCCTGCAAGGTACAGTAATCCAAAAAAAGCACGCAGTTCTATTTCATCTGTGGGCTTGATGGTTCTGTTGCAGATGTACTTGTCCTTTATAATGTCTATATATTGGTTGGTATATGTGACAATAGAGTCCAGAATGTCATCTGTAAATATACTGTTCCAGCATTCAACTGCAGTTTTTGCATTACGTGCAGTTCCTATTACTGCAGGAAGGTGAGTAATAATGTTTAAAGGTTCCCTACGTTTTTTCTGGAATGGCTTCTTGTTTCATTTAGTATTTTTATCTTTTCCAATATAATATGATCCAACTTCTTCATCCTCACCACTGTCACCATCTTGCTCTGTTTCAGAATCCAGGACACATTCTTCCACCTCATCAAGAGAATCAATCTCACTTTCCTCTCCTAAATCCTCATTCAGTGTGAGGTCTCTATCATCTAACAGCATGTTTGTTACTTCCTCAACATCAAGTTGTTTGGATAAATTGTACATTTTCCTCTCCATTTCAGCAGATAATCTGAAGCAAGAGAAGGAATATGTTAGGGAACTACTGTATATGCCTGAGCAGCACACTTTCTTTTATAAAATCTCCCTTATTTCTATGAAATATCCTCACATTTTGTGCTATACATTCATAAAACAAGCTAAATAAACTATTGTGATGAATAAAAACATAAAATACCAACCTTACTGAATGTGACGTATTCACATACAATGAGCCTGAGAGATCTGTGCAGCTATATCCTCTCCCCTGAAGCTCTGAAATCCAACTGTGATATCAGGTTTCACAGACCTTCAAGAGACAGGAGACTACCTGGAGGGAGGGGGTTTCCTCACAATCTGGTGAGGAAGGAGAAATGAAAGTAAAAGAGAAGCGCCTGTCAGATCAGTTGTATGTGACGGAGGGTTTTAAATGTTCATAATCCTGTAATATACAGTGCTCATTTGGTTATATTTACACTCCAATTTTCTGCATATAGGTGGATAATAATATTGCATACATCTTTATTATCATCATTTTATTACATTGTATCTTTATCTTCTTACTACACACTCATTATTTCTGATTAGCCCCACTTCCAGCTCAATTCTTCTATGAATGCGTATACAGCATCAATAGTAAAAATATCTAATGTTACAAATAATAATAATAAAAAAATGTTATTCTCACCCTCCGACGTGCGCCCTCTCCTCGGCAGTGCAAGCAGCAGGTTCCGGTGCCAAAGATGCTATGCGAGAAGGACCTGCCATGATGTCACGGTCATGTGACCGCGACGTCATCACAGGTCCTGCACTCATACCAACCCTGGGACCGGAAGCTGCCGCGTGCACCACACACAAGCGCCAGGGGCCCTCAGAAGTTGAGTATTGTTTATTTTTATATTTTAAGTCTTTTTTAACCTGTTACATACGTGGCTGGGCAATATACTATGTGGCTGGGCAATATACTACGTGACTGGGCAATATACTACGTGTCTGTGCTGTATACTACGTGGCTCTGTGCTGTATACTACATCGCTGTGCAATATACTACGTTGCTGGGCAATATACTACATGGCTGGGCAATATACTACGTGGCTGGGCAATATACTACGTGACTGGGCAATATACTTCGTGACTGGGCAATATACTACGTGACTGGGCAATATACTTCGTGACTGGGCAATATACTACGTGACTGGGCAATATACTTCGTGACTGGGCAATATACTACGTGACAGTTATAGTATATGTTTCCACAGACCTCTGACTTTTATCCATTTCTTTCAGATAGTGTTTTGTATAGCATATTGGCCCTATGTTGATATTATGATTTTCTTGTTCCTACAGCTTCTTAGTTCTTTCTCTAAGATGAAGACTCCACCTACTTATATTGTATATTGAGTCTACATGATATCTCACTTATATTTTGCCTTCTTGATCTTTTATGTGAACATATGACCAGATACTTATATTTGTTTGATTTTGCATTGACTTGATATTGTGTTTTTTTATAGATAATCATCTTGATAAAGGCCACAAGGCTGAAATGTCGGTGTTGTATGACTGGTCATAAGATTAAAACATTTTCTGGCATTCACAGCATTTTGACCTCGGGTTTTCTATTTTATTATACTGTTTTTTCCGAGGACAGCTCTTTTTGAACTGCGATCCCCTTGATCTAGAACTATCTGCTCGATTGGGCATAGTGGAATGACCTGAAGTCATTGTCACACTGTCCAAAGTAAATTTGGAGTCAATTAGACTCCACTTTGAGGATTCTTCTACTTGAGCACAGCTTTGAAGGAGCTTAGCAGGGATGAATGTTGTTCCCAACATCTCATGTAGGCTTGTGCAAAGTCCTTTTCTCTTTTTAAGTAATCCCAGATAGACTTGATGATGTTGAGATCAGTACTCTTGAATTCTTAAAGGGAATATGTCAGCAGTTTTTGCAATGTAATCTGACAGCAGCACGAGACAGGGAAGGAGGCCCTGATTCCAGGGATGTATCACTTAGTTTACTAAGGACAGCTGTTATGACAGTTTTCTCTGCTGTAGTTCTAGCAGAGCTCAGACTTTGAGCTGTGTATATCCCCACCCACACCACAGCTTCCTGTGTACTTGTACAGTGACAGAGCTGCTAATCAGTGCTGGGGGTAGGTTGGACTAGGAGGCACAACAAATAACAACAAAACACAGCCTATTAAGTGACACATCACTGTAATCAATGTATCTGCTCCTACATTTTGGTGCTCTCTGACTACAAAGCAAAAAGCTGGATCGCTCCAGTGTTTCACAAGCGAGCCGGAGGTCACAACTTAATACAAGTCAATGAGAACCTCGTTTTGGCTCTCACAGACTTGCATTGCGATCTTGTGATTTACAGCAAGTCAGAAATTGCAGTCAAAAGATGGCTCCGCAGGACCGCAGTAGCACCGAAAAAATGTGCATTTGCTAGAGGGTCTTCAGACCAATTCTTTAAAAAAAAAACCTGCTGGAGTAGTGCTTTAGTAGAGCTGCACTGAAAAGATTCAATAAACAGTAGCTTTTGCTTTGTACTGCATATCAGTCTCTTTATGTCTTTCAGCTATCCATTTCTGGACTACCACGGATTTGGTGCATCTAATTTTTATATATATATTTTATTTAGCAAATTGGTGAATGAAGGATAGAGTGGGGGAGGCTTTATTCAAATAAAGTTTTTTTTCTGTGCGTGTGTATTTTTATTTTTCATTACCAGGTTATTAATGTGGGTGTCTGATAGACACCTCTCAATTAGTAACCCCAGGGGTTGTTGGCGGCTGTGATTTTTGAGAAATCACAGCTGTTATCAACTCCAACTACCATTATCCTGATTTCCACCCCACCAGGGCAATCGGAAAGAGTCAGATAAAGCAGCAGAATTGGAACATCTATTGTAATGCGCTTATTTCTGGGACTGCTGAGAGCTTGTATTTTTAGGCTAGGAAGGTCCCAATAACCATAGACCCTCCCAGACTGATAATATCAGCCTGCAGCTCTCTGTTTTTCCTTGACTGGCTATCAAAAATAGGGGGGGACACCCATCTTTTTAAATCTTATTTATGTACTTAAACCAGGCTAAACACATCTGCGTAAATGCACTTACAATGCATGTGACTTTTCTTTAATGCCGAATTTACTGTATCTATTGCCAGTCTATGTGAAAATTCTGCACAAAAGACTGAGCATTCCCGCAAGAGAAATTGACTTACCGTGGCTCGGAAACCCCCATTGCAGGTAAGTTTATACAATGCAAAAAAGAAGCACAGTGGGCATGGGATTTCTAGTAATCCCATCCACTGTGCTTGTACTGTACAACATGGCGTTTTGGAAGCAGCAAAAATACACTGCTTCCAGAACGCTAGTAGAAGTAGTTTTTGTTTATCTTTTTAATTTTGCCTTATATGCAAATAATTATACCTGACAGAATGTTTACTAACATTTTTTCCTGTAAAATCCATTTTATCTTTGGTTTTGCATGTTTTATTGCCAGTCCGTAAAAGTGGAGTAATTCTCTGACAACATTGTTCTAATAATAATAATAATAATAATAATAATCTTTATTTATATAGCGCCAACATATTCCGCAGCGCTTTACAGTTTAACAGTTTCAAGCACAACAGTCATAAGTAACAATGTTAGCAATACAATAATTAAATCAAAATAAGACGACCCTGCTCGTTAGAGCTTACAATCTACAATGAGGTGGGGGAGATACAAAGTACAGGTGTGTATTTACAATGATGTATTTACAATGATGGTCCAGCCATCTTCAGGGGGTGGGGGATAGATGGAAGTAGTGAATGGGCTACACACACACACATAAAATTACTTTGATTAGAGAACGTGACAGGCCACTCTCAACAAATGTGTTTTGAGGGAGCGCCTAAAACTATGAAAATGGTGGATGATCCTAATATCTTGGGGTAGAGCATTCCAAAGGATTGGCGCAGCGCGGGAGAAGTCTTGGAGTTGGGAGTGGGAGGTATGGATTAGTGCAGAGATTAGTCGAAAGTCGTTTGCAGAGCACAGTGGTCTGTTAGGTCGATAGACCGAAATGAGGGAGGAGATGTAGGGTGAGAACAAGTACTTTGAATTGGATTCTATAATGAATGGGCAACCAGTGTAACGACTGGTGAAGAGCAGACATGTCTGAATACTGATTAGCTAGATGGACAACCATGCCTGCTGCCTTAAGGGTAGACTCGAGAGGGGAAAGTCGAGTAAGGGGAGGCCAATTAATGGAGCATTGCAGTAGTCGGGAGTGGATCAAGGCGACAGTGAGGGTTTTTGTTGTTTCCATGGTGAGAAAAGGGCAGATTCTAGAGATGTTCTGTAGGTATAAGCGGCAAGAGTGGGCAAGAGATTGTATATGGGATGTGAAGGAGAGATCGAAGTCAAACATAACCAAAGATAACATCCAGACAGCGCGCCTGTTGCCGGGGTGTTATTATGGTGCCACCTACGGAGAGGGAAATGTCAGTTTTAGGGAGGTTAGAAGATGGCGGGAGCAGAAGAAGTTCAGTTTTGGAGAGGTTGAGTTTCAGCTAGAGAGAGGACATGATGTTGGAGACTACAGACAGACAGTCACTAGCGTTCTGTAGTACAGCGGGGGGGTAAGGTCAGGGGATGACGTGTATAGTTATGTGTGTGTCATCAGCATAGTGATGGTACTGAAAGCCAAATCTGCTGATGGTCTGTCCAATTGGGGCCGTGTAGAGGTAGAAGAAAAGGGGGCCAAGGACTGAGCCCTGAGGTACCCCAACAGTGGGAGGAAGAGGAGATGAAGTGGAGCCAGCAAACAAAACACTGAAGGAGTGGTCAGAAAGATAGGAAAAGAACCAGGAGAGAGCAGTGTCCTTAATGCCTAGTGACTGGAGCCTAGAGAGTAGGAGAGGGTGGTCAACAGTGTTGAAAGCTGCAGAAAGGTCAAGAAGAATGAGCAGAGAGTGGTCACCATTACATTTTGATAGCAGAAAGTCACTGGTCACCTTGATAAGGGCAGTTTCTGTTGAATGTAAGGGGCGGAAACCAGACTGTGAAGAGTCTAGGAGGGAATGAGTGGAGAGGTAACGGGTAAGGCGAGAGTAGATCAGGCGCAACCTGGGAGTCAGAGATGTATCCATCCATCTTCCCCATTCTGTTCCTATTCCAATTGAGTGCTATTTCCATCCATTTCAGTGATTTTTTTTTTGCCTCCACAGCTTTCCTGTTAGAGTCTTCCGGAAAATGCTCAAGTTTCCCATTAACTTCCATTTTACTCAGCACTCTAATAGAGCACATCTGAGCAGCCCACCTGCACGATTCAAATACCAAGTTCTTAAGCATTTTAGTGCTTGATCATCACTAGTAGGTGTGCCTGATGTCAGACCCCTACCGATGTTATATTGATAGCCTATTCTAAGGCCACATTCACACGTTTAGTATTTGTAGGCCAAAATCAGGGCTGGAACAATGAGGAGTGGAACAATCAGAGGAAAAGTGTAATAGAAACACATGCACAACTTCTGCAACCTTCACCCACTCTTGATCTTGCAAATACTGATGTGAAATACTGAACAAATACTGGAAGTATGAATGTGGCCTAAGAATAATTCATCAATACCATATGACCATATAACCCCATTTACATTCATTAACAAAACCCTCAGTTTCAGTTTAAAGATTGACTATATTGAAATATACGGTATTGTCAAAATCCAAAACAACCATAAATGAAGACATTTGATCTGAATTTATAAAAGAGACAGAAAATAATACAAATCCAACACCAATGAGAATAAAAGCATTTATATATTTTGTAATCCACATTACGTTAATGTATCCAGCTTCCAGGTGTGGAAATAGTACTTTTCAAATATTCAAGTATGGAAGTTTTCAAAGAAAAAAATATCTTACACTGTGCAATTATATCTTAATTGGAACAGACAATGTACTTTTGCTGAAATAATTAGGTTGGCAGAATGGGTAAGCTTGAAGTCTGGGCTTGTTTTTATAGGTTATTAAATGTTATGGATAAGTAAGACTATCCCTGAATAAATACATGCATTAAAACAACCCCCGGAAACTGCGCTTTCAGCATTTGGATTCTGATTTCATTACGAAAAACAAAGCAAAAAGCCTAATCATCTTTTTGGGCAAATCTAGATGATAAAGTGGAAAGAACACAATTGTTTCTTTCTAAAAATACTGTAAATGAGCATTTTCCATGCTGCTTTTCCACTTCACTCTGTAGTGAAAGGGTTATTACTGAAAGTATTTCACAAAGTGATTAGAAGATTTAAAAATAAGTGAGACCTAACACGATAAAATCACAAAGGGAGAGGCACATAACTCGGCAGATGATTTAATTTTTTTTCATGGAAGAATATATAGTAGTGGTGTAACTAGGGTCCAGTGCAAAATTTGGACCTGTGCCCCTCTGCATGTTCGTCAGATATATGCGCCCTTGTAGCGGTCTAGATCCAGTGAAGATATAGTAATTGCCCTGTCATATAACAATGTCTCAATCCTGTAATAAAGTCCTGGATCCAGGCAATTTTCTGAAATAATGTCCCCCATGCTGTGCCCCTTTCCTGTAATAATTTCCGCCATCCTTGCTACTTTCTTTAATATTGTTTTCCATCCTGGCTTTTCCTCTAATTATGTGCTTTACTCTGGGACTCTTCCAGGTATACAGTGAATTGTGAAAGTACTTTTTACCTATTTTGTTACCTTACACGGAGTACTGTCAGTACCATTTACTCCCACAGCGGTATTCTTACAGACTAAAGGTATCTCATACAATATGGCCGCACCTACGAGCTACAGAAAAATGACCGCTTTGGGTGCGCAGGCGCAGTGTGGGCCCGGCTCTCTCCACTCCTCCTGTGGCTATCTATACCTGTCATGTGCGCATGTCAAATGACGTCACGCGGCGGACTTCCGCCCTATTGCGCACATGACGGTGACGGCCACAGGGGCTGTGGAGCCTGGGTTTGCACGCGCAGGCGCCGCATACCAGCGGCAGTTTCGGTTTTCGGACTATTTAAAGGCACTAGAACAGCTGATAGTTAACCCCTTTTGAAAAAGCTTGGTGGCGAAACGTGCATCAAGGGGCTCCTGGTGCATAGTGGGAGAGCCGTCCGGCCATACCATGGGTAAACACGCATAGGCTATTCACTTGTTAGGTATGCTCCTCATGGGGTATTGTCTTTGGCACCTGGAGATTGTTCAGGAACCATCCTATATTTATAGACTTTATTTGCAGTACCCTTATTGCTGGCAGCATGCTTGCCCCTGGATCTATATAGTGTCTCCCATCTACACCAGTATACCTACAGTTTCTTTCTATACTCACTACCTGTATCGGTGCATTATTTTAATATATATTATCTTTTTGCTATGTATTTTTGTATCAATAAAGTTGTCTTTTCTACTATGATTTTGGGGATTTTTGTACTCCTTTTGTTCGCTGTAGTTCGTAATATATGAGCACACCCAGATGCTTGGATAACACCCGAACATGCTCAGAAAAGGCATTATCCGAGCATGTTCGCTCATCACTAATCAGCACTTAATAGCCTACGTTGGTGATGTGAGAAAACTATAGGCATAAATTAAATTTATGTGATCAAATAACTAAAAATTTGCATATGCATATGTATTCACCCCTTTTGCCATGAAGCAGCTAAAAATTTCTGGTTCACTCAATTACCCTCATACGTCACATGCTTAGTGAAAGGAAGTCCACCTGTGTGCAATCTAATTGCCACATGTTCTGTTAGTATATTCAAACCATTTCTGAAAGGCCACAAAGTCTGCAACACCAATAAGCAAGAGGCACCACTAACTAAACAACACCATGAAGACCAAACATGTCAGGGACAAAGTTGATGAGGAATACAAATCAGAGTTGGGTTATAAAAAGTAAAAAAAAAAATCCCAATTTCAGATGGTCTATCGGCAAACGATTAAATCCATAATCATCAAAGGGAAAGAATATGTACCACAACAAACCTGCCAAGAGAGGGCCGCTCACCAAAACTATCATCTCCGGCCAGGAGGGCTTTAATCAGAAAGCCAGCATAGAGATCAAAGAAAACCCTGAAGGAGTTGCAGAGTTCCCAAGCAGAAACTGGAGTATCTGTCCATATGACCACAGTAAACTGTATACTTCATAGATGTGTCCTTTATTGAAGAGTGGGCAAAAAAGCCTTTATTTACATATAAAAAATTTTAGGTTCATTTTGAGATTGCCAAACAAGATGTGGGAGACTCTCCAAACATATGGAGGAGGGTGTTGTCGCCAGATAAGGAAAAAATTGAACTTTTGGGCAAAGAAGGTATTCTCTGTTTATCATGCCAAACCAACACAGCTCATCACCCCAAGGACACCATCCCCATAGTGAAACATGGTGGCAGTATCATGCTGTAGGGATGTAGTTCAGCAGCAGTGGCAGGAAAAATGTAGAGGGTAAGAAGGATGGTGCGAAATACAGGGATATTCTTGAGCAAATCCTGTTTCAGTTTATCAGTGATTTGAGACTGGGACGGAGGTTTATTTTTCAGCAAGATAATGGTTTAAGTGGTTTAAGGAGAAACATAAAAAAGTTTTGGAGTGGCCTAGTCAAAGCTTAGACCATGATCCAATTGAGAATCTGTGAATACTTGAAGATTGCTGTTCACCAGATAGGAAACCATCTAACTTGAAGTAGCTGGAGCAGTTTTGCCTTCAAGAATGGGCAAGATGTGGAGAGGTAATAGAGACATATCCAGAGTGATTTGCAGCTGTAATTGCCACAAAAGGATACTTTACTAAGTACTGACTTGATGATAATTAACCCCTTTACCCCCAAGGGTGGTTTGCACGTTAATGACCGGGCCAATTTTTACAATTCTGACCACTGTCCCTTTATGAGGTTATAACTCTGGAACGCTTCAACGGATACCAGTGATTCTGACATTGTTTTCTCATGACATATTGTACTTCATGATAGTCATAAAAATTCTTTGATAGTACCTGCGTTTATTTGTGAAAAAAATGGAAATTTGGCAAAAATTATGAAAATTTCGCAATTTTCCAAATTTGAATTTTTATGCAATTAAATCACAGAGATATGTCACACAAAATACTTAATAAGTAATATTTCCCACATGTCTACTTTACATCAGCACAATTTTGGAACCAAAATTTTTTTTTGTTAGGGAGTTATAAGGGTTAAAATTTGACCAGCAATTTCTCATTTTTACAACACCATTTTTTTTTAGGGACCCCATCTCATTTGAAGTCATTTTGAGGGGTCTATATGATAGAAAATACCCAAGTGTGACACCATTCTAAAAACTGCACCCCTCATGGTGCTCAAAACCATATTCAAGAAGTTTATTAACCCTTCTGGTGCTTCACAGGAATTTTTGGAATGTTTAAATAAAAATGAACATTTAACTTTTTTTCACAAACAATTTACTTCAGCTCCAATTTGTTTTATTTTACGAAGGGTAACAGGAGAAAATGGACCCCAAAAAGTTGTTGTACAATTTGTCCTGAGTTCACCGATACCCCATATGTGGGGGTAAACCACTGTTTGGGCGCATGACAGAGCTCGAAAGCGAAGGAGCGCCATTTGACTTTTCAATGCAAAATTGATTGGAATCGAGATGGGACACCATGTTGCGTTTGGAGAGCCCCTGATGTGCCTAAACATTGAAACCCCCCACAAGTGACACCATTTTGGAAAGTAGACCCCCTAAGGAACTTATGTAGAGGTGTGGTGAGCACTTTGACCCACCAAGTGCTTCACAGAAGTTTATAATGCAGAACTGTGAAAATAAAAAATCATATTTTTTCACAAAAATTATGTTTTTGCCCCCAATGTTTTATTTTCCCAAGGGTAAGAGAAGAAATTGGACCCCAAAAGTTGTTGTACTATTTGTCCTGAGTACGCTGATACCCCATATGTGGGGGTAAACCACTGTTTGGGCACATGGGAGAGCTTGGAAGGGAAGGAGCGCCGTTTGACTTTTCAATGCAAAATTGACAGGAATTGAGATGGGACGCCATGTTGCGTTTGGAGAGCCACTGATGTGCCTAAACATTGAAACCCCCCACAAGTGACACCATTTTGGAAAGTAGACCCCCTAAGGAACTTATCTAGATGTGTTTTGAGCGCTTTGACCCACCAAGGGCTTCACAGAAGTTTATAATGCAGAGCCGTAAAAATAAAACAAAAATTTTTTCCCACAAAAATTATTTTTTAGCCCCCAGTTTTCTATTTTCCCGAGGGTAAGAGGAGAAATTGGACCCCAAAATTTGTTGTCCAATTTGTCCTGAGTGCGCTGATACCCCATAAGTGGGGGGGAACCACTATTTGGGCGCATGGGAGGGCTCGGAAGGGAAGGAGCTCCATTTGGAATGCAGACTTAGATGGAATGGTCTGCAGGTGTCACATTGCGTTTGCAGAGCCCCTAATGTACCTAAACAGTAGAAACACCCCACAAGTCACCCCATATTGGAAACTAGACCCACCAGGGAACTCATCTAGATGTGTTGTGAGAACTTTGAACCCCCAAGTGTTTCACTACAGTTTATAACACAGAGCCGTGAAAATAAAAAATCTTTTTTTTTCCCACAAAAATTATTTTTTAGCCCCCAGTTTTGTATTTTCCCAAAGGTAACAGGAGAAATTGGACACCAAAAGTTGTTGTCCTATTTGTCCTGAGTACGCTGATACCCCATATGTTGGGGTAAACCCCTGTTTGGGCACACGGGAGAGCTCGGAAGGGAAGGAGCACTGTTTTACTTTTTCAACGCAGAATTGGCTGGAATTGAGATCGGACGCCATGTCGTGTTTGGAGAGCCCCTGATGTGCCTAAATAGTGGAAACCCCCCAATTATAACTGAAACCCTCATCCAAACACACCCCTAACCCTAATCCCAATGGTAACCCTAACCACACCTCTAACCCAGACACACCCCTAACCCTAATCCCAACCTTATTCCCAACTGTAAATGTAATCTAAACCCTAACCCTAATTTTAGCCCCAACCCTAACTGTAGCCCCAACCCTAACCCTAACCCTAACCCTAGCCCTAACCCTAACCCTAGCCCAAACCCTAGCCCTAGCCCTAACCCTAGCCCTAACCCTAGCCCTAACCTTAACCCTAGCCCTAACCCTAACCCTAGCCCTAACCCTAGCCCTAGCCCTAACCCTAGCCCTAACCCTAGCCCTAGCCCTAATGGGAAAATGGAAATAAATACATTTTTTAATTTTTCCCTAACTAAGGGGGTGATGAAGGGGGGGTTTGATTTACTTTTATAGCAAGTTTTTTAGCGGATTTTTATGATTGGCAGCCGTCACACCCTGAAAGACGCTTTTTATTGCAAAAAATATTTTTTGTGTTACCACATTTTGAGAGCTATAATTTTTCCATATTTTGCTCCACAGAGTCATGTGAGGTCTTGTTTTTTGCGGGACGAGTTGACGTATTTATTGGTAACATTTTTGGGCATGTGACCTTTTTTGATCGCTTTTTATTCCGATTTTTGTGAGGAAGAATGACCAAAAACCAGCTATTCATGAATTTCTTTTGGGGGAGGCGTTTATACCGTTCCGCGTTTGGTAAAATTGATAAAGCAGTTTTATTCTTCGTGTCAGTACGATTACAGCGTCACCTCATTTATATCATTTTTTTATGTTTTGGAGCTTTTATACAATAAAAACAATTTTACAGAAAAAATAATTATTTTTGCATCGTTTTATTCTCAGGACTATAACTTTTTAATTTTTTGCTGATGATGCTGTATGGTGGCTGGTTTTTTTGCGGGACAAGATGACGTTTTCAGCGGTACCATGGTTATTTATATCTGTCTTTTTGATCGCGTGTTATTCCACTTTTTGTTCGGCGGTATGATAATAAAGCATTGTTTTTTGCCTCGTTTTTTTTTTTTTTTTCTTACGGTGTTTACTGAAGGGGTTAACTAGTGGGCCAGTTTTATGGGTTGGGTCGTTACGGACGCGGCGATACTAAATATGTGTACTTTTATTGTTTTTTTTTTTATTTAGATGAAGAAATGTATTTATGGGAATAATATATACAGTATATATATTTTTTCATTATTTAGAAATATTTTTTTTAATTTTTTTTTACACATTTGGAAATTTTTTTTTTACTTTTTTATTTTGTCCCAGGGGGGGACATCACAGATCAATGATCTGACAGTTTGCACAGCACTCTGTCAGATCACTGATCTGACTTACAGTGCTGCAGGCTTCACAGTGCCTGCTCTGAGCATGCTCTGTGAAGCCACCTCCCTCCCTGCAGGACCCGGATCCGCGGCCATCTTGGATCCGGGGCTGGAGCAGCCAGGGAGGGAGGTAAGACCCTCACAGCAATGCGATCACATCGCGTTGCTGCGGGGGACTCAGGGAAGCCCGCAGGGAGCCCCCTCCCTGCGCGATGCTTCCCTGTACCGCCGGCACATCGCGATCATCTTTGATCGCGGTGTGCCAGGGGTTAATGTGCCGGGGGCGGTCCGTGACCGCTCCTGGCACATAGTGCCGGATGTCAGCTGCGATAAACAGCTGACACCCGGCCGCGATCGGCGGCGCTCCCCCCGTGAGCCCTGCCGATCGCATATGACGTACTATCCCGTCGGTGGTCATAGGGGCCCACCCCATCTCGACGGGATAGTACGTCTAATGTCAGAAAGGGGTTAATAAGATGTCATAGCTGTGGGTTATTATGAGGAGTCCTGTGTGGAAATGCAAAATTATGTTAGCCTGCTCTCTGATGCTAAAAATAATGGTGCCAGGCAAGATGTTTTGTGAGCCACGATTGAATCTCAAAATGTTAGAATTTGATTGAAACCATGAATTTCAAGAAACTCAATTCTCATTGAATCTATCCCCTCACCTTAACTCGTGAGTGACATTGGGAATATTGAGAATGCATTGGCTCAGTGTTTAGTCACAAGAATAGATCTTTTTCCATTATTGCTTCACTGAAACTCCTACAGCCAATATTTTGTTTCACAAATTCATGCACTTATGCTATTTACATTAATATAAATACTATTTTTTGAGGCGGGTGTTTATATCAGTGGTGATTTTGATCAAACAGTGGTATAATAAAGCTATTATTATCTTTAAAATAATGGTTGACTGTCACAAAACTAGACTAGTCCAAGTGATATGAATGGGAAAATGACCTTAGCAAAAGCATGAGCGACATGAGCAGAAATATATAAGAAAAAAAATCTCTTTTTGGAAAATATTTTCATGCTTATTAGAAGTAGATCTCTTCTAACATTCATTTCATGTTGTGAGAGTCTCTGGATGTCCGTTTCATATTCCCATACCTAATATGAAGTGTCAGATGGTAAAGCCACCTGTGGTCCTCCGAGATGTTGAGGCACTAGAGGCAGCTGTGTATGACATTGCATTAACAATACCTGCAATAGGCAAGCTGCTCTTTCCTTTTCTATATTGTTGAAGCATCTGTTCATAAATGTTTATTATGTTTATATTATGTCTCGTCAGCTGTGGCAGATTCCCATTTCTTGAGGCGTAAACTTTCTGAAAAATTCTATGGCAAAAGAAGAGACTCAAAAGTTAAATCGTATTTAAATATTTCCCATTAATACAATTAATACATTAACATACTTTTTTTTATTACTACCACTATAAAAGCCTGGAAACAAAGTCAAGCTCACTCCAGTGTTTCCATCTTTTTGCATTTTTGTTCCTTTTTACACATCATTTATTTTATTAGTATGCATGCAGAACATTTGACGAATGCTATTGACTTTAATAGCCTTGATGGGACATAAAAATGTATGTTGTTTTATAAATACACTGGTTTAGAGGCAGGTTAATGCTTTGGTCAATACGTGCAACCCAGCTAAATTATTATGAGCCACTCTGCATTGCTTAAAATAAAAAAATATATTTTCGTTTAAGCTTTCTCCTTTTATAAGGCTGACTTCAAGGTTTTGCCAAAATAATATTTTATTTTATTGACAATGTCATAAAACACTGATTGCATGATCTCTGGTCTTTTTATAACTGCAACCACAAATATATCACAAGGGGGCAATCATAGAGTTTTAACTCTAAATATCCTTTGAACTGTATACATTGGTAGGGACTAGGAGATTTGTCTACATGTGACAGATAGTTCTGTTGTATCCCTCTATAGATATGCAAGGTAGTCAAAAAACACAATGCACAAGCTTAACAGGAAACAAAAGGACCCTTTTTTCACTTTTACCAGATGAACAAGTCTTATAGAACAGAAATTAAATAAGTATTGATTTTTTTTACATTACTCTCATGTAGGATTAAAGTATTTTATAATAATAATAATAATAATCTTTATTTATATAGTGCTAACATATTCCACAGTGCTTTACAATTCAACAGTTTATATACAACATTCATAATAAAGTTACTGATAATACACTAATTTATTCAAAGGTAATGACAACCCTGACTTTAAGAGCTTACAGTTTACAATGAACTGGGGGTGACAAAGTACAGGTACTTATTTACAACTAGATGGTGGCCCAATTCTAACGCATCAGGTATTCTAGAATATGTATGTATATGGCAGCCACATAGTATATAGCACAGCCCACGTAACACAGACAGTCACGTAGTATACAGCACAGACACGTAGTATATAGCACAGCCACCTATTATATAGCACAGCCACATAGCATATAGCACAGCCACGAATTATATAACACAGCCACATAGTATATAGCACAGCCACGTAGTGTATAGCACAGCCACGTAGTATATAGCAGAGCCACGTAGTATATAGCAGCCACGTAGTATATAGCAGCCACATAGTATATGAGAGCCACGTAGTATATAGCACAGCCACGTAGTGTATAACACAGCCCACACAGTATGTAGCACAGCCCACGCAGTATATAACACAGCCCATGTAACACAGACAGCCACGTAGTATACAGCATAGCCACACAGTTTATAGCAGCCACTTAGTATATAGCAGCCACTTAGTATATAACACTGCCCATGCAGTATATAGCACAGCCCACGCAGTATATAACACAGCCCACGCAGTATATAACACTGCCCACACAGTATATAACACTGCCCATGTACTATATAGCACAGCCCACGTATGAAAATAGCACTGCCCATGTAATATATAGCACAGCCCACACAGTATATAACACTGCCCACATAGTATATAACACTGCCCACGTAGTATATAACACTGCCCATGTAATATATAGCACAGCCCACGTAGTATATAACACAGCCCACGTAGTATATATGTGGGCACCATATCCCCGTTAAAAAAAAAAAAAAAAAAGTTATATACTCACCCTCCGGTGGTCCCTGGATCCAGGCGAGGCATTCGGGGATGCTCCTCGCGACGTTCCAGTCCCAAGAATGCATTGCGGTCTCGTGAGATGATGACATAGCGGTCTGGTGATAGTGCTACGTCATCATCTCGCAAGACTACAATGCATGGCCCGGAGCGTCGCGAGGAGCGGGAAAGGCCCCAGAAGGTGAGTATATCACGATTTTTTATATTTTAAATTATTTTTAACATTAGATCTTTTTACAATTGATGCTGCATAGGCAGCATCAATAGTAAAAAGTTCGTCACATAGGGTTAATAGCAGCGTTAACAGACTGCGTTACACCGCGTTATGCCGCCGTGTAACGCAGTCAGTTTAACGGACTGCTACAACGCTTTGTGGGTGGTGGGCGCTGACTGGGAGGGGAGCATGGAGCGGGCACTGATGGCAGGGGAGTAGGGAGCAACCATTTCGCGGCCGGACTGTGCCCGTCGCTGATTGGTCGCGGCCGCCAATCAGCGACTTGGGATTTCTGTGACAGACAGATGGACAGACAGAAAGACTGAAGTGACCCTTAGACAATTATATAGTAGATGATGGTCGAGCCATCTTGAGGAAGTGAGGGGTAGATAAATGTTGCGTGAGCTGCTCACCAGCCAATTTTTGTGATGCTTTTGGGAGCGATGGTGTTCGATGGAGGGTTATGATGAGAGAAGTAGAGAATGGACTATATATAAAAGGACTTTGATTGGAGAACATGATAGGCCGCCCTGAACAGATGTGTTTTTAGGGAGCGCCTAAAACTGTGTAAGTTGTGTTAAATCCTATTTCTTGGAGTAGAGCATTCCAGAAGATTGGTGCAACTCATAAGAAGTCTTGGAACCGGGAGTGGGAGGTATGGATTAGTGTGGATGTTAATTGAAAGTTGCTTGCAGAGCGTAAGTAGTGGTTAGGCTGATAAACAGAAATGAGGGAGGAGATGAAGGGGGTGCCACACTATGGAGAGCTTTGTGGGTGAGAACAAGCAGTTTAAATTTCATCCTATAATGTATAGACAGCCAGTGCAATAATTGGAACAGAACGGAGGCATTCGAGCAAAGATTAGCCAGATATGTGACCTAGGCTATTGCATTAAGGATGGAATGGTGAAGGGACAGTCGAGTGAGGGGAAGGCCAATTAATAGAGCATTAGAGCAGTTAATGTTATAATGCATGGATTATATAGAAACCCATTGATTATTATATAAAATAGGATGTAAAGTGAACCTGTCAGCTGATACATGCTGCTCAATCTGTGGGCAGCATGTAGCAGGCACTGACTGTATGTCACATCTTCACAAGAATCTGCTCCTGTGACATCAGCTTTTGTCGCCAGTCACTGCCGTGTTCACTCTGGAGATCGAAGAGATGTCAGTTCCAGAAGCGCTGGACAGCACAGGCTCTGTCGAGCCATTAAGGTTGGGGTGACTGGGACTTGCAGTGCCATCCTGTCTGGATGTGTGAGTATGTGTATTATTCAACTTAATTTCTCAGTTCCGTGCTTCAACCTATTGGAAAGCACTACACCCTACTAAAGCTTCCAGCCTTCTGCTGTAAGGTGACAGATATAGCTTTGACCTTCCCTGGTTTAGATCTCTGTTTTCTGCTCCTGAGTATAATATGTGCTGTCCTGCCTCATCTTGTTTATTGACATTTGTTCTGCCTGATGATTTTGCAACTTTACTGCTCTATTGGTTTTGACCTGGCTACTTGACTATCCTTGTTGCTAGCTTGCACCCCTGAATGACAGGTGACTCTGTGGCCCTTGCCCAGGTACCCCTGCCTGTGTAAGTCCAGATCCTTGTATACGGGTTAAAGGGTGAAGGCCAGGGCAACTCGAGGGCTCTGTGAAATGGAATAGCTTGAATCAATCCTGTTTGTGGTAGCCATTTTAAAGCTACCAGGCAACCACTGAATGAGCTTCTTTACACTTTACGATCAGCGCTACCTATATTTTACTCTAAATGTGTTTAAGAAAAAATAATACTTTAATTACCGCTGGTGCCATAGATGAGTTGTACAGGTGGGTCCCTGGCAGCTTCTCACCACATGCTGCTCTGGATTGACAGTTGTCTACCTACATATGCGCATGGGCAGAGACCTGTCAATCCAGAGCAGTATGTGGCGAGAAGTCATCAGGGACCCACATGTCCAACTAGTCTGTTTCTGATACATGATTTTTTTTTGATTGGGTGGTAAGTAGGCGGCTATTATGTCAGGTTTACTTTAAATGAAGATGCCAAGTTTGTAAAGAGCGGAGAAAAGACTTCAGATTGGAAGGGAGTTGTACTAAGCTGCATGTGTTTGTATTTGTTTGAGGTGAAGCTAGACAAGAACCCAAGGCTACTGCAAGTGTTCCAGTGAACATTTATTTAATTTCTTTAAATAATATTAAAAAGAAAGCAATTGCTTGCTACTTTATATTGCAAGAATGGAATACACAGACAAAAACGCAGCACAAATAAGCACCTATTGTAAGAGATTGAAGACACTCAGTTAGACGATTTATTGCGGAATGAAAAAAGATTTACAAATATTAGCTATAACAAGGAAAGGAGTATTAACCTGTTCCTATGTACTCCTGCTCCTCATCGTACCTATTTTTTTTTTCATTTAGTTGCTTCTTGGATATTATTTTTAGAATTTTTGAAAAATGCTTGTGATTTTTCAATAATAAGAAAACTGAATGCATTGCAACTTATGGTGGTTGACAATGAGAATTGTCATTCTGAAAACTAAATTGCATTTTAACTACCAGACAAAGCATGTAAGTAGGTCATGTGGGTAGTGTACACATCCCAAATAATATTGAGAAATGCTTTGCTTGAGTCAATGGCAGAACACAAAGTGTACCAGAATGATCGCGCAAGACTAATTTAAAGAGATTATCATATTAAATCATCATGAAGTAGAAAGCACATTTACATCTAAGGGAACAATTCTTAATGTATCTAATTATCTAAACAGCTAGTGAATAAAACCAAAATGGAAAGCAAAGTAAAAAAAAACCTTGCACAATAGTGAAAATTAATGAAATAGGAATGTAATGATTAAATATAAACTATTCTTAGTCCTAATGATGTGTATTATCCTTGTTCCCTTGGTACACATTTGGCTACAGTTTCTGCTTTGTGGGATGCAGTCTTATGTCGTTCCTTTGTAAGCTTTGATAATAGTCCTGAGTTTTATATTAATGTTATTATACAAGTAAATCTGTTTTACAATGAAGGCACACATAGATAATGTCTTTTTCATGTAACATATGATGAGTCATATTCAGAACATGCTAAACGTTGAAAACCTATTTGATCTTAAAGAGGATGTCTTATCACTAGTGATGAGTGAAAACATTCGGCGTTATTCGTTAAGGTACCGTTACACTAAATGATTTACCAACGATCACGACCAGCGATACGACCTGGCCGTGATCGTTGGTAAGTCATTGTGTGGTCGCTGGGGACCTATCACACAGACAGCTCTCTTCAGCGACCAACGATCTGGGGAAATGTTGTGAATTCTGTGGCCAAGCTCCCTCCTGTGGTCGTGAGTGGTACTTCAGCTGGTTCTGTCTATGAGCTTCCTTTGGTGGATGAGAGTGGTACTGCTGCTTCTGAGTTTCCTTCCTCAGGTGATGAGGTTAAGTCGTTAGGTGCTGTGTTGTGAATTCTGTGGCAAAGCTCCCTCCTGTGGTCACAAGTGGTACTTCGGCTGATTCTCTCTGTGAGCTTCTGTTGGTGGAGGGAAGTGGTACTGCGGCTTCTGAGTTTCCTCCCTCAGGTGATCTGGTGAGGTCGTTAGGTGCTTCTCTACTTAACTCCACCTAATGCTTTGATCCTGGCTTCCTGTCAATGTTCCAGTGTTGGACTTGCTTTTCCCTGGATCATTCCTGTGGCCTGCTGCTCTGCATAGTTCTTCTTTGCTATTTCTTTGCTATTTTTTCTGTCCAGCTTGTCTAATTTTTTGCTGGAAGCTCTGGGTCGCAAAGGGTGTACCTCCGTGCCGTTAGTTCGGTACGGAGGGTCTTTTTGCCCCCTTTGCGTGGTTTTCTTTAGGGTTTTGTGTAGACCGCAAAGTTACCTTTTCTGTCCTCGCTCTGTTAATAAAGTCGGGCCTCACTTTGCTGAATCTATTTCATCTCTACGTTTGTCTTTTCATCTTAACTCACAGTCATTATATGTGGGGGGCTGCCTTTTCCTTTGGGGTATTTCTCTGAGGCAAGGTAGGCTTATTTTCTATCTTCAGGCTAGTTAGTTTCTCAGGCTGTGCCGAGTTGCATAGGCAGAGTTAGGCGCAATCCACGGCTGCCTCTAGTGTTGTTTGGAGAGGATTAGGGATTGCGGTCTGCAGAGTTCCCACGTCTCAGAGCTCGTTCTATGATTTTGGGTTATTGTCAGATCACTGTATGTGCTCTGACCGCTATGTCCATTGTGGTACTGAATTGCCTTTCATAACAGTACAGGAAGCCCTACTAATGATTCTCAATAGAGGGAAAAAAGAAGTTCTGAGACCATTTTTTTTTCTTTGCACTGTGTTTTGCCTTTTTTTTTCCCTAGACATTTGGGTGGTTCAGTACACAGGTGTAGCGATGGACATTAGAAGTCTGTCTTCATCTGTGGATCAGCTCTCGGCAAGAGTACAAAAGATTCAAGACACTATTGATCAGAAATCTATGTTAGAACCAAGAATTCCTATTCCTGATTTGTTTTTTGGAGATAGAACTAAGTTTCTGAGTTTCAAAAATAATTGTAAATTATTTCTGGCCTTGAAACCTCGGTCCTCTGGTGATCCAGTTCAACAGGTTTTGATTGCTATTTCTCTTTTGCGCGGCGACCCTCAGGACTGGGCATTTTCTCTTGCGCCAGGAGATCCTGCATTGAGTAATATCGATGCGTTTTTCCTGGCGCTCGGATTGCTGTACGATGAACCTAATTCAGTGGATCAGGCAGAGAAAAATTTGCTGGCTCTTTGTCAGGGTCAGGATGAGATAGAGGTATATTGTCAGAAATTTAGAAACTGGTCCGTGCTCACTCAATGGAATGAATCTGCGCTGGCAGCTATGTTCAGAAAGGGTCTCTCTGAAGCCCTTAAGGATGTCATGGTGGGATTTACTATGCCTGCTGGTTTGAATGAGTCTATGTCTTTGGCCATTCAGATCGGTCGACGCTTGCGTGAGCGTAAATCTGTGCACCATTTGGCGGTATTACCTGAGCTTAAACCTGAGCCTATGCAGTGCGATAGGACTTTGACCAGAGTTGAATGGCAAGAACACAGACATCTGAATGGGCTGTGTTTCTACTGTGGTGATTCCACTCATGCTATCTCTGATTGTCCTAAGCGCACTAAGCGGTTCGCTAGGTCCCCCACCATTGGTACGGTACAGTCAAAATTTCTTCTGTCTGTTACCTTGATCTGCTCTTTGTCATCGTATTCTGTCATGCATTTGTGGATTCAGGCGCTGCCCTGAATTTGATGGACTTGGAGTATGCTAAGCGTTGTGGGTTTCTCTTAGAGCCCTTGCAGTGTCCTATTCTATTGAGAGGAATTGATGCCACGCCTTTGGCCAAGAATAAGCCTCAATACTGGACCCAGCTGACCATGTGCATGGCTCCTGCACATCAGGAGGTTATTCGCTTTCTGGTGTTGCATAATCTGCATGATGTGGTCGTGTTGGGGTTGCCATGGCTACAAGCCCATAATCCAGTATTAGATTGGAAATCCATGTCGGTGTCCAGCTGGGGGTGTCAGGGGGTACATGGTGATGTTCCATTTCTGTCAATTTCGTCATCCATCCCTTCTGAGGTTCCAGAGTTCTTGTCTGATTACCGGGATGTATTTGATGAGCCCAAGTCCGATGCCCTATCTACACATAGGGATTGTGATTGTGCTTTCAATTTGATTCCTGGTAGTAAATTCCCAAAAGGTCGACTGTTTAATTTATCTGTGCCTGAGCACGCCGCTATGCGCAGTTATGTGAAGGAATCCCTGGAGAAGGGGCATATTCGCCCGTCATCGTCACCATTGGGAGCAGGGTTCTTTTTTGTAGCCAAGAAGGATGGTTCGCTGAGACCTTGTATAGATTACCGCCTTCTAAATAAGATCACGGTTAAATTTCAGTACCCCTTGCCATTGTTATCTGATTTGTTTGCTCGGATTAAGGGGGCTAGTTGGTTCACCAAGATAGATCTTCGTGGTGCGTATAATCTGGTGCGAATCAGGCGAGGAGATGAATGGAAAACTGCATTTAATACGCCCGAGGGTCATTTTGAGTATCTAGTGATGCCATTCGGACTTGCCAATGCTCCATCAGTGTTTCAGTCCTTTATGCATGACATCTTCCGAGAGTACCTGGATAAATTCCTGATTGTGTACTTGGATGACATTTTGATCTTCTCGGATGATTGGGAGTCTCATGTTAAGCAGGTCAGAACAGTTTTTCAGGTCTTGCGTGCTAATTCTTTGTTTGTGAAGGGATCAAAGTGTCTCTTTGGTGTGCTGAAGGTTTCATTTTTGGGGTTCATCTTTTCCCCTTCTACTATCGAGATGGATCCTGTTAAGGTCCAAGCCATCCATGATTGGACTCAGCCGACATCTCTGAAAAGTCTGCAAAAGTTCCTGGGCTTTGCTAATTTTTATCGTCGCTTCATCTGCAATTTTTCTAGTATTGCCAAACCATTGACCAATTTGACCAAGAAGGGTGCTGATTTGGTCAATTGGTCTTCTGCTGCTGTGGAAGCTTTTTAAGAGTTGAAGCGTCGTTTTTCTTCTGCCCCTGTGTTGTGTCAACCAGATGTTTCTCTTCCGTTCCAGGTCGAGGTTGATGCTTCTGAGATTGGTGCAGGGGTTGTTTTGTCGCAGAGAGGTTCTGATTGCTCAGTGATGAAACCATGCGCTTTTTTTTCCAGGAAGTTTTCGCCTGCTGAGCGAAATTATGATGTGGGCAACCGAGAGTTGCTGGCCATGAAGTGGGCATTCGAGGAGTGGCGTCATTGGCTTGAAGGAGCTAAGCATCGCGTGGTGGTATTGACTGATCATAAGAACTTGACTTATCTTGAGTCTGCTAAGCGGTTGAATCCTAGACAGGCTCGTTGGTCGCTGTTTTTTGCCCGTTTTGACTTTGTGATTTCGTACCTTCCGGGCTCTAAAAATGTGAAGGCGGATGCTCTGTCTAGGAGTTTTGTGCCTGACTCTCCGGGTTTGTCTGAGCCGGCGGGTATCCTCAAGGAAGGAGTAATTGTGTCTGCCATCTCCCCTGATTTGCGGCGGGTGCTGCAAAAATTTCAGGCTAATAAACCTGATCGTTGTCCAGCGGAGAGACTGTTTGTCCCTGATAAGTGGACCAATAAAGTTATCTCTGAGGTTCATTGTTCGGTGTTGGCTGGTCATCCTGGAATCTTTGGTACCAGAGAGTTAGTGGCTAGATCCTTTTGGTGGCCGTCTCTGCCGCGGGATGTGCGTACTTTTGTGCAGTCCTGTGGGATTTGTGCTCGGGCTAAGCCCTGCTGTTCTCGTGCCAGTGGGTTGCTTTTGCCCTTGCCGGTCCCGAAGAGGCCTTGGACACATATCTCTATGGATTTTATTTCTGATCTTCCCGTTTCTCAAAAGATGTCAGTCATTTGGGTGGTCTGTGATCGCTTTTCTAAGATGGTCCATTTGGTACCCTTGTCTAAATTGCCTTCCTCCTCTCATTTTGTGCCGTTGTTCTTCCAGCATGTGGTTCGTTTACATGGCATTCCAGAGAATATCATTTCTGACAGAGGTTCCCAGTTTGTTTCAAGGTTTTGGCGAGCCTTTTGTGGTAGGATGGGCATTGACTTGTCTGTTTCCTCGGCTTTCCATCCTCAGACTAATGGCCAGACCGAACGAACCAATCAGACCTTGGAAACATATCTGAGATGCTTTGTTTCTGCCGATCAGGATGACTGGGTGTCCTTTTTGCCTTTGGCTGAGTTCGCCCTTAATAATCGGGCCAGCTCGGCTACCTTGGTTTCGCCATTTTTCTGCAATTCTGGGTTCCATCCTCGTTTCTCTTCAGGACAGGTTGAGTCTTCGGACTGTCCTGCTGTGGATACTGTGGTGGACAGGTTGCAGCAGATTTGGACTCATGTAGTGGACAATTTGACCTTGTCCCAGGAGAAGGCTCAACGTTTCGCTAATCGCAGACGCCGTGTAGGTCCCCGACTTCGTGTTGGGGATCTGGTTTGGTTATCTTCTCGTCATATTCCTATGAAGGTTTCCTCTCCTAAGTTTAAACCTCGTTTCATTGGTCCGTATAGGATTTCTGAGGTTCTTAATCCTGTGTCTTTTCGTCTGACCCGTCCAGATTCTTTTTCCATACATAACGTATTCCATAGGTCATTGTTGCGGAGATACGTGGCACCTATGGTTCCATCTGTTGATCCTCCTGCCCTGGTTTTGGTGGAGGGGGAATTGGAGTATATTGTGGAGAAGATTTTGGATTCTCGTGTTTCTAGACGGAAACTCCAGTATCTGGTTAAATGGAAGGGTTATGCTCAGGAAGATAATTCCTGGGTTTTTGCCTCTGATGTCCATGCTCCCGATCTTGTTCGTGCCTTTCATGTGGCTCATCCTGGTCGGCCTGGGGGCTCTGGTGAGGGTTCGGTGACCCCTCCTCAAGGGGGGGTACTGTTGTGAATTCTGTGGCAAAGCTCCCTCCTGTGGTCACAAGTGGTACTTCGGCTGATTCTCTCTGTGAGCTTCTGTTGGTGGAGGGAAGTGGTACTGCGGCTTCTGAGTTTCCTCCCTCAGGTGATCTGGTGAGGTCGTTAGGTGCTTCTCTACTTAACTCCACCTAATGCTTTGATCCTGGCTTCCTGTCAATGTTCCAGTGTTGGACTTGCTTTTCCCTGGATCATTCCTGTGGCCTGCTGCTCTGCATAGCTAAGTTCTTCTTTGCTATTTGTTTGCTATTTTTTCTGTCCAGCTTGTCTAATTTTTTGCTGGAAGCTCTGGGACGCAAAGGGTGTACCTCCGTGCCGTTAGTTCGGTACGGAGGGTCTTTTTGCCCCCTTTGCGTGGTTTTCTTTAGGGTTTTGTGTAGACCGCAAAGTTATCTTTTCTATCCTCGCTCTGTTAACAAAGTCGGGCCTCACTTTGCTGAATCTATTTCATCTCTACGTTTGTCTTTTCATCTTAACTCACAGTCATTATATGTGGGGGGCTGCCTTTTCCTTTGGGGTATTTCTCTGAGGCAAGGTAGGCTTATTTTCTATCTTCAGGCTAGTTAGTTTCTCAGGCTGTGCCGAGTTGCATAGGCAGAGTTAGGCGCAATCCACGGCTGCCTCTAGTGTTGTTTGGAGAGGATTAGGGATTGCGGTCTGCAGAGTTCCCACGTCTCAGAGCTCGTTCTATGATTTTGGGTTATTGTCAGATCACTGTATGTGCTCTGACCGCTATGTCCATTGTGGTACTGAATTGCCTATCATAACAGTGCTGCTCTATTTAACTCCACCTAGTGCTTTGATCCTGGCCTCCAGTCAATGTTCTAGTATTGGTCTTGCTTTCTCCTGGATCGTTCCTGTGGCCTGTCTATCCTGCATAAGCTAAGTTTTGCTTGTGTTATTTTGTTTGCTATTTTTTTCTGTCCAGCTTGCTATATTGGTTTTTCTTGCTTGCTGGAAGCTCTGGGACGCAGAGGGAGCACCTCCGTACCGTTAGTCGGTGCGGAGGGTCTTTTTGCCCCCTCTGCGTGGTTGTTTGTAGGGTTTTGTGTTGACCGCAAAGCAATCTTTCCTATCTTCGGTCTGTTCAGTAAGTTGGGCCTCACTTTGCTAAATCTATTTCATCTCTGCGTTTGTATTTTCATCTCAACTCACAGTCATTATATGTGGGGGGCTTCCTTTTCCTTTGGGGTATTTCTCTGAGGCAAGGTAGGCTTATTTTTCTTTCTTAGGGCTAGCTAGTTTCTCAGGCTGTGCTCGAGGCGCATAGGACTGGTCAGGAGCGCTCCATGGCTACCTTAAGTGTGGTTGGATAGGATTAGGGATTGCGGTCAGCAGAGTTCCCACATCTCAGAGCTTGTCCTATGTTTTTGGTAATTGTCAGGTCACTTTGTGTGCTCTGAACTTCAAGGTCCATTGTGGTTCTGAATTACCTGTTCATAACAGTACTGGAGGCCCAAAGTACTAATGCTTCTCAATAGAGGGAAAAGAGAAGTTCTGAGACCATTTTTTTTTCTTTGCACTGTGTTCTGTCTTTCTTTTCCCCTTTACATCAGGGTGGTTCAGAACACAGGTGTGGACATGGACATTCAGGGTCTGTTCTCTTTGATGGATAATCTCGCTATAAATGTACAGAATATTCAAGATTTAGTGGTTCAGAATCCTATGTTAGAACCTAAAATTCCTATTCCTGAGTTATTTTCTGGAGATAGAACTAAGTTTTTGAATTTTAAAAATAATTGTAAACTATTTCTGGCTTTGAAACCCCGCTCCTCTGGTGACCCAGTTCAACAAGTTAAGATCATTATTTCTTTATTACGTGGCGACCCTCAAGACTGGGCATTTTCCCTTGCGCCAGGAGATCCTGCATTATGTAATATTGATGCGTTTTTTCTGGCACTCAGATTGCTGTACGATGAACCTAATTCAGTGGATCAGGCAGAGAAAAAATTGCTGGCTCTGTGTCAGGGTCAGGATGAGATAGAGATTTATTGTCAGAAGTTTAGAAAGTGGTCCGTGCTCACTCAATGGAATGAATGTGCGCTGGCAGCTATTTTCAGAAAACGTCTCTCTGAAGCCCTTAAGGATGTCATGGTGGGATTTCCCATGCCTGCTGGTCTGAATGAGTCTATGTCTTTGGCCATTCAGATCGGTCGACGCTTGCGTGAGCGTAAATCTGTGCACCATTTGGCGGTAGTATCTGAGCATAAACCTGAGCCTATGCAGTGCGATAGGACTTTGACCAGAGCTGAAAGGCAAGAACACAGACGTCAGAATGGGCTGTGTTTCTACTGTGGTGATTCCACTCATGCTATCTCCGATTGTCCTAAGCGCACTAAGCAGTTCGCTAGGTCTGCCACCATTGGTACGGTACAGTCGAAATTTCTTTTGTCCGTTACTTTGATCTGCTCTTTGTCTTCCTATTCTGTCATGGCATTTGTGGATTCAGGCGCTGCCCTGAATTTGATGGACTTGAAGTTTGCTAGGCGCTGTGGGTTTGTCTGGAGCCCTTGCAGTGTCCTATTCTATTGAGAGGA
Source organism: Ranitomeya imitator (assembly GCF_032444005.1). Classification (NCBI taxonomy): domain Eukaryota; kingdom Metazoa; phylum Chordata; class Amphibia; order Anura; family Dendrobatidae; genus Ranitomeya; species Ranitomeya imitator. The sequence goes on along the minus strand of NC_091285.1, from coordinate 241,875,662 downwards.
ATTGATGCTACGCCTTTGGCCAAGAATAAGCCTCAGTATTGGACCCAGCTGACCATGTGCATGGCTCCTGCGCACCAGGAGGATATTCGCTTTCTGGTGTTGCATAATCTGCATGATGTGGTCGTGTTGGGGTTGCCATGGCTACAAGTCCATAACCCAGTATTAGATTGGAAATCTATGTCTGTGTCCAGCTGGGGTTGTCAGGGGGTACATGGTGATGTTCCATTTCTGTCTATCTCATCATCCACCCCTTCTGAGGTCCCAGAGTTCTTGTCTGATTACCGGGATGTATTCGATGAGCCCAAGTCCAATGCCCTACCTCCGCATAGGGATTGTGATTGTGCTATCGATTTGATTCCTGGTAGTAAGTTTCCTAAGGGTCGACTGTTTAATTTATCTGTACCTGAGCACGCCGCTAAGTGGAGTTACGTGAAGGAGTCTTTGGAGAAGGGTCATATTCGCCCGTCATCATCGCCATTGGGAGCGGGGTTCTTTTTTGTGGCCAAGAAGGATGGTTCGCTGAGACCTTGTATTGATTACCGCCTTCTAAATAAAATTATGGTAAAATTTCAGTACCCCTTGCCGCTGCTGTCTGATTTGTTTGCTCGGATGAAGGGGGCTAGTTGGTTCACCAAGATAGATCTTCGTGGTGCATATAATCTTGTGCGTATTAAACGGGGCGATGAATGGAAAACAGCATTTAATACGCCCGAAGGCCATTTTGAGTACCTGGTTATGCCATTCGGGATTTCTAATGCTCCATCAGTGTTTCAGTCCTTTATGCATGACATTTTCTGAGAGTACCTGGATAAATTCCTGATTGTATACTTGGATGATATTTTGGTCTTCTCGGATGATTGGGAGTCTCATGTGAAGCAGGTCAGAATGGTGTTCCAGGTCCTGCGTGCTAATTCTTTGTTTGTGAAGGGGTCAATGTGTCTCTTTGGTGTTCAGAAGGTTTCATTTTTGGGGTTCATTTTTTCTCCTTCTACTATCGAGATGGACCCTGTTAAAGTTCAGGCCATTTATGATTGGACTCAGCCAACATCTCTGAAGAGTCTGCAGAAGTTCCTGGGCTTTGCTAATTTTTATCGTCGCTTCATCAATAATTTTTCTAGTATTGCTAAACCGTTGACTGATTTAACCAAGAAGGGTGCTGATGTGGTCAATTGGTCTTCTGCTGCTGTGGAAGCTTTTCGGGAGTTGAAGCGTCGGTTTTCTTCTGCCCCTGTGTTGTGCCAACCAGATGTTTCGCTTCCGTTCCAGGTCGAGGTTGATGCTTCTGAAATTGGAGCAGGGGCTGTTTTGTCGCAGAGAAGTTCTGATTGCTCGGTGATGAAACCATGCGCCTTCTTTTCCAGGAAATTTTCGCCTGCTGAGCGAAATTATGATGTTGGCAATCGAGAGTTGCTAGCCATGAAGTGGGCATTCGAGGAGTGGCGTCATTGGCTTGAAGGAGCTAAGCATCGCGTGGTGGTCTTGACTGATCACAAGAACTTGACTTATCTCGAGTCTGCCAAACGTTTGAATCCTAGACAGACTCGTTGGTCGCTGTTTTTCTCCCATTTTGACTTTGTGGTTTCGTACCTTCCGGGCTCTAAAAATGTGAAGGCGGATGCCCTGTCTAGGAGTTTTGTGCCCGATTCTCCGGGTTTGCCTGAGCCGGCGGGTATTCTCAAAGAGGGGGTAATTTTGTCTGCCATCTCCCCTGATTTGCGGCGGGTGCTGCAAAAATTTCAGGCTAATAGACCTGACCGTTGCCCAGCGGAGAAACTGTTTGTCCCTGATAGGTGGACGAATAAAGTTATCCTC